>NW_006399965.1:4611329-4687711 GCF_000299155.1 Elephantulus edwardii | reverse complement strand
TTGCAATCCCAAAGCACACGCTTTGAGTTCACCAACTGCTCCGCGTGAGAAGGATGGGCAATCTCCTCCCCTGCTATTAACTGCCTCTGAAAACCCACCGGAGGGTCTACTGTACATTAGTTCCAACTGTACAACACAAAACAACAACAACAAACACTACTAACATAAATAATTAGTAGTTGTCCTTAGACATAAACAGAAATCTGATGGCATAGTTTGTACTGAATTGTACTGCATGCTAACAGTGGCACCTTTTTGGAAGTTTGAGTCCACCAGTAGCCCGCAGGAAAAAGAGGAGCAATCTCCTTCCAGGCTATGTACAGCCTCTGAAAACTCCTTGGAGGATCAGCTATGAGTTGCTTCTGACTCAATGGAAAAGTGTTTGACTTTTTAAGTCATAAATCCAATAGAAAGTGGGAAAGTAGGATTTTGACTCGAGATTTTCTGTCCAACAGAAGTCATTGTCTCTATTGTAGTTGGTAAAACAAACATTGTTGTTGTTAGGAGCCACTGAGTTGGTTTCTCTTTATTACAGCTTTACATACAACAGGGTGAAGTGTTGCCCTGGACCATCCTAACAATTGCTGCTGTGTTTCAACCCATTGTTGAAGCCTTTTGCCAATGTATTTCATTAAAGGCCCCCCTCTTTTTTGCTGGCCCTCTACTTTGCAACCATAATGTCCTTTTCCAAGGACTGAGTCCTCCTGGTAACATGTCCAAAGTGTTAGCATTGAAATTTCACAGACTTGACTTCTCAGAAATACTCTTACTGTTCTTCCAAGGTAGTTGTTTGAAAATTCTCCAGGCAACCAATGATATGTTCAATATTCTTTTCCAACGCCATTATTTAGAGATATCTTATCATTTGCTTCACCTTCTTCTGATTCCCTTATTTATGATCTCATTTTTAAGGTCGTGGTGGAGAATCTTCCCTGGCACCTCCCTGGCAGTTGGAATCAGCCAGTGAGTGACTCCAATGGAGAAAGATGAACAGTTTTCTCTCCTGCATTTTATAGCTTCAAACCCACTGGAAAGTCAGCTATGAGCAGGTTGATTTCCCAGCTGGTTGTGGATCATAAAAAATTATATCAGACGATCTCTAACATAATTTCTAGTTCACGGCCTGACATCGTGCTCCTTAGAAGCTAAAATGATGAGGCTTCGTCTTACACACTCTGAACATGTTGCTAGGAGAAGTTAGTCCTTGAGGAGGGATATTATCCTTGGGAATGTGGAGCAGTTTCAGAGGAGAGGAAGACCCTCAACCATGTGGGTTGATGTAATGACTGCAGCAATGGCCCGGAGTCTGTCAGAGATTGTGAGGATGGCACAGGATAAGACGGTGTTCAGATCTGTTGTTAGTAAGGTCACTATGAGTTCCACTCTACTTGATGGCACCCAACAACAACAACAATCTTTATTTGCTTCTGATTTTTGCATTCAAATTATGTATGATTTCCAATGTATCTCAATTGCATATTTGACCAATTTAAAATTGTGTAAATTAGTAAAAATTTTCTATTTTTTCCTCTTCATTTTTAGCATTACCACTTGTTAGTAAATTCGAATCCTAGTCATTGTAGAGCTGTGGTGGCCTAGTGATAAGAAGGTGCACTGCAATCCTGAAGGCATGTGGTTTGAAACCACCAGCTGCTCTGTGGGAGAAGGATAGGCAATCCATGCAATTAACTGCCTCTGAAAACCCACTGGAGTGTCAGCTATGGGTCGGTTTATACTTGTTGGTACACAAAAACAATCATAGTAACTGATAGTCATTTTATATGTATGTTATTGATGTATATGTATATCTTGCTAAGAAAACAGATTAATCCTAGAGAGGGTTAAACCAGGCTGCTCCTTGGAGGCAAGGATTCTGAGGCTTCATCTGACATACTCTGGACATGTTGTAAGGAGGGAGAGGTCCTTGGAGAAGGACATCATACTTGGGAGGGTGGAGGGACAGTGCAGGAAGGGAAGACCCTCTATGAGGTAGATTGAGTCAGTGACAAAGGGTAATTAGGGTGGTGATGTCAGAGACAGTGAGATTGGCACAGAACAGAGCAGGGTTTAGGGCTTTTGTACATAGGGTCACTATGAGTTGCAAGTGACTCGATGGCACTTACCAACAAAAAAAATCATGATGTTCATTGGCAAGGTATAGACCTTACCCTTCTTGATATTAAGATGTAATAAAGACTATAGTCTTTGATCTTATGCAACAAGTGCTTAAGTTTCCCTTGTTTTTAGCAAGTAAGATTGAGTGATGCATAACATATATTGTTAATGAGTCTTCCTCCAATCCTGATGCCATATTCTTCTTTGTAGAGTCTTTTTCACAAATTTTTAACGAGAGGCACTTATTTTCTTTTGCTGAGACAGGCAATGTTATTCATAAAGTTTTCACCAGCCAATATTTTTACAGATAAATAGTCAAACCCTTTTCTTTAAACTATCATCTCACTAAAACTTATCAACCATGGGGATTTTGTTGGTAAACAAAATAATGGAGACATATCTCCTACAATGATCACAAACACAAATCATCACCACCATATACAACAAACTGACAGAAAAAGGAAATGGGCAAATCAAATAGGCAATAAGGAAATATATGTAGAAAATACTTTTTTACATTAGTTGTAAAAGTAAACTCTGTCCTTTGACTTGCCACATAAATCTAAATTCACAGAGGATTGCACACTGAGCCAATAATGCAACCAATAGCAAATTAGCAAATTTTTCACTTGTCTGTTGTCTCCTCCTCTTCAATTCTTTTCTTCCCTTTTGCCTGGCTACTAAGAAGAAAATATACAAAGAAGAATATTTCTTTTAGTTCTCTTTCATTTCATATAGAAAAATGTTATTTGATTTTGTTTCAGTTGGGGAAGTCAGTTATGCTGGTGGCACAAGTTCCATTGGTAACTAATCTAGACCTATGGCATTTAGCAGGCTTAACTGAGTACAATTCTGGAAGCTTACATTTTTATACTAATATGTTATTGTCATATTTATTTGTGTTTTAAACTTTTTAACATTTTTAAAAATTTATTATTAATTTCAATGCAAATTAACAGAGACTTTGGGTTTCCATTCATTCACTGTTGTACTTTTCTCCCCTCCCAACCCTCCCCCCATAGTACACTACTCTCTTGGAAAAGTAAAAGAAAAATTCTTTCATTGTTTTATAATCCCTCCCCCCAGGTCCACTTCACTATGCACTGTTCGCTCTGCACTCCTGTCATGACAAAAATACCTAATCACATATCCCTTTTAAACAATTTTCTCCCTCATCTGTTTCAATGCAGTATACATTATTGAACCCATCTTTCTTAGTCTCCCCCCAACCTTGAGGTCAGTCCTGTTTTACAACAGTGGCACCATGCAGTATTTGTCCTTTTGTGACTGAGATATTTCACTCAGCATAATGTCCTCCAGGGTCACCCATTTTTAATAATGTTGCATGAGTACCTTGGTTTTCAATGCAGCGTCGTATTCCACTGTGTGAATATACCACAGCTTCTCTATCTGTTCGTTTGTTGATGGGCACTTAGGTTGTTTCCAAATCCTTGCTATTGTGAACAAAGCCGCGATAAACATGGGTGTGCATGTTATTGTCATATTTTATAGATAATAATAATAAAAGAAGGTATCACATCCAATTTAATGGTATGATGTTTTTATTTAATGCAATTAAGCATATTTTTATTTTGTTATTACTGTATCTTATTTTAGCACCCCTTAAGAGGTGTAATGTCTTTGAATATTTCAAAGTATATTTTAATTTAAAAGTGCATCTTTTATGCTACTGTATACTATTGTACATTATTTTAAGACTATATTTTTCCTAGTCTAAAGTTTAAATAATCAATTCCATTTATATAAAATCAGATGACCTGAGTGATGAAAAGCACATGAAACTAGCTACACTCAACATTATCAAGTGAGAAAAAGGGTGATAAAAGATAATAGTTTTCATAGAAAAGATTAATGAGAAAATAAGATTACCCTCTCAAAAAGATTTGGACTTTCTCACACCTTTTAAAACACTGTATTTTCATCTGAATTGATGTAATTTATAAAAGAAGCTATCTAATTGGATTAGATATCCAGAATAGCATTTTTAATGCTTCAGTACCCCTTTCATGTAATTGACGTTGTACAAATATTCATACAATAAAACCATCTAATTCTAAGGCTTAAAAACTCTAATGATAAAATTGTGCTTAGATTTGAAATGTGGCAAACAAATTCAAGTTGAGAAAAGAATTATTTGTTAGGAAACTTAAAAGAAAAATGTGGTTCTTTCTCTTATGAATAGCAGAGGGGGGAAAATCTTTTTCATACCCATGACAAAAATATACCACTGTTGCAGGACTGGAGGAGATCCTGTGCTCTGCTGGAAGGAGTTCTGGGGCAGATGACCAAAGATATAAATGCAGGTGTCTTTGGTCAAGTCCCTTTCCTTACTGTAAGTTTTGATTTATGAAAGAGAGAGAGAGAGAGAGAAAGAAAGAGGGGAAGGGAGGGAGGGAGGGAGGGGGGAAGGAAGGAAGGAAAGAAAGGAAAGAGAGAGAAAGGTAGGTTATGCTAAAAATAAACCTGGAATTCTACTCAATTATAACTTTTTAGATCCATTGTCACAATGCTTATTAAGTTGTTGAGTACCATCACGTCAGAACTGACATGTACCTGACCTTCCAATGAGTTTTCAGAGGCAATAAATCACTCAGGAGGAGATTGCCCATCAGGAATAGAAAGTATGAATAAAATTCCCAAGGAAATAGCAGCTTCAATACAAACAATGAGCCTCCTCTCTTTTTTAAACTTGATGATAAATACTAGTACAAATAGCAGAAACCTATCATGGCAATATAAACTTAAAGCAATAAATTCCTCATATGTCATAATCTTTAATACATGTCTTGAGGAATCTCTACAGAAACATATAATAATTATAATTTAAATGAAAAGATATAGAAACAGGGGCTTACCAAGGAATATTAAAACACACACACACACACACACACACACACACACAATCATGAACATTTCAAGCTCTGTCCTGAAGTGTAATCCTGTCAGTGGCAGTATCCAGGGGAGACCTGCTAAACAATACTTACTATTAAAATTTACACACTATTAAGGAAGGAATTAATCATTGGATTGTATAATTTGATGGGGGGGTGAGGTAAATGGAAAGAATTTGTTCAAGTGTGTATTAGAATTGTGTAAATAAAAAAAAAATTTAAAAAAGAATTGTGTAAATAAACTAGTAAAAAAAGATGAAGATATTTATTATTTCTATTATATAATCTAGAATTAATCCAACATACAATTAATGGACACTGATAATTACTGGTCATTGGATTGGGAAACTTGGAAATAGAATGTTGCTGTTGGCACTGAGTTTAGATCTGAACGTATTTTTATCCTGTGCTGTTCTCAGAATCTCCCCCATACTTAAGTCCATTGTCAGAGTTGGTGTGTAAATCCATGTCCTTGAAGGTGTTCTTTTCTTTTGCTGACCCTTCATCTTTCATAGCATGCATTTTTTACCAAGGACTGCCCCCTCCTGACAACATACTTGCAGTGAATGAGATGAAGTTTTGCGGTGCCAGTTTATATGATAGCATTATGGAAGCCCTTTTGTTCTGATAGCCGTTATAAGAAACATCTGCCTCAATAATTTTAGCAATAGCTTATATTTCTGAGCTTTGGTGTTTTGGGTCATGATGATCTAGCCAGGTTACCACTCCCTGACTACGTCCTGCACCTGGGCTAGGGTCTGGACATCCACGAGAAGCCAAAAACAATAACAACTCCTGAATGTGAAGAAATCACAATCACTAACCACAACAAATTCTGTGTAACCCACATGCCTAATCTCTGTACATAAACCCGATCTTTGCTTCCCCTTGGTGTCAGAACAGTTTGAGCATTAGCTGATGTCTGACCACATGCAATAAAGAACTTTGCTGTTCTCCATATTGGCTGAATGTTTAGAATCTTCTATTTCTGCTATAGCATTTGGAGGCAGCAGTGTGATACTCAACTCATTTTCCGTTTTTTGTGCAGAGCAGCGGGGACTCACTCAGTCCCAGCTGCAGCTCCCAGAGAAGCAAGAAAAACCACGTGTGACATTCCAGGATCCCCTTTTCTGTGGCTCTAATGACTGGGACTGAGATGACTCCAGTCTTCTTCATCAGTATCAACACTGGTGAGTCTGACTCTCTGTAATTCTGCTTCCTGAAATAGTGAAATAAAATCAGACTAAATCTGACTGTGACTACAGGCCATAATTTGGACACTAGTGGTCAGTTAGTCTTTGGTTTCTGGTCTGGTTTACCTAGGTATTTGGTCTGTCTTGTTGTTTTGCTCTCCCTGTTTGGTTTGTTGTGTTGGTTTTTTTTGTCCTTGATTTGTTTGTTTGTTTTTGTTTTTGTTTGTTTTGTTGTGTTTGTTGTTTTGGGTTTTTTTTAATTGTATTTGTCTTCCTGGGAGAGAAAGTAATAACTTCTGAGTGCTTGCCTAACAGTGTGTGTGTGTGCGTGTGTGTGTGTGTGTGTGTGTGTGTATAACTGGCCTGCAGTGGCTGATCTGTGTGTCTCCAAAGCAAGGAAACCTCAAGCTACAGAGTCTGATTGGGTCCTAACCTGTACTTCTGAAGTCACGTTGTGCGGCATAATGAACACTCACCTCCCCCGTGGAGCCTGACCAGGCCCTGGATTAATATGTGTGCCCCTTAGTTACAATGAACCCAAGTTCCCGTGAGGAATGTAGCCTGTGTGGTCTCTGAACTCAGGGCCAGCCCACCAGTGTCTTTCACCTGCCTCACCAAGGCACAGCCCAGGCAATAGGGGAGGCTCTGTTTAACCCTATCCTCTTCTAAGACTATTCCTACTCTTTTCCTGTCTCGTTACTTAATCTAACATCCTGTGGCTACTTTTCCTCCTTTGGTTTTGTTTTGTTTTTTTAATTCCTGTTAAATTTATTTTTCCCATAATAAGCTCCTCTCAGTCAGAATTGACCACCCACCACTCTGGACTGTTTAGTTCACAATTTCTTTGCCTGAGATTATGGCATTAAAATGGCTGCTTCCTGCCTCTGCATCCTTTACAGGGGGGATGGCTTTTGTTTGATGTCTACTAGCCATCAGAAAGCACTTTGAATTAGCCCCAAATCAGAGCAGTCTGGTCCATTGTTACTGGAAACAGAGTTTTCTCAACCAGGCCCTTCCCCTTGGATCTGCCAATGCAACGCTTCCAGATTCATCTCTGCACTGGGGCCTCCTCAGCTGACTCCAGTATTCTTGTTCCCTCTGCCCTAGGGCCTGATTAGGACACAGTGAAAAAGCTGTTATGTGTTTCATTTAAAATGTTCATTCCAGGCTGTGCAGCAGGAAAAGGCACTGCATGGCAAAAAGAGGTGCTGCGTGGCAGGAAGAGGCACTATGCAGCAGGAAGAGGTGTTGCACCCTCTTTGGGAGAAATACTGCTGTTTAGGAAGACCATGCAGGGCCCCTTAAACTCAAGCAGAAGGGAGCAGGACAGCTTGAGTGAGGCAGAGATGCCAATTTTGGAAGGAAATTTTGGAAGGCTTCCTGGTCTCCCATTCAGGTACTTTGGGGGAATTGCTGATGGTTGTTAGATACACCCTTCAGAACCCCTTAAGTTCAAGCTGAAGGAGCCAGGATGCTCAAGTGAGGCAGAGATGTCAGTTCTGGAAGAGAACAATAGACTTCTTGGTTTTCCATTCTGGTACTTTGGGAAACACAGTGTTGTTGGAGCACAAGAAGGGAGTACAAATATATAGATCCTTCACAAAACATTGTAATAATCTAGGCCACTATGTAGTTACAACAACCTAACAGCTGCTAAGAAAGACTCACACAATGTCAAAGAAAACAGCAGGCTGACTCAGTCATGAAAAAAGCAAAATAACCCTTCTAAAAAAGCAGACCAAATGAATACCCCAGAGAGAGAACTAGAAGAAATATATTGATGTGGAGTTACTTGAACAGCTACAGAAGAAAATGCAAAAGATGGAAGAAACAATTAAGAAAGAAAATACTCTAAAGACAACAATCCAAAAGAAATATATTGATGAGGAACAACTTGAACAGCCATGAAAGAAAATGCAAAAGATGGAAGAATTGATAGGATAGATAAAAAGGAACTTAAAATAAGAACTTAAAAAATCATCAAAAAGCGGAGAAGGTATGGTCAAGACTTGAAATAACAGAAAAACATGAAAATACAACCCAGAGTATTAAGACAAAAAGTAGAAGTGTCCAACATACTCTTTTTTTTCCTTTTTTTTCTATAATTATATTTTATTAATTTTCATAAACATTTACAGAGATTTTGGGTTTCCATTCATTCACCGCTGCACCATTCTCTCTACCCTCCTCCCAGTTTGTTCTTGTCCAAATGCCACAGTGCTTGTCAAAGCCAGTTCTGATTAATCTTCTTTGTCAGTGTGTCCTTTGCCATTCCCTATCACTCCTCCCTGAGAGAGACTTCACCCTGAGTCATAAGGAAAAGGGGATGGCATATTCTCTTAGCTACTTCCTGCTGAAAAGGGACGCTGTGGGTTTCAGGGTGAAGATCTTCTCTCACTACTCTAAAGGGCCCCTTTGGCGGTAGGAAACACATAGACTATTATGGAGATTGATTTTGGAATTTAGATGCACTCTTATTAATTGTGCTTGGCCATACATGTTCATATCCTTGAAGATGTATCATGGGGGTGTTGCAACCTAGAAGACACAAATTTGACTAACAAGTTATAAGTACATGAGTCAAAAATTATGGAAAAGTAAAAGAAAAGATTCTTTCATTGTTCCACAAACCACCCCCCAGGTCAGGACAAAAACGTAGAGCTGAAGAGATGGAACAGAGTCAGTGAGCTGGAAGACATGAGCCTCACTGAAAATATATCAGAAGAAAAATCAGGGATGAGATTTTTTTTTGAAAAAAAAGAAGAAGAAAACTTAAGAATCATGTGGGATGAAAGAAAAAGAAATAATATATATATGGTTGGCATCCAGAACACAGGAGTAATAGGAAAATCACTGAGAAAATTGTGGAAGAAGTTCTAAAAGAAAACTTCTCATGTATTTTGAAGAACAGGGAAATCCACATTCAGGAAGCATAGTGAACACCAAATAGACTAGACCCAAAAAGAAAAACATCAAGACGTATCATAGTCACATTCTCCAAATTAAAAGACAAGGATAACATTCTAAAAGCAGCACGAGGCAAACAATGACTCACTTACAAAGGGGAAACAATTAGGTTGAGTTTTGATTTCTGAGCAGAAACCATGTGAACTAGAAGACAATGAAATGGCATATACAGAAGATTTAAAGAAGGGGGGAAAAAAGCCAGACAAGAATCCTATACCCAGCAAAACTCTCCATCACCTATGAAGGAGAAATTAAAATCTTTGCAAAAAAGAGGGAACTGTGGTTACTTTGGTCCATCCTGCTTTCTGCTGCACCTCTATAAGAAGGAGGTCTCTTAGTGTTTCCTGCAACACTGGTCTTGTTTTCAGAAACTCCTTTAGGTTCTGCTTTTCTGAGAATATCTTGATCTCTCCTTCATATTTGATGGACAGTTTTTCTGGGGACAGTATTCTTGGTTGACTGTTGTATTCTTTCAGTGTTCTATATATGTCTTCTGGCTTGCATGGTTTCTTCTGAGAAATCGGCACTTAATCTTATTTGCTTCCCCTTATAGATTACTCTTCATTTCTCCCTAGCTGCTTTCAGAATTATCTTCTTATCTTTGATTCTGGCAAATTTGACTGTGATATGTCTTGACATTTTTCTTTTGGCTTCTATTCTATGGAGGGTTCACGCAACTTCTATTCTCTCATTCTTCATTATGCCTTAAAAGTTTTCTTCTAGTAATTCTTCCACAACTTTCTCAGTGCCTTTCTTGCTTCTTCCTGTTCTAGGATTCTGTTGATGCACATATTATTCTTCTTGATGGTGTCCTGCATTACTCTTAGGTTTTCTTCTTTTTCCTTCTTTTTCAATTCTGTTTTTTGTTCTAGGAGATCAGTGGTGAAAATTCTATCTTCTATTTCACTGGTACTATGTTCCATCTCTTCAAATCTGATTATATGTCCCTCCAACATGTTGACAGCATCTGAAACATTGGTTTTCATATTCTGGATTGTGGTTTCTTGTTTTTCCAGAGCCACTAATGTCTCATTTGTTTTATCTGCATCGTCTTGAATTGTTTTTTAAGTTCCTCTTGGTTTTTCTTGCCGAATCCTGTAATTCTTTGAGTTTGTCTTTCACCCATTAAAATATTCAACCATTAGTCTATTGAATTCTGTGTCAGAAAGTTCCATCAGACTTTCTGGCTTTAGAAAATCCATTCATACTGTGCCACTTTTTGTGGACTTCATCTTGATTTGGGTTTGTGTAGAGTATGAGGTAGTCTGCTTTTCCCATGACATTACAGTGGTAGAGAGTTTTTCATGCCTGAGGCCTTAGCAGGCTTTTGGCCTGAAAACCTTGGCTCTGGAAGTCACAGTGCCAGAAGAAAGTGGGGTAGCTACCCTGTCTGAGTTTCTTTCTGAAATTTTGACTCATGGGAAGGCTTCAGATATGGCCTGTGAATTAGCAGCCTTCTGTTTCAGACAACTGCTGCAGCTAGGCAGGACCAAGATGCCCAGGGCTAAAGTCAACTCAAGCTCTGGGAAAGGGGAGGAGATGGCTTCACCTGTGATATTACTGTCTCCGGTACAGTTCAGAGGAATGGCAGCAGGCTGTCCTATAGGTGGTGAGGTGTTCAGGTGTCAGGGCCAGGTCTTCCAGGTGGTGAAGCTTGGCTTCTAAGAAGTAGGCAGGAGCATCCAGGTGGCAGATCTTAGGGGTCTGGTTCTCTAGGCAATGGGGCTGGGGTGTCGAAGTGGCCAGTGGGAGCATCCGCTGGGTGGGACCAGGTCCTCCAGATGATGGGTTTGGGGGGTGTCTAAGCAGTGGGGCCTGGGCCTCCAGGCATTGCAACTGGTGCCTCCAGGCAGTGGGGACACAGGCTTCCAGGAGAATGAATAGGTCTATCTTGGAAAGGGTGAAATAAAGTTTCTCCTTGGAGGCAAGGATTTTGAAGCTCCATCTCACATACATTGGGCACATGGCCAGGAAGAACTACTCCTTGAAGGACAAACATCATGCTTGGAAGAATAGAGTGACAGGGCAGGAGAGGAAGACCTCAGATCATATGGATTGACAAGAGAACTGAGGCAATGGCATTAGGTGTATTGGAGCTAATGACATTGGCTCAGGATAGGGCAGGGTTCAGAGCTGTTGTACATAGAATTACTATGAGGCACAGGCAACTTGAGACATATAAAAAAAATCCAAAACCCTCAATAGTGTAATAATGTTTTGATGTGTCTCATAAAGTAATGCTTGATTGTTGTAAAGGATCATTGTATGTACCTTATTGTTTTTCTATCTAGTATTTTTATTGGTTTGCTTACAATAATTAGTATACATTGTGTTTTATACACTATTTAATTTACATTGTGTTTCATGTAGTCATTCATATGAATTGCATTTTATATAATTATTTACTATTTACTCTTAATAAAATGTTTTTGGTATATGTGAAAGAGGGCTTTATAATTTTATAACTTTATACAAGAATCATAAACAAGAGACTGTCTAGAAATTGAATTAGAAGACATTAGGTTAATTCTCTACATGACCATGTTTTTTAAAGCATCAGCTGTAGAAGGACTTGGTAAAGAATAAAAATTATTTTCTTCTTCGTAATAAAAATTTATATCTTCATGTGTATATTTTTAAACTCAATTTGAAAGAGTTTTACATGCATAAACAAAACGTCTACTGATTTGTCAGTGAATACACAATTGTCAGCACTAGAGGGAGCTGGCTTTACATAAAATTATGGTAGGATACAGGAAATAATATTTTGGAGTTTATTTTTTTAATACTTTGAAAATATATTTTCTGTCAACAAATGGTACATAATTGCCAAGAAATTTCTTAATGAATTACATGCTTTCCTCAACATGCTTTAATTTAAAGTTGACAGTTGAATAAACATTTTTATGGGGTGTTATTTAATTTTCACATTGTTGTTGTCATCCGTTCACTTAAGACTCATAGCAACCCTATGTACAGCAGCTCTGAATCCTGCTCTGTCTTGAGCTAATTTCATTGTCTTCAATGTACCTACCTCCATGACCCTAGTCACTGAGTCAATCCATCTCATCCAGGATCTTCCTCTCTTGAGCTATCCCTCCATCTTTCCAAGCGTGATATCCTTCTCCAAGTACTGGTCTCTCCTGGCAACCTGTCTAAAGTATATGAGATGGAGCTTCAGAATCCTTGCCTCCTAGAAGCACCCTCTCCAGAATTGTTATGTGTCATCCAGTTACCTATAACTGATAGCAACCCTGTAGATCTGTTTATTCTCTTAGCAGTCCATGGTATATTCAGTTCTTTTCTCCAGAACAACAATTCAAAGTCATGGATTCTTTTACTATCAGCCTTAGCCATTCTCAAGCTCTCTGGTGCACAGCAAGTAGTGAAGACCATGCCTGAAAGAGCTGCCGCTAAATCTCTAGACTGACATTACTGCTCTCTCTTCAGTATTCTGGAGAGGTCCTTGACAGCTGACTTCCTCAATGCAATTTGTCTTTTGATTTCCTGGCTGTGGGTACTAACAGTGTTGTGGATTGTGGAGCCAAGTAAGCTGAAATTGTTAACAATCTCAATCTCTTCTCTGTTATCATGATGCCAATTGGTCCAGTGGTGGGAATCCTTGTTTTCTTGATGCTCAGCTTTAATTCATTTTGAAGGCCTTTAAACTCCTTCAGCAAATGCCTCAAGTCCTCCTCAGTTTCAACAAGCAGGATTGTATCATCTGTACAATGCAAGTTGTTGATGGGTCTTCCACCAATCCTGATGCTGCATTCCTCCTCATAATCATGCCTCTTTTTCACATATACATTGAAAAGTATGGAGATAGGATGCATCTCTAGCATACACTTCTCTTGATTTTGAACCATGCAGTGTTTCCTTGCTCTATTCTGAAGACTGCCTCCTGGTCCAAGTATAGATTTCACTGAAGCACAATCAAGTGTTTTGGAATTCCCTTCTTCTCTAGTTTAGCCACAGTGATCTACACAGTCAAACGCCTTGGCATAGTTACTGAAACACAGATATTCATTCCTCTGGTACATTCTGCTTTTAGTTAAGATTCATCTAACATTGACTATAGTGTCCCTAGTGCTACGGCCTTATCTTAAAATGGTAGTACTTTGTGGATGTACTGTTTCAGTTGTTTATTTGATAATATTCAGCAGGATCTTGCTTGCTTGTGATATTAATTGCATTGTTAAATAATTTAAATATAGATCTTTTCCAGTCAGTTGGCCATGTGGTTGTCCTCCGGATCTCTTGGCACAATCTGGTGTGTGCATCCATACCAGCGTCTGTTTGTTGAAATACACCATTTGGTATGCCATCAATTCCTGGGGCTTGGTTTTGTTGTTTTGTGTGTTTTTTCCCCCAATTCCTTCAGAGCACCTTGAACTTTCTCCTTTATCACCATAGACCATTGATTGTTGATTGTTTCATGAAATTCTTCTGTTTCAGCCAATTATTTTTGGTACAATGACTCCGTGTTCTTCTCCCATCTTATTTTGATGATTGCTGGATCATTCAACATTTTGCCTACAGTATATTTATATATTGCAACTTGAAGCTTGATTTTTTTCCTTTAGTTCCCTCAGCTTAAAAAATGCTGAGCAAGTTCATCCCTTTTGATTTTTAACTCCAGGTCTTTGCATATTTTATTATAATATTTTTCTTTGTCTTCCTGAGCTGCCCTCGGTTTTCTGAATATTTTTTCAGTTTTCTAATGAATATTAGTGTTTACAAACTCCTCATGAGAAAACATTCAGTTTGAACAAAGCCTTAATTTAGAAATTGCCTTAAAATTGGCAAAACATGCTTCAGAATTTAAAAGATAAAGTTGTCTCAGGTAGTGAAGCATTGGTCTTTATAAATACCTGGGTAGTTTAAATGTGCTAGAGTGAGTTCACATATAAATCATTATTACTGAATATGATAGCTTCTATTGAATTTTTAAAGTTCTGATAACAGTCTCCACAAAAATTTGGTTTCAGAAAGGCTGCTAAACAAGATGAATTTTTGGCATTTTGTGTGTGTCATAGTTTTATGCTAAGACAAGTTTTAAACATTTAAAAATTATCTTGCATCTTCATCTATGCATGTTATCAAATCAATCAGAAAAATATTGTTGTCTAAGTTGTTTAATATTTATTATTATTATTATTTCATACCAATGTATGAAATGCATGAATATTGACATACTAGGCATTAGTGAGATGCGATGGACCAGCTATGGACACTTTGAATCAGATAAACTACGCAGGTAATGAAAAATAGAAGAAGAATTGTGTTGAATTCATAGTCAAAAAAGGCAATTTTAAGTTCTATCCTGAAATACCATGTTGTGAGTGATGGGGTAATATCCATACACAGATGAGGGAAGACCCATTAACACAACTATTATTCAAGTATATGCTCCTACATCTAGTGCCAAAGAGGAAGAAATTGAGAATTTTTACTGAATTTTGCAGTCTGAAATTGACTGAACATGCAATCAGGATGCGCTAATGATAATTGGTAACTGGAATGCAAAAGTAAAAAACAGTAAAGAAGGAACAGTAGTTGGAAAATATGAGAAATGAGGCTGGAAACAGAGTGATTGAATTTTGTATTTACAATGATTTATTCACTGCAGATACTTTTTCTAAAAGATAAAATACGACTTTACACATGAATTTTACCCAGTGGGCAGCACAGGAATCAGATTGACAACATTTGTGGAAGAAATCATTGGAGAAGCTCAATCTCAGCAGTCAAAACAAAGCCAGGGACAGACTGTGGGTCAGATCATCAATTACTCATGTGCAAGTCCAAATTGAGGCTGAAGAAAATTAAAATAAGTCTACAGGAAACAAGAGATGATCTTGAATCAACTCCATCAGAATTTCATGATCATCTTAAGAATAAGTTTCACAACAACTATGAGATATCATCTCACCCCAGTCAGAATAGCAAAATTCAACAGAGCAGCGAACAACAAATGTGGTGAGGTTGTGGAGAAGGTGGCACCCTTATTCACTGTTGGTGAGAGTGTAAAATGGTGTAACTACTCTGGAAGGCAGTATGGTGCTTTCTCAAAAACTTGTAACTAGAAATATCATCTTACTTAGCAATTCCACTACTGAGAATATACCCAAAAAAATCCCCCAGAACTGACACCCAAGCAGATATATGCACACCCATGTCTATTGCGGCTTTGTTCACAATAGCAAAGAGTTGGAAACAACCAAAGTGCCCATGAATAAATTAATGTATAGGGAAGCTGTGGTATAGACACCCAATGGAATATATGCAACACTGAAAAACAAAGAACTCATGAAATATTATACAAAATGGGTGACCCTGGAGGACGTTATGCTGGGTGAAATATCTCAGTCACAGAAAGACAAATACTGCATATTGCCACTGTTATAAAATAGGACTGACATGGGGGTTGGGGATAATCTAAGAAAAGAGGAAATAAACAATGTACAGGCCATTGAAACAGGTGAGAGAGAGAACTGTATAAAAGAAATATATGATTAGGTATCATTGGCGTGACAAGAGTCCAGAATAAGAGCTGTATAGTAAAGTGGACTAGGGGAGGTGACTGTATAACAATGAAAGAATATTTTTTCCAAAGAAAAAGTGAACTGGAGGGTTGGGGGGTGGTAGGGAGGA
Organism: Elephantulus edwardii; assembly: GCF_000299155.1. Classification (NCBI taxonomy): domain Eukaryota; kingdom Metazoa; phylum Chordata; class Mammalia; order Macroscelidea; family Macroscelididae; genus Elephantulus; species Elephantulus edwardii. Next base: position 4,671,867 of record NW_006399965.1, on the reverse strand, counting down.
ACATGTGCAACAATGAATGAATGGAAATCCAAGTTCTCTATAAACTTTCATTAAAATCCCAATAAAAAACAATTTGTCTTCCTAAACAACATACCTCTAGAATCTATGAACTTTGATAAGTGATGATAGTTAAAGAAAGGCTTCAGGCCTTTTTTTCATAGGTTCACTTGAGTAGTGCTCGACTCAACAACAATCAACAACAACAACTTAAATGTTGGAAAAAATGTCACTTTTAACAAATGTTCAGAAAGAAATAACAGAAGTATATAAAATACACTGTCAGCAAAATTATTAAATCTCCAAAAGAGATAAGTTTAGATAACTTCAGGATAATTGACAGTAATATTATAATCCTAATCTTTGTTATAATCCTTGGAGAGGGACATCATGCTTGGGAGGGTGGAGGGACGGCGCAGGAGAGGAAGGCCCTCTATGAGGTGGATTGATTCAGTGACTGGGATAATTGGGATGGGAGTGTCAGAGACAGTGCGACTGGCACAGGACAGAGCAGAGTTTAGGGCTGTGGTACATAGGGTCGCTGTGAGTCGCAGGCGACTCGACGACACATAACAACAACAACAACAATCTTTGTTAGAGATAATTCATTAAAATCTCATTGAAAACAACAACAAAAGCATAGGTTGAGGCATTGAATACCAATGATAGAAGCCCAGATGAGTTGTGGGATAATACCAACCATGTAGAAAAGCAAAAACTCATTACAAAAAAAGGAGAAAGAGAAAACCAAAATGGATGTCAGAAGAGACTCTAAAGATTGCACTGGAACATCAGGAAGCCAAATCTAAAGGAAAATATATTGAAGTAAGAGAACTGAACAGACTGTTTCAAAGGGCAGCACAGGAGGACAAAATGCTCTGCATCTTTGAAGCTGAAGGAACTGAAAAACAAATTTAGACTTCGTGTTACGATGTTGAAAGATGCTATGGGCAATGTACTGAATGCATCAAAAGATTGAGGGAATACACAGAGTCACTGTTCCGGAAAGAATTGATTGACACTGAAAAATTTGAGGAAGTACCATATGAACAGGAGCCAATGGTAATGAAAAGAGGAAGTGGGGGAGGGGAAAGAAAAAGAAAGAGGGAGTAGAAGCTGCATTGAAGGCATTGACAAAAATAGGGACCCAGGAATCGATGGGATACCAATTGGCTTGTTTCAATTAACAGATGCAGCCGTAGATGTGCTCAGCAGTTGATGTCAGGAAATTTGGATGATGATGTCTGGCCAATGAATGGGAAGAGGAATATATTTGTTCCTATTCCCAAGAAGGATGATCCAGCTGAGTGTGGAAATAATAAAACAGTATCATTGATATCACAGGCAAGCAAAATACTGCTGAAGATCATTCAAAAATGGCTGGAGCAGTACATAGATAGGGAATTGCCAGAGATTCAAGTGGAATTTAGAAGAGGCCATGGCACCAGGGATGTTATTGCTGCTATCAGATGGATCCTGGCTGAAGGTAGGAATACCAGAAGAATGTCTATTTGTGCTTTATAGACTATGCAAAGGCGTTTGACTGTGTGGATCATTTCAAGTTGTGGCTGACATTGAGAAGAATGGGAATCCCAGAGGACTTGATTGTACTCATTAGGAACCAAACCTGGACCAGGATCAGGAATACAACCTTCAGTATGGACTGAGTCTCAATATCAAGGCAACAAAGATTCTTACCAGTAGTTCAAATTGCATGGAGAAGAGATTGAAATTCTAAACAGTTTCATCTTGCTTGGATCCACAACTGGATCCCTTAGTATGAGCAGTCAAGAAATAAGGAGACTCATTGTACTGGGAAAGTCTGCGTTAGGGACCTTTCCAAATTATTGAGGAGTAACGATGTCAGTTTTAGGACTAAAGTACATCTGATTCAGACCATGGTATTTCTGACTGTTAGCTATGCATCTGAGATCTGGAAAATGAATAAGGATGACAGAAAAAGAATTGATGTCTTTGAGCTGTGTTGTTGGAGAAGAGCACTGAACATTTCATGAAGAGCCAAGAGAACAGACAGATATGTCTTGGAGAGGGTGCAGCTGGAGTGCTTTTTGGAGGCAAAAGTGATGAGACTTTGCCTCACATACTTTGGACATATTGCCAGGAGGTGTTATTCCTTGGAGAAGGACATGATGTTGGGAAGGATGTAGGGTCGGTGAAGGAGAGGAAGACCCTTAAACGAGGTGGATTGATATGGTGACTGCTACAATGGGCTCTTGTGTGTCAGGAATGTGAGGATGGTGCAGGACAAGACTGGTTTCAGATCTTTTGTTCATAGGGTCGCTATGGGTAGTACTTGACTCGAAGGTACCTAACAACACCAACAATGAATTTGAATTGCAGTCGAGTATCCTGCCACTCATAATGACCCTATGCACAACAACTCTAAACTGTGCTCTATCCTGAACTAGCCTCACTGACTGTGACACACCTACCCCCATTACCCCAGTTACTGCGTCAATCCATCTCCTCCAGGGTCTTCCTCTCCCGCACTGTCCCTCCACACTTTTGAACATGATGTCCTCCAAGGATTAGTCTCTTGGCCACGTGTCCAAAGTATATGAGATGGAGCATCAAAATCCTTGTCTTGATGGAGAAAATTGTTTTTACCTTCTCTGAGACAGACATGTTTTTTCTCTTGGCAGTCCTTGGTATATTCAATTAATTTGAATAGGCTATATCAATGTGAAACAGGGGAAAGAAAGGCAAGGATTGATTTAAAGGATAATTGCTGCCCTTTCAAGAGAAGTGATTTTCAATTGTTGCCTATTCTGGTCTCAGCAATCAGTGTACAAATTTGTACAAATTTATTGTAATGTCTGCTATGAATAATACAAATATAGCTATTACAAGGCACAGTAAGTTTTCAATAGGTTTGCTCTATTGAACGTGTTGATTTAAATCATGATGGAGTTTCAAAGAAAGTGATAAAGCTTTGTGAGATTTTGTAAAAGAAAGAAAGAATAATAAAATTTATATTTGTATAAAAGGATCTTTTCTAACATGGTCCTAAATAAGGCCATTCTTTAATTCTCCCAACACACCTTAGTGAAGAGGCTGAAGGGATAGTTAGAGGAAAAAAAATGAAAGTTTACAGGATGTTATCTTTCATACTGCTGCTGTTGTTGTTATGTACCGTAGCTGACCCTCCAGCAGCGTTTAAGAGGCTGTAAATATCACAGGAGGAGATTGTCCATCATTCTCCCATTAAGCAGCTGGTGGATTCAAATTGCACACCTTTGGGCTAGAAGCACAATTCTTTACCACTAAGCCACCAGAGCTCCCTATTCTTTGCATTTTATTGTTGCGTTATTAGTTGTCATCAAGTATAACTCACAGTCACCCAAGATCTGAAACCTGTCCTGTCCTGTGCTGTGCTGCCCTCATCATCTATGACACGCTTGAGCCCATTGCTGCTGCCGTTGTATCAAGCCAACTTATTGAGGGTCTTCATTGACCCTTCTTTCCAAGTGTGATGCCTTTTTCTAAGAAATAGACTCTTCTAGAAATATGCCCAAAGTATATGAGACACAGTTTCACCTTCCTTGCCTCCAAGTACTCCAGCTGCACTCTTCCCAAGACATGACTATTTATTCTTTTGGCAGTCCATGAGATATCCATTGCTCTTCTCCAACACTACAACTCTTCTCAACACTACAACATCAATTCCTCTTTTGTCATCCTTATTCATTATCCAGTTCTCAGATGCAAAGCAAGTGATGGAAAAACACATAGCTTACCTTAGTCTTTAAAGTGGCATCATTGATTCTCAGTAATTTGGAGAGCTCCCTGATAGAGGACTTTCTCCAAGCCATGTCTACTGATACCAGACATGACTGCTGGTACCAGGGATGTTGACTGTGGATTCAATGAAGATGAAATAATTGACAATTTCAATATTTTCTTCATCTATCATAATGCTGCTTATGGGTCCAGTGGTGAGGAGCTTTGTTTTCTTAATGATGTTGAGATGCAATCTATATTGAAGGCTGAAGTCTCAGATCTTCTAATGTAAGTATTTCTAGTTCTCTGCAATTTCAGTAGGTAAAGGTTATGTTACCTGCATAACACAGGTTATGAGTCTTCCTTTAATCCTGATGCCACCGCTTGTTCTTTCTCACTCACAGCAGTGCAAATTCGAGGAATAGTTACCTTTTTCATGGTTGCCAAAATTACCATATATTGTTGTTAGGTACCATTGATTCATTCATTCATCTATTCGTAGGTCCCTCTTGTGCAAAAGAGTGAAACCCTGTTCAATCCTGTGTCAACTTAATTGGTGTGCTGTGCTCAAAAGCCTGTTATTGAAGTCACTGCACTAATCCATTGTACTGAGAGTCTTCTTTTCCGTCACTGACCCTCTATTTTTTCAGGCTTAATGTATTATTGAAAGAGTGGGGCTGCCTTAGAACATGCCCAATGTATGTGAGACCAAATCTCATCATCTTTGTTTCTAAGGAGAATTCTTCTATTAGAGACTTGGTGGTTCTTTATCCGCAGTGTCCAAAACACTCAGTACTCTTCTCCAACACTGTGATTCATTATATTGATTATTTTTCCAGTCCTCCTTATTCAAAGACCAACTGTAACATGCATGTATAAACAAGAACTTTCCAGATTATGGCCTAGTTTGAATGCACGCTAGTCCTTAAATTGACCTCCTTTCTCTTTGATACTTCAAAGAGGTCTTTGGATGCAGTTTTCCCCAATGTAATACACCACTTAAATTCCTCAATGCTGTGCTTACGGTGGTTGTTTGTGGATTCAAGTAAAATGAGATCTTCGACAACTTCAAAATTTTTTCCATCTATCACACAATATTGTTTATTGGTCTGGTTGTGAGAATTTTTGTTTCCTAATCTTGAGACATAACATATGGTGAAATCTATCGTCTTTGATCTTTTGTATTTCAAGCCCTCTTCACTGTCAGCAAGAAATGCTGTATTATCTGCATAACACAAGTTGTGAGAAATTCATTGGGAAATAATCAAATATCATTTCTGACTCTTGTTACTCTACTTGCTTTTTTTTAATAAAATTCCTCAAACTCATTGCTATAGATTTGGAATTGACACATACTCTGCCCTCTGTTTGGTTTCTGGGGCTGTAAATTGCACAGAAAGAGATTGCTCATCTCTCTCGTGGAGTCATGGGTGGATTTGACCCCCAGCAAGGCTTGTCCTTTGGGTTAGCAGAGGAAATGCCTACAGACTGTGCCAACAGATCTTCCCTGCTTGTTTATTGTTCTTGTTCGGTGCTGGGGAATTGACCTTGACTGATAAAGACCCAATGAACTGTGACCACAACCCTGCCCTATCCAGCCTGCACCACCGTCATCATCTCTGATACGTGAGAGCCCATTTGTAGCTACTGTGTTAATCCATCTCCTTGAAGGTCATCCTCTCTTTCGTGGACCCTCTGCTTGTCTCAATATTACACTTTTTCCAAGGACTGTCTCTTCCTGACAACATGCCCAAAGTATTTGAGTCAAAATTTCACCATCCTTGCCTGTCAGGAGCAGCTCAGTTGCCCTTCCTCCAAGACAGATTGGCTAAATATTTAAGATCTCTGAACATCTACATTTTTTAAAACTTATAAAATTGGAAAAGAACTTCTACTTTAAGGCCTGATTTAACGATAGGGTGAAATAGAATAAAAAGAACTGTGTGCAAAGTAGTTAATTTTTTTCCATTAAATTTTACTTAAGTTTTATTCTACCAACATAATTTCATTTATCATTTAATGTTTTACACTTTACACAAAGGGCTTTTATATGCATCATCGAATTTGTTCTTCATAACAATCTTGTGAAGCAAAACATAAGATCCCTATCTTGCAGATAAAGAAACTGGTTATCATAATGACAAATGATTTGCCCTTGAGCACATTACTAGAGAAGCCTGGGACTTGAATGTATTCTTTTTATTTGAAGTAATTTTCCCTGTTAATTGTACTACATTAATGCTTATGAAAGAATCTCTGGAGTATATAGTGCTTCTAACTCCAGTTTTGCCATTATTACCATGGTCTTTTCAATCACTTTATATGCATCGGAGAGCTGGCCAATGACTAGGGATGATAAAAGGAGAACTGATGCCTTTGAGCTGTGGAGCTGGAGAAGAGTATTGAATATACCATGGACTCCTAAGAAAATGAACAGGTTTGTCCTGAAGAGGGTGAAGCCAGCTGCTCCTTGGAGGCAAGGATTCTGAAGCTTCGTCTGATATACTTTGGACATGTTGCAAGGAGGGACCAGTCCTTGGAGAGGAACGTCATGCTTGGGAAGGTGGAGGGACAGTGCAGGAGAGGAAGACCCTTGATGAAATGGATTGATTCAGTGACTTGGGTAATGGGGGTGGGTGTTTTGGAGATGATGAGATTGGCACAGGATAGGGCAGAGTTTAGGGCTGTTGTACATAGGGTCACTAGGAGTCACAGGCGGCTAGACAGCACATAACAGCAACAACAACATATCATTTAACATACATGATTCTCAGTTTCTTCATCTGTTAATAAAAAGACAGAACTAGATAATTCCTTAATCTCTTTCTAGGCTTTCTAGACTTGATTATATAGTTCTGATATCTAACATACTGTAATTCTGACAATATCCATCTTGATATTAAGGTTTATCTATTGTTCTGAAAGCATATAGAATCACTCATAGATATTTCCTTAATCATGATTATTGCTTAAATAATCTTTTTATAGAAATAACTAAATTAATCTCAAATTAGAATATACTAATTCTGAGAAAATAATTTAAAAAGCTAGACTCCATGAGAAAGAAAGTGGCATCAGGATTGGAGGAAGACTCATCAATGATCTGTGTTAGACAAATTATGCAACTTTGCTTCCTGAAAATGAGGAGAATGTGAAATGCTTCCTGTAGAAGACTAAGGACTACTGCCTCAGTATGGATTACTTCTCAACCTTAAGAAAACAAAGACCTTCACCACAGGACCTATGAAATATGGAGAAAGAACTGAAGCTGTCAATGATTTCATCCTCCTTGGATCAACAATCAACACCCTTGGTACCCAGAGTTAAAAAGCAGGAGACGTATTGCGTTGGGCATATCTGCTCTCAGAGACCTTTCCAAAATACTGAAGAGCAATGATGTCAGTTTGTAGACTAAAGTGCACCTGATTTCAGGCCATGGTCTTCTCAATCACCTGCCATGTAACAGAACTAAAATTAATAAAGATGACAAGAGAAGAATGATGCCTTTGAGTTGTGATGCTGGAGAAAAGTAGTGAATGTCCTATGGACTGCCAAAAGAATGAGCAGATAAGGAGTGGGGAAGGTACAGTCAGAGGGCTTCTTAGAGGCAAAGTTGATGAAGTTTTGTCTTTCATACTTTGGACTTGTGGAGAGGGACATCATGATTGGAAAGATTGAAGGTCAGTGAAGGAAGGGAATGCCTTCAATGAGAAGGATTGACCCAGTTACTTCAGCAATGAGCTTGAGTGCTTCAGAGATGATGAAGATGGCACAGGATAGGGCGAACTTCATATTGGCTGTTCATCGGGTGACTATGAGTTGTTCACAACTTGGTGGCATCTAACAACAATAATGAGTAATCATACGATATAATGATATTAAAGCAATTGACTAACTTTTTCTAAAAATTACTTTGTATGTCCATAAAGCATGAAAAGGATGGGCAGTCTGCTCCCGTGTGATTAACTGCCTCTGAAAATGTGCCAGAAGGTCAGGTACAGATGAGTTCTGACTCTTTGATTCTCAACAATAACAACAACGCCCATAAAAACCTTCAATTTCAATTAAGAGTGTTGTTGTTGATTGCCTTTGAGTCAAACATGACTCATAGCGAACCTATGAACAAAAGGCTTGAAGCTCCTCTACAACTATCAACATTTTTCAAAGTTCATAGAGTTCCTGGAGGCATGTTATTTAGGATGTGGATGCCACTCCTGCTTCCAAACCTGTCATAATATGTTATTGTTGTTATGTGCCATTGAGTCGCCTGCGATGTATAGCAACACTATGTAGAGCAGCTCTGAACCCTTCCCTGTCCTGAGCCAGTCTCACTAATTCTGACACACCAGCTCCCATCACCCCAATTACTGTATCAATCCATCTTATCCGGGGTCTCCCTCTCCTGCCTTGTTAGTCCACCCTTCCAAGCATGATGTCCTTCACCAAGGACCATCTCTCCTGGCCACATGTCCAAAATAAATGAGGTAGAGCTTCAAAATCCTAGCCTCCAAGGAGAGACTTGACTTCACCCTCTCCGAGAGAGACCGATTTATTTTCTTGGCAGTCCATGGTATGTTCAAGACTCTTCCCCAGCACCACAACTCAAAGGGATGTAGGACCAAAAATTTAAACTGTCAGAATGTATATGTACTTATATGGTACTTGGTACTACATGTACCAAGTAACTTTTATAAAAATTATGTGTGAATTGTATGTGAAAATTGTCATTTCCTATTGACAATTGTGTTTTACTGTTTCCAAGAGTTTGTGAATAGAATGTATATGTACTTATATGGTACTTGGTACTACATGTACCAAGTAACTTTTATAAAAATTATGTGTGAATTGTATGTGAAAATTGTCATTTCCTATTGACAATTGTGTTTTACTGTTTCCAAGAGTTTGTGAATAGAATGTATATGTACTTATATGGTACTTGGTACTACATGTACCAAGTAACTTTTATAAAAATTATGTGTGAATTGTATGTGAAAATTGTCATTTCCTACTGACAATTGTGTTTTACTGTTTCCAAGAGTTTGTGAATAGAACATGAGAGATCTCCTTTTTAATCTACCGGGCTTCATATACTATTAAAAGCAATGGAGCAGGTATAGAGTCCAAAAGAAGCATTGCATGCTGAGTGTTCTCTTCCCATTGTTCCATAATGACATCATCGCATCTATAGGTCCGAAAACTGGGACCACTCAAATCTCCCCATTGCCTCACCTGCACTCCACTAAGTCAAACTAAACTCACTATTGTTTGTTATTCCCATACACAAATTGATTCTGAATCCTATAGAACAGAGAAGTGACCTTAGAGGGCTCCCAAGACTGTAAATCTTTGGAGAAACAAACTCATATTTTTCCTGCACAGAAAGGCTGGTGAACTGCCAACCCTTCAATTAGCAGGCTAGAGCTTTAACTATTATGCCACCCTGACTCCTTCCTCCACTCAAATATCTCCAAATCCAATCTGTCGCTGAAATATCTCTGGGCTCTGATGGCTTTTGAGCATTAAGACCAACTCTTCGGTTACTTGATTGGACGATTGATTATTCCCACCAGGAATAATCTCTCTCACCCTCTTCCTTTCACACAGAGCTCTTCTTTAAACAAAATTGATCTTTTCCTCCTTCTATCTGTTGCAACGATTTCTTTTTCTGACACTTTATTAATGTCAAAACCTCTGACACTGCTATGTCCACACGATTTGGTTTTAGTTCCTTTCTCCTGAGTCTCAGATCTAGAACACAACCAATATATAACCTGTGAGTACATCTGCCACATAATATAAATCTCAGGGATCCGTATATTGACTGCTTTTCTTTATCTCTTGCTCTTAAAAGAACTTCCTACTTTTCTCCCAATAGAAAGAATCTATGTTTATCCTTTCATTGAATCCCAAATACTTGCCACTCAGAAAATATCCCTGTGACTTTTCCTTCAACGTAAACATAATATTTAATATTGATCAGATGTCTTTGTGTATATGACTTTGACAGAGCTTCCGTGGCCCTTTAATTAGTTATTTGCTGGACTGAATTCTCCCTGAGTGTCCCTGATTGGTGAAATTGTTTCAAGCACACAGTTCCTAGCCAAAAGAGTGTTAGTTTAAGTTTATCCAGAGACATTTCAGAATTTCTGAGAGGGACAAAAATGTTTAAGAACTTGAATACTTGAAAGATTGGCAGTTAAAATCCTACCCAGAAAGCCCCTCAGAAGACAGGCCTGCTATCAGGATTTGAAAGGTCAAAGTCTTAAAAACCTTATGAAGTCATTTCACTCCCCACACATTATTAGGTGCTATTGAGTTGGCTCTAACTCATCCCTATGGACAACTGAACCAAACTACCTGGTCTTGGACCTTTCTCACAATATCTGCTCTGCGTGAGCCCATTGTTATACTTGTGGACTTTCTGTAATTTTGAAATTACTCAAAAGTAATTAACCAAGAAGTATCTCAAAAGAAAGCCTTGCCAGTCTTCTTTCAAAACCCAGCCAGTGAAAACTCAGTGGAGCACAGTTCTACTCTGACATGCATGGGGTTGCCAAGAGTTGGAATTGATTCCATTACAACTAACAACAATAACAACAGTATGCATGACTACCAGATGTTGTGTGTGTGTGTATGTGTGTGTGTGTGTGTATTCATATCAAAAGTAAACTGTAAACCATGTTGACCACTCTTTTTTAACAGAAAGGGTGGAATTCAAAAATGCAAAGTAATTCGCTTAAGTTATGTAGATAGTTGACTGAGCTCAGGATATTAGAATATGAACTCATAACTGATGGTTTCCAAAGTCCATGCAATTTCAGATACGCCGAGGCAGGCCTCACACTTCAGAATACTGCTTTATTCCTCTGCCTTCACATCTCTATTTTAACTAACCTTGAGAAGAATGGGAATCCCAGAGTCTGCGAAATTGATACTTGGAGAAGGGAGCAGTTGTCAGGACAGAACAAGGAAACACTGTGAGGTTCAAAATCAGGAAAGAAGTGTGTCAGGGATGCATCCTGTCTCCAAACTCGGCTCCATGGTCAACACTCTTGGCACCAGCAGCCAGGAAATAAAAAAAATCTATTGCGATGGGAGTCTGCTGTTAGGGACCTCTCTAAAGTACTCAAGAACAACAGTGTGTCTCTGGAGACTAAGGTGCGTCTGATACAGGCCATGATCTTTGCAATCACTTGTTATGCATCAGAGAGTTCTAGGGAGGATAGAAGAAGAATTGTTGCCTTTGAGCTGTGGTGCTGGAGAAGAGTATTGAGAATACCAAGGACTGCTAAGAAAACAAACACATTCATCCTGGAGAGGGTTAAACCAGGCTACTCCTTGGAGGCAAGGATTCTGGGGCTTCGTCTGACATACTTTGGACATGTTTGGGAGGGGGGAGGGACAGCGCAGGAGGGGAAGACCCTCTATGAGGTGGATTGATTCAGTAACTGGAGTAATCAAGATGAGTGTGTCAGAGGCAGTGCGATTGGCACAGGATAAAGCAGGGTTTAGGGCTGTTGTACATAGGGTTGCTATGAGTCACAAGTGACTCGATGGCACATAACAACAACATGTAGAACAGATCATTTAGGAGGCTGGTTGTTATGAGGAGGAACCTGGAAGAAGACTCATCAACAACTTACATTATGCAGATGACACAACCTTGCTGAAACTGAGGACGACTTGCGTGTCTACTGCAGAAGGTCAAGCTGCAGTTTTCAATATAGATTGAAGCTCAATATAAAGAAAACACATATTCTTATGGCTGGACCAGTTAACAGCAATGTGAGATGGAGAAGAGATTGAGATTGTTAAAAATTTTAGCTTGCTCTGTACTATAATCAACAATCATGGGACCAGCAGCGAGGACATCAAGAGACAAATTGAGTTAGGAAAGTCTGTTGTCAAGGCCCTCTCCATAGGGCTGAAGAGTAAAAATGTCAGTCTACAGACTAAGGTGTGCCTGATCCAGGCCATGGTCTTCACAATTACTTGCTATACATAAGAGAGCTGGAAAATGAATAAAGATGACAGAAGAATTGATGCGTTTGCGTTGTGGTGCTAGACAATAGTAATGAACATACCATGGACTACTAAAAGAACAAACAGGTCTGTACTAAAGAGGGTGAAACCAAGTTGCTCTCTTTAGAGAAAAATTCTTCAGAGGATTTTGAAGCTCCATCTCACATATTTTGTTCATGTGGCCAGGAAGAACCAGTTCTTGGAGGATATCATGCATGAAAAGGTGGAGAGACAGCACAAGGAAGGAAGACCCTGAATTGAATGGATTGACACAGTAACTGCAGTAATGAGGGTAGGTGTGTCAGAGACGCTGAGATTGGAGCAGGACAGGCTTCAGACCTCTTGTGCTTAGATAGGATTACTGTGAGTCCCAGATGATCTGACCTACATAACATTGAAGCATGGTTGAGTTTGAACCCTTCAAAAGATTTGACTCATTAAATCATTGGTGAAGGGGATTTAGAGAAGTCAATCTCAGAAGTTAAGAGTTCAGTTCCTTTTATTGAAAGTTTCTTCCCAATAACATCAGAGTAACAAAGCCCAAACGAAACAACAAACCTGAGAACATTTACCAGAACTTTCCACATCATCAACAAGGTTTGGACGGACTACTTGTCTCTCCTTGTTCCTGGATTAACCCTAAAATACTAATTTAGTTTCTACTTTCTAGTCACTTCTAATTCAACTCACTCTGTTATTACTTCCAAGTACATAACTTTTTTTTTAAAAAAAGGTGATAAATGGGATACAAAGATTTAAATGGGATAATCAAACTACAAAAGATAATGAATATCATTGTCAAATGCAAGTCCTTGAACAGTCTACAATCATACATGGTCATCTCAGAGCTGGAAATGTGATTTTGAAGATGGAAGTTCAAGATCACTCTCCCATTAGCCTAGACAGAGAAGTCATCAAAGAAAAAGGAACCAGAAACTACAGGAAATGTCTTCAATGGTGGGATAATAAAAAATGTCAACTCTTTCAAAATGGTGTATTAAGAATGGAAAAAAGAGAATTTAACTTGTCATTTAGGAAAATAATTTGTGACCTTTGAAAATTGGTTTTAGAAGTGTGGAAACATTAGTCCACACTTGACCACTCTCAATTTTGTTCATGAGGTTAAACTGAAAATAATTACACTAGAAACAAGAAAAAGATCAGGAGTCAAACTCTTTTTGCCAGTATAAACCACCAGTGATGCATAGAAAACCTGAGAAATTAACAGTGTTTATTTTTCATATTTTGTGTGCCAGTTTCCCTCTCTGCAAATCTGTGTAGAAAACCAATTCCAAAAGCCATTTATCTGCTTATTCTCTCATCATTCTTGTGTTAATCCTCCCATCCGTTTATTCATTGATTAAATAAATAAGCATCTATGACATGTCATTTCTGCATGTTGCTTTCAGTAATTCAAAGGAAATATTTATGCTCTTGAAGTTAAACATCTCTTGCCTCCGCCAGAAGCAATAGAAGCGGAATAACTGACCTTACTTTGAAGTTCCAGAACAATATTGTGCTTTCATTTTCCATCGTGTTGACTAAAAATAATGAGTGGAAGGAAACCTTAGGAAAACCTGAGGAAAAGTGGTCTTTCTCAACAAATTGTTTGTTTTCATGCAACATTCATGATGTTACCTTCAGGCTCAATTAGAGATTGTATTGGTGGAAACTATGATGTTGACCTTAAGGTCAACAACCTCCTTTTTAAAAATTTTTATATTTATCCTATAGCACTGAAATTCTTCCAAATTATTTGTTCCTTATCAAAATCTACTTAGAAAGGGGGGCAGTTAGTCTTTCACACTTTATATTTTCCCCTCTTGGCTTTTTTTTAAAAATCATTAATTTTAATGAAAATTTACAGATTCTTAGGGTTTCTAGTCATTCATTGTTGCACTTTTCTCCCTGGCCACCCCCGCCCCTCCAATTCACTCTTCTCCTTGAAAAGTAAAAGAAAAACTCTTTCATTGTTATGCAATCCCTCCCCCCAAGTCCACTCCACTGTGCATCCTTCATTATGGACTCCTGTCATGACAATAATACCCAATCATATTTTTATAGAAGTTAATAAAATTATTTCTCTTTTATACATTCATTTCAGATGTTGATTTAAAAAGATTCTTTTTTTTAAAGCAGATTTAAAGATCAACAAAAAAGCTATGAAGTGCTCAATTGCTAAGTAATATGGTAGTGGTAGATTGTACCAATTTTTCCATTGTTATAGTTGATAGATGTCATCAAGTGGACTCAGACCTTAACAATTCTATGAACTATAGATTGGAACCTTGCCCTATCTTGTATGATCTTCATGTTCTCCACAGTCTATCCCATTGTAATAATCTTTACATCAATCTGTCTTTTTGAGGGTAGTCTTCTTTTTATCTGACTCTCACCTTTTCCAACATAATATTTTTCAAGAATGACTGGCCTTTCTGAATAACAGGCCCTTCTACATGTTGTTGTTATGTGCTGTCGAGTCATCTGTGACTCATAGCAACTCTATGTATAACTGCCCTAAACTCTGCCTTATCCTGTGCCAATCTCACCATCTCAAACACACCTACCCCCTTTACCCCAGTCACTGAATCAATCCACCTCATCGAGGATCTTCCTCTCCTGCACTGACCTTCCACCCTCCCAAGTATGATGTCACTCTCCAAGGACTGGTCCCTCCTTGCAACATGTCCAAAGTATATCAGAGGAAGCTTCAGAAATCCTTGCCTCCAAGGAGCAGCTCGGCTTCACCCTCTTCAGGACAAACCTGTTCATTTCCTTAGCAGTCCATGATATATTCAATACTCTTCTCCAACATCACTGTTCAAAGGCATCAGTTCTATCATCCTTCATCATTGTCCAGCTCTCCAATGCATAGCAAGTGATTGCAAAGACCGTGACATGTATCAGGTGCACCTTAGTCTCCAGACTGACATCATTGCATTTCAGAACTTTAGAGCGTTCTCTAACTGCAGACTTTCCCATCACAATATGTCTTTTAATTTCCTGGATGCTGGTGCCAAGAGTGTTGACTGTGGAACCAAGCAAACCAAAACTTGTGAATAATCTCAATCTCTTCATCATCAATATTGATGCTGCCAATCGGCCCAGTGGTGAGAATCTTTTTTTGCTTGATATTGAGCCTCAAACTATACTGAAGACTGCAGTTTCTGACCTTCCACAGCAATTGTTCTTCTACATAGTCACCAGTAAAATCTAAAGCTACTACTGTTAAGTAAATTCCAAATCACAAAGACTTTTGAGTACAGAGTTAGATCACCCAAAAGAAGCTGACCCAATAGAATGTAGAAATTATCAAATGATACCATCCCCATCATATGCAAGCAAAATCTTGCTGAAGATTATCCAAAAACTGCTAGAACAGCAATAGAGAACTTCCAGAAATACAAGCTGGATTTAGAAGGGGGTGCGGCACTGGAAATGTTGTCAATGTCTGATAGATTTGGCTGAAAGCAGAGAGTACCGGAACGATGCCTATTTGTATTTTATCGACTATGCAGAGAGTGTGTGGGTCACAATTTGTACTATTTTTTATGACAATCTTTATGGGGTTTGGGTTTACCTCTGATGTGTGATCCACATTGAGTTGATTTTTGTGTATGGAGAGAAATATCAATCTGATTACCGTTTTCTACAGACAGACATCTAGTTTTACCAGCACCATTTGTCCAAGAGGATGCCATTTCCCCTTTTAATGAGTTTAATTTCCTTTTCAAATATCATTTGTCCATAGGAAGATAGATTGATTTCTGATTTCTCATTTCTATTCTACTGATTCATGTGCCCATGGTTGTTCTAATACCTTGCTATTGATTACTATGGCTAACTTTGTGATAGATTTTGAGATCAGGGAATGTGATGCCTCCTACTTTGTTTTTATTGTCTTAGAAAAACTTTGCTTATTTGGACTATCTTTCCTTTCCAAACGAAGTTGGATATTGACTTTTCTGTGTCCTTAAAGAATAGCATTGGTATCTGTATTGAGACTGAATTAAACCTGTAGATTGTTTTTTGGTAAGATCTTCATTTTTTGCAATGTTGAGTCTTCCTACCCAGGGACATGGAGTATTTTTCCATTTGATTTAGTCTCTTACTGCTTCTTGTAGTAATGTCTTGTCATTGATTTTGTGTGGGTCTTTGTGTACCAATGATTCTAACACAACGCCAAACCATAGCTGACTCTCCAGTGGGTTTTCAGAGGCAGCAAATCGCTCAGGAGAAGATTACCCATCTTTCCCCGGCAGAGCGGCTGGTGGATACACACTGCACACTTCTGCATCAACAACACAATTCCTCACCGCTCCATCATTAGAGCGCTAGTTAGGTTTATTTCTAAGTATGTCACTCGTGATTCATGATTGTAAATTTTATTCCTGTTTTTAAATTTGCTTTTCAGTATTGTTGTTGTTGTTATGTGCCATCGAGTCGCTTGTGACTCATAGCGACCCTATGTACAACAGCCCTAAACTCTGCTCTGTCCTGTGCCAATCGCACTGTCTCTGACACACGGTACAGAAATCTAATGGATTGGAAGAGCTGGAATTCTTCATCGAGCTGTAGCAGCTTGAACGCACTGTGAGCATGCCAGCTATTCTCCTTGGCCAGGTGATAGCCTGAGGGCTTCACAGCAGACCTGATCAAACCTCTACTGGACCACACTTATGACCCAGATTTCAACTAGCTCGACGGTCCCGCCCGCATCATTGTGCCCTTTGTGACCTGTGGGGACCGGAGTGCCTATGATTCTGACTGCAGCTAACCACTGGATCTAGAGGATGGCTCAGAATACAAATCCACGCCACCCACACAGCCTCCCATCTCTCTACCATACCAAGAGGCCTGCACGCTGAAGTAGAAGGGGAAGCTGGCCAAGGAGATTCACCCCCAAGAGATTCCAGTCAGCACCGTGGATGTGCTGCCCCAACCACACCATAGTCCGCAGCCTTCCGAGGGGGAAGACAGTGATATGAATTGTTCACCTTACCATTTTAAGTTGACTCAGCTCAGATGCTGTTTGCTATCAGGAGGACCAGAACTTGTATTGATGAACTTCACGTACCATCATCGTCATCAACAGGGCCTGAACATAGAAGCCCAAATGAGAATCTGCATCA
Source organism: Elephantulus edwardii (assembly GCF_000299155.1). Taxonomy (NCBI): domain Eukaryota; kingdom Metazoa; phylum Chordata; class Mammalia; order Macroscelidea; family Macroscelididae; genus Elephantulus; species Elephantulus edwardii. Next base: position 4,654,975 of record NW_006399965.1, on the reverse strand, counting down.
ACCAGGTAAACAACAAAGAAACAGAGCAGAATGTCCGTCTGCACTGCAGGGGGATCCCAGAGTGAGGTCTTCTTTAGGCAAACGTTGTCAAGGTATCCTATTTACATCCAGAATTTACTCTGAAAACAAGTTCTTAACCAGGATAGAAATTAGAGGTTACCATGAACTTGATGGAGAAAATATTGCATCTTTATTGTCAGTAATATAACTGAAATTTTGTTTCTCTTTTTATTGTAAATGCTATAAATAACAGTAATAAAAGCAGTTCTTGCAACTTAAAAAATATATTGCATGGGAATCATTGTGCATGAAGCATAATATAAATGAAGATTAGTGTAAAACTCAATGAACATGAACTCTGTGAATAAACCAATGTAAATTTTTTCAAAAAACAAAAGCAAAAAATGACTTGGAGTATTCTTTCTTTTCCTATATTTTGAAATAATTTAAGTAAAATTGGTGACAATTAATCTATGAATGAGAGAATTCATTAAAGTCATCTGAGTCAGGACTTTTCTTATTGGGAGACTTTTTGGTTTTTGGGTTTGTTGGTTTGTTTTTTGTTTTTGTTTTTTAACCATTTCCTCAATTTATTCTTTTGTGAGGGGTCTGTTCAAGTGTTCTATTTCCGTCTGTGCCAATGTAGGTAGGGTGTGGGTTTTTATGAATTTTTTTTCATTTCCTCTAGGGATTCAAATTTGTCACAGTATCACTTTTTGGAACATTCCATTATTTTCTATTTAATTTCAGAGGATTTTGTTATATCTTTAACTTCCTATTCATGTTATTTGAAAATTTTCTTTTTAACAAAAGAAACAGTTTGTCACTGGCTTGTTTTATTGACCCTTTCAAAGAAACAATTCCAGGACTTGGTTGTTTCAATTGGTTTTTTTTCCCAATTATCTTTATTTCAGTCTTCATAATTTCCTTTCTTTTAGAGGCTGTGGGGTGAGTTTGTCGTTCTTGATCATATACTCCTTCCTGAAATGGTTCAGAACTGGCCAATTCTTTTTGGTACAGTGACTGTGGTATTGAGTCACATCTTTTTTGTTTAATTTTATGTTACATCAGTTTGCCAACAAAGTTTGTACACACTGTGCTTCACACTATTTTTCTCTCACATTGCGTTTCATACAATCATTTCCCATCTATTGTCTGACATCTTCTTGTGATGCTTTCTGCATCGTTCAAGATTTTGACCATGGAATGATTCAGTGTTACATCTCAAGGACTGAAATTGTTTTTTGAACTTGAGAAATACTGAAAGTTGCTCTTTGTTTTGGTTTTCTAGCTCCAGTTTTTGCAGGTGATGTTATGATACTTTGCTTTGTCGTTTGCAACTGTCCTTTGAAATCTTCCACTCAGCTCTCTAACTTCAGCATTTTCTCTCTTTTAACCTCTTCAGCTCTGGCATAATTTTCAGAGTCCCTCCTGGCATCCATTTTGGTCTTTTCTCCCCCCTCCCCTCGCCTCCGTCTTTGTGATGACCTTTTCCCTTCTTCATGCCTGATAACCCTAATGCCACTCCATAATTCATCAAATCTTTGGTCATTATTGTTCCAAGCATCAGATCTGTTCTTGTGATTGTCACCATTACGCTTCCTATAGTGGCTGGACTGAGCTGAATAAGGGGAGCGGGAGGGGAGGGAGGCAGCGTGGTGAGAGGATGTGTGTGCTCCCGGACCAGCCCCTCTACATGGTCAGGGCCTTCTCCAGCCTCTGCTGACCCTCCTCACTCTGTGCTCTCACAGTGGCAGGACTCTCCCGGTGCCAAGGGACAGACTGCTGTTGAGTAACATCGAGTCGGAACCTACTGGGGACCTGACCTTCTAGTGGATTTTCTGAGTCATTACATTGCAGAAGAGGAGATTGCCCATCTTTCTCGTGCAGAGCAGCTGATAGATTCATCCAAGTACCTTTGCACTGGAAGCTTAATTCCAAAGGTTTATTTGTCACTCTTGCCTGGGTGAGTTTTGGCAACTTTGTACCCAAACTGGGTCAGCATTTTTTTAGAAAAGCATGTCAGACAAGATATCTACTTTCTTAGATATTGGAGACATGTGCTCTTTGTATGCAGATAGAAGGACAAAAATGTATATATGAGCACTTTGATCCTGGTGGATAATTTTTGTGCTGTGCAGACCAAAGCTACTAACTTTAACATTCCTCATAAGAAATTCAAAGAGTCAAAAAAGAATCACCAGGAGTCACGTGTGTCCTTTTTGCACCTGGACCCATTGCATGAAGAAACTCTGATATGGGAAAGCAGAACGCATAGAGGTATGAAACTTGCCGTGAGTTTACAGAAAAACAAGGTGGGATAATAAATATAAGAACAGGGGAGAGTTGCTGAGTCCGATCTGCAGGACATCTGGCTGCTTAGGCAGAAACTGTGTACCCTACAAAAGGGATACATTGTGGTTCAGTAAAACAGGAGTCTACACTGAGGCTTTAAGTTTTGTATAAAAGGTTAGCACAGAGAGAATTGACATGAGACTTACCTACTGTTTTATAAATGAGCAGTATCTTTTTTCAAAAACTTTGACATGTGAAATGTGTAGACACATTGATTATTTATTCAAACTTTTAAGAGTTTTCTGTTTTGTAAGATTTAAAGTCTAAGGGTAAAGTTAAGACTCAGTTCCATTTATTGCCCTCAAACTGGATTTGACTCTTAGCTGTCACTCCAGCTGGTTTTCAGAGACCGGAAATCACATGAGAAGAGATAGATCACGTTTCCGTCTTGGAGCTGCTCGAGGCTTGAAACTGACATGGAGTACAGCCTTTAAGTTAATCATCACGACCTCCAAAACAAATGTCCACTTACTACATTAACTGGGAATTTCCCATCAGTCTCTTGAGCTATTAAATAAAGTTCAAATCTATTCACATGGTAGGGCTTGATCCTGGGCACTTTTCTGATTCAGAAAGTCATTTTGATTTTTTAAAAGTCCCTCTCTTAAATCAAAGAGTGGTAACATTTAAATTCACTCTGTTCAGGCTGTTCTTGCTTTATCTTTATCTGTTCCCCCAAAACATTCTTGGCAGAAAGGGTGGATGTTGCATTTTACAGTTTAGGAAGGACTTGTACAATCTCCATCACTTACAATAATTCACATGGGAAACCAAGTTCTATTTCTTCATTTTCTTGATCTTCTTACTGTTATTGTAACTGGCTCGATCCACCTTCTCTCTGAATTGAATGAAGACAAAGTAAAAAGAAAGACCTGGAAAGAAATGAGAAAAATTGTTGACATGATAAGATTTAAAACTAGCATCTGAATCATAAGAGGTTAAATGCTAGTTGCAGTCCCCTCACTTACCCCTCTCCAATGTCCCATGAGAAAAGAGAGCATAAAACACAACACTGACTCAAAGTCATTGGCATTGAGTTGGAATAGACTCAGAGCTGACCTTCCAGTGGGTTTTCAGAGGCTGAACATTGGGAGGAAATGGTTCTTTTTTCTCCAGAGGAACCACTGGTGAGTCTAAAACACTAGAGAAGTACCACCTTTAGGTTTGCAGAATTTCTCATCACTTACTAGCCTTCCAGAGTTCCCTCTTTACTGACCAGACAACAGCAATTAAACGTCTCTTTTAGTTCCTACATCTCCCTCTTTGTTGTTTGACCTCTTTACCTATTTAAAAATCATTGCTACTAAGCTCAAACCAAATGTTCCCGTTTCATCCATATTTCTCCCATAACCTGAGCAGTGGCTTTGCCTTAAGAATCTGCGCTGTAATCTCTAAGGGACTCAGTTCAAATCCACCAGCTACTTCATGGGAAGGGGATAGGCAATCTCCTCCCATGTGATTAACTACATCTGAAGATCCTCCAGAAGGTCAGTTGTGAGTCAGTTCTGACTTGATAGTACACGACAACAGTTGTCATCAAGTCAGTTCTTGTGGAACGTTATACGTGTCAGAGAAGAACTGTGCTCCGGAGGATTGTCAATGGCTGTTGTTTGGGGAGCACATCACCAGACCTGTCTTCTGAGGCATCTCTGAGTGGACTCCAAGCACCAATCTCTCAATTAATAGTCGAGCTTCTGTTTTACATTTGGCACAGCAAAACTAATGGGCTGTCACTTTTGAGGTTAACTTACTTAAAGCTCTGACTACTCTCTTGCTCCTACTCTTTCTGTTTTATTACTCAGAAAAGCTGACATTGATGTTCTTAACTGTGCAACAATGGAGACCCAAGTAGCAAGGAGAATGACCAGTGACCATGAACCAGCCAAGAACTGAGACACTCGATCCAAGGACCACATGAGAGAGCTTAGAACTCATATCTGTGGTCGAGTCCTGCAATCACTGCAGCCTTGAGGACATTGACCAGAGCTCGAGTGCAGTCTCGGAAAGGACCTTGAGCCCGAAGACCTGGATAAGCTGCCCAGAGTCCAGACACACAGACATTCTGAGATAATTAATGTTCTAATCCACAAAACCACACAACACATAGCGGTGCAATAAATTTCCATTATCTTCATGTCTCAACAATGAATAACGGTAACACTGGATCCTGAAAAAAATTAAAAGCTGTTTTGGGAAGATACAAGTAAGCGATGGTCTTGGCCTTATCATGATCTTCTTCTTTTTGTTTTTGTTTTAACTCCTTCACAACTCACTCTTCTCACTCTTTCCTTAGGGCATGAAGCAGTCTATGATGTGGAAAGAAATTTTGTGAATCTGCCATGTTTGCTTAAAGGCAAGATTTTAGGGGAGCAGGAAAGCGTGGAGAAGGAATATTTGGTAATGACATGTCAGATAAGGGACTTATACCTAGAATTTATAAAATACTTGAGCACCACTACAAAATAAAGGTAAATAACCCAATTAAAAAATGAGCATAGGATATGAACAGACACTTCACCAAAGAAGACATTCAGGTGGCAAACAAACACATGAAGAAATGTTCAAAATCCCTAGCTCTAAGACAGACGCAAATCAAAACAACTATAAGATATCATCTACCCCCAGTAAGAATAGCAAAATTTAGCAGAACAGCAAACATCAAATGCTGGAAACATTGCTGAGAAACTGGAAACCGAATTCACTGTTGGTGGGAGTGTAAAATGGTGCAACCACTTGAAAGGCTGTATGGCGCTTTCTCAAAAAGTTGCAAATAGAAATACCATTTGACCCAGCAATTCCATTACTGGAAATTTACCCTAAAGAAACCATAACTGCCACCCAAGCAGATATATGCACACCTATGTTTATTGAGGCTTTGTTCACAATAGCAAAGAGCTGGAAACAACCCAAGTGCCCATCAACAAATGAATGGATAGAGAAGCTGTGGTATATTCACACAATAGAATACTATGCAGCACTGAAAAACAAGGAACTTATGAAATATTATGCACAATGGATGATTCTGGAGGACATTATGCTGAGTGAAATACCTCAGTCACAAAGGACAAATATTGCATAGGGACACTGTTGTAAAATAGGACTGACATTAGTGTTGAGGGGAGACAGAAAAGGAGGGGAGGAATGATGTATATACACTGAAACAGATGAGAGAGAGAATTGTTTAAAAGAGACATATAAATGGGTATTCTTGTCATTACAGAAGTCCAAAGTGAAGGCCACATAGTGGAGTGGACTTGAGAGGAAGTCGTATTGTATAGCAATGAAAGAGATTTTCTTTTCAAGGAGAAGAGTGAATTGGGGTGAGGGAAGGGAGAAAAGTGCAACAATGAATGACTGGACACCCTCAATCTTTGTAAACTTTCATTAAAATTCATTTAAAAATATGGTTGATGCATAGTTGATGCTTATTCATTTCAGAAGATAGTACATTAACAAAGATAAGTGATATTATGGGAAAAGTTAAGCCGCACTGAAGCCATTGATGGGGCGGGGGTGGGGGGGATCACAAGAGCCCAAGAATTGAAAAAAAAAATTTAATTAAGGTGTTTTTACAAACAGATGCAGCTCTGGATGTGCTCACTCATCTTAGCCAAGAAATTTGGAAGACAGCTGCCTAGTCTACTTATTGAGAGCGATCCAGATTTGTGACGATTCTTTTAAAATCCAACAGAATTTGGAAATGATCTAACAATATAATTAAAATTGTCGTCGTAAGGAAGATCATTCACAGGAGCTGGAGTAGAGCATCAACAGGGAAGTGCCAGAAATTCAAGATGGTTTCAGAAACACTATGAGAAAAGGGATATTGTTGCTGATGTCAGATTTTTGCTTGAAATCAGAAAACATAACAAGGATATTTACTTCAATTTCGTTGACTTTGCAAAAGGCGTTTAATTGTGTGGAGGAACCTCTACATAAAGCAAGAAGTAGTCACTAGAACAGAGCAAGGGGAAGGCACTGGCTGGTTTAAAACTAGAAAAAGAATGAATCTGTATTGTGTCCTTAACAGTGTGGCATCAGGATTAGAGGAAGATTTATCAACAATCTGTGATATGCAGATGGCATAATATTGCAAAAACTTAAGAAAATGTGAAACACTTATTGATAAAGATAGAAAGACTATTATAGCCCTCAATATTAGTAATGCTTCAACATAAAATAAAACTCATCACAACTGAACCAATAAAAAAGATCGTGATATATGGAGCAAAGTTTTAAGTTCTTAAGGATTTCATTTTCCTTAAATCCATGATTAACACTCATGGAAGTAGCATGAAGTCAAGAAGTAGTCAAGAAGTCCGATGGCATATTACATTAGGACGGATCTACTCAAAAGGGCATAGACAAGATACTAAGGAGCAAAGATGTTACTTTAAAGGTTTATGTTCATGAGTCCAGAACGAAGGCTGCATAGTGGAACAGACTTGGGGGGAGGGATTGTATAGCAATGAAAGAATTTTTCTTTTACTTTTCAAAGAGAAGAACGGACTAGAGGGGAGGGGTGGGCAGGGAGAAAAGGGCAACAACGAATGAGTGGAAATCCAAAATCTCTGTACATTTTCATTAAAATTAATAATAATAATAATAATACAAGAAAAAAGGTTTATGTTCACCTGAACATTTTAAATAATATTTTAATTACCTCATTTGCATATTGAGCATTGGATAATGCATAATGAAAACTGAAGAACTGAAGAACTTTGAATAACGATGTTGACAAAGAATATTTACTATATCAGAGACTATATGAAGGACAAATAAATTTGTCTTAGACAACGTGCAAACACAGTACTCTTTAGTAGCAAAGAGGCTGTTGCTTTATTTTGCATACTTTGGACGTGCTATAAGAAGGGTCTTTCCCAGGAGAAAATCATGATGTGTCAAAAAGTAAAAGGTAAGCCAAAAAGAGGAAGACTCTCAACAAGATGAAGTGACACCATGATTACAACAGTGAGTGAAACCTGACAGTAATGGTGACAGTGGTACAGGGTCAGGCAGAGATTCGTTCTGTGGTACAGAGAGTGACTGTGAGTCAAAGTCAACTTGAAGATATCAAATGTTACAACTATTCAACAACGATGAACTTGGCTTTGGGGGATGTCTAAGTATGTCCATGTACAACCCAGACTCCTTTGAAAAACTGTTGAAATCAATACACAGTCTTTTGGAAAAGCCTATCTATGCTCATAAAACATTTAGTATTATTTCAGAGTGAAGGTGACCCCTATCTCTCTTTACCCTGGACCGCTAGTTTAAGAACTCCAGCCGTATTCTGTGAGGAACCGTAGACAATTTTCAGTTAGAGAAATGGTATAATCAGATTTGTATTCTGCAAACCTAATTCTGATCGCTGCTAGAGGACAGACTGTGGGAGAGAGCAGCTGCAGTAGAAGATGTGTGAACAGGGTATTGCAGAACAGCGAGGTGGTGGGGGGAATGGATTACAGCCCAGCAAGAGGGCAGAGGAAACGTGGGAAGTGAGAACACAAAGAGTGAAGCCGCAGGAGGAGCTGGGGACGACTCCAAGGTTCCCACATTTGGTAGCTAGGCAAAGGATTGTAACCAACCATGAGGGGGGAAAAATACAAAGAAGGATGAGCAGATGCAGAAAGGAAGCTGCCAATATTGGGTTAGAGGACGTACATTAAAAATAAGTTTATATGATTTGTAAACTTGACTACGAACTGTAATAAACTTGACTAGTAAGTTAGTAGTTCAAACCCACCCAAAGATAACTCGGAAGAGAAGTCTGGTAATCTGACTGTAGAAGGCACAGCTTAAAATGCTGTGATGTGGTTCAAATCTGCACACGGAGTGTCACCCGGAGGTAGGTCTGACGTGACGGCATTGGGAAGAAAATGAAATTCTTTGCTGTTAAGGATGTGGTGCGAAAGGAACTCTTACACGTTGTTGGTGGGATTGTAAAATGGTACAACCATTCTGGAAGGCAGCTTGACACTTCCTCAAAAAGCGGACCCAGCTATTCCGCTGCTTGGAATATACCCTGAGAATATGAAAAGTGAGGCAAAAACTGAGATTCGTACACCAATGTTCATAGCAGCATTATTCACCATCACAAGAACATGGAAGCAGCCCAGATATCCAACCACATATAAATGGATTGAGACATTATGGTACATTCACACAATGGAATACTCTGCAGCATGCAGGAGCAGTAACTTTGTAAATTATTGCCTAACTTGGGAGGGACTGGAGAGCATTACGCTGAGTGAACTAACTCAGTCCCACAAGGATAAATAGTGTATAAAACTGTATTGTAGAATGAGTATAAGGATCCAGGAGGGGTGGGAGAGGCTGGGAGCAGGGGGATGTGGATGTGCAGGGGGAGGGAGAGATTAATCATTGGGTTGTACAAGTTTATGGGTGTGGGCCTGAGGGAAATTGGAAGAACCTGTTCTCAATATTAATGTATTCAAATTTTGTAAATAAACTAGAGGTTTTTTTAAAAAGGTGGAGGAAAGACACAGAGAGGTTTCAGGTATAAGGAACATTATCTTAGAGGATGGGGAAAAGTCAAAGGCATGAATAATAATCTGTGGCTAAAGAAAAATTGAAAATCATGTGTACTTTCTTGCAAGAGGTTCTTTCAATTCTTATGCAGTCTGTGTTTCCCAGGTCATCCTGGCCTGGGAATAAAAATAGGAACAGAAGAGCTCCCCAAAGCAGATAAAGTCATTTTCTGGTCAGTTTTATCCACCATGCACCAGGCACTCCACACGATTATGAGAGCTCTCTCCGCTGCCCTTTCTCCTCAGGTGATTTCCAGGCCACATCAGACTTTGGTTAAGAGGAAGCTAGTTAAACAGGTATGAGAGCACAAGGCAGACAGGGGTGAGTGCAGAGAGCTGAGGATGGTTAGGGTCGAAACCACAGGGTTGTATGGTTTGGTGGGTGGAGGGAGGGCGGGAAGGAAATGGGAGGAATCCAGGTGAAAAGACAGGCTATTGATGGGCAATGTCCAACGGTGATTAATTTTCTAAAACATAATGCATGTCTCAGATTGTGGGGATGGCGTAGCATAGGGCAAGAGTTAGATATGTTGTTCATAGAATTGCTATGAGTCATAGAGAAAGCTCTGTTGACCAGTGAGTAGAAAGTGATGCTACCAAGCCAAAGGTGGGGATTTTAACCTGTGACCCTTAGGCCTGATTTTAACTGGTTTTGATTAAACATTCCTCTAAGTGGTATAGCACCGGCCTGTCAGTTTGTTGTACAGAGGTAACTTATGGTTGCCAGTGATGCTAAACATTGTGACACTGATGTGTCAAGGGGGATAATGGTTTCCCATGATGGACAGTGTTTAGTGGAGCTCCCAGATTAAAACAGGCTTGGAAGCAGGAGTGGCATCCACTTCCGAAATAGCTTGCCTCTGGAGACCTATGAACTTAGAGAAAGGATGAAAGCTATACAAGTGTTCAGATATTTTGTTCATGGGGTCGCTGTGAGTCATCTACAACTCAACAGCACTTAACAACAACAATGAGAATGATTGTATGAAATACAATGTGAATGAAGAATACTGTAAACACAATGTATATGAACTTTGTAAGCAATCCAAGAAAAATAAAATAAAGAAGTTGTTAGTTTTGCAACCTTTTGGGACCACATTGATTGTCCCTCATTTTCCTTCTTTCCATAATCTCAGCTCTTCCCAGGACCATCAAAAGAGCAAAAACTCTCATTGTAATGCACAATTAACACTTCAGAAATTGATTTTAGAGGCAAACAATGATAAGCCTCTTGGAACTTAATGTTTATTATAAGACCTTCAGTCAATGACTGCCTTCAGCCTCTCACTGCGGACCCAGAGCTGACCCTCTGGAGGGTTTTCTTTCAGAGGCAGTTAAACCACATGAGAGAAAATTGACCGTCCTTCTCCCACACAGCAGCTGGTGGCCTCGAACTGCATGCCTTAGGGATTGCAGCACAGATTCTTGCCACTAGGCCACCAGAGCTCCCTACTCCACGTTAAACAAAGCTCACGACAGAAACTCTTGTCCAAATTGCCCTCCCTCTCCTATCTCCTCTGTGCATTTCATGCCTGTAAAACTCCCCTGGAGGGTCAGTTATGGGTCCATTCTGACTTGATGGCACACAGCAACACAACCTCTAACTCTGACTTATGAATACGGCCGTGCACTTACCAGGCATTTCTTTCATATCCTCTCTGTTCTCTGCTGAAGGATGGCACACCATTACATTGTTCTCTCTAGAGATCACCGTATATTATGAAACCAGGGTATTGCCTTTTTATTTTACAAGTGATTTTCTGAACGAACTTGCTAATAAAATGATGGTTTTGAGAACTATTGCTTCAAATTATTGCTTATTTCTCGCACAAGATTACGTCTTTGTCAATTCTAAGACACAACTACCTTTCCCTTTCCCCATGCCAACAAAAACATCCACTACAAAGAAGTTGTATTAGTTTAATATCTGGATGTTTTTTATATAAATATTTTAGTATCATCCCAAAGAATGGATTTATATGCTGAAAATAGCAACTCAAAACATCTTTGGCCCTTGGTTTATGTTGATACATAAAACTCCAAGTGAGTTTATCAAGTAGATGATTATCAACTTTTCAGAGCCAGATCTCCCTCTTAGCTTGACAGTGTTGCTGGCTTCTGGGGGTCTACGTGCCATGTTTGATGTTGATAGAATATAAATTAATAGCTGTGTCCTTTCTGGGAAGACATCACCACATCATTAACCTGTTTTCAGTAAACAACATACAATGAAAATTCAATAATGAAAGAGAAGATGTCCCGCAAAGAAAGCAGAACGTCTCATGTTGTAATTATAAAACTCACATTTGGAACAGGTCCAGAGGTATGCTGGTTTAATCCCTGTCATAAGCTTCCTTGAGATTTACAGAGGTCAAAATAATTTTTAAAAACCTCACAGGAGACTCTGGACAAGGACGACGGGTCAAAACCCCCACAGTACCCTGAAACAGCTTGAGCAAACAGGGGAAATGACGGCACAGTAGCAGGACACACACGGTCAACTGCACTGTGGAACAGTCAGAAATGGAGGTGTTTTCTGGAGCAAGTGCTTGCATCCAACTGGGAATATAAAAGACAAGGATTTAAAAGATGACTAACAGTAAAACCATCATTCTCAGATGACCTCAGAATACTCTAGAAAGAGCTTCTTTCTCAAGCTTCTCCAATTCCCAGAGCACACTTACAGAAATCACTATTGGGAGTGGCATCTTCCAATAAGCAACTCTGGAGCAGCTACTATGACAGATTCTTTAAAGACCTCTTGATTTCATTATTCTTTGATGTCAAGGCTGATGCTGCAGATTCAGGGACAAAGGTCTTAAGTTAAAGTCTTTAAGTGAAAAACAAAAACAAACACACACACACACATGCACACACACACACAACAAACCCCAAACCATTAAATCTACTTGGACACTGACTTGGGAAAAGGAAGACTAATTTTACACAGAAATCTGTGTTCTATGCAACTGTCTCATTGTTCTTCAAGAACATTCAGCTCTTCTTGGACCTTTGGATTTCTATTTACATTTTAAAATCAATTTGCCAGTTTATATATGCACGTACTCATACATATTCAGTCCACTGGGATTAAATCAAATCTATACATGGATAGATGCATATCTCCTCTTGATGGCAATCATGCAAGGGAAGTTTCTGGGGTTCTTTTTGTGTGTTACTGTTCTTTTTCCCCTCAAAAGTGGGTGGCCCTTGAGCCTTAGACTAAGAGTAAGGGTGAAGTCCTGCTCGAGGGCGTGGCTTTAAAATCTCATAGGATTAATTTATTAATTTTAGAAGAATATTCTTTAAAAGACACAGCAATCATTTGTCTATTTGCTGTACTAAACAACTTGGAATTGCTGTGATGCTCAACACTGTTCCATAGTCATGTCAAGTACCATAAGGATTACCCATTATGTACAGTGGTTAGATGAGCTTCCAGATTGATTCATGTTTGGAAGCAGGAGTGGCATCCACTTCCTCAACTAGATGCCTCTGGAAACTCTATAAACTCTTATAAATGCACAGCAATGATGTTAGTTATAGAACAGAGTTCAGGTCTTTTGTGTAAAGCTTACTCTGAGTCGTATTTGACTTGATGACACTTAACCACTGCTAAATGAGACTAGTGCTGTTATATCTGGAGGACCATTCTTCCACTTTGCACATCACTCTTTGTCAATGTGCTGAATGAAGTAACCTGTGTTTGCTGTGATGCTTAACCTTGTGCCATTGGGGTATCAAATACCATAATGTTTTCCCAGTGTGGACAGTGTTTGGTGGAACTCCCAGTTGTAAAACAGGTTTGGAAGCACGAGTGGAATCCACTTCCTAAACCACATGCCTCTGGAAACAATATGAACTTGGAGAAACAACGATAGCTATGAAAAGGCATTAGGTCTTTTGTTCATAGAGTTACAATAAGTCTACCTTGATTCGACGGCAATCAACAACAACAACAACAGTGTCAAATATCAGCAACCAAGTATATTAACCATTTGACCCACAGAAAGACTAAAGCTGGGCGCTCCAGAGGCCTAGAGGTAAACAGTTACATTGCCAACCCAAGTCAAGCAGTTTAGATTCCCTGGACATTACGATGGTCTCTCATGTCTTGAGTAGGGACACGTATGGAACACTTGGGGCTCTTATGGCTTTCTTTTCATCCCAAGTGGGTATCAACAGAGGGGACTTGCCAGATGAGTTAGGAGTCCCTGGCCCAGAGTCCGCCAGCATTTAGGCATGCTGGAATGTTAAAATACTAAAATGTTTGGCCACTCCTGCAGTTCAAGGGCGAGTGTGTGGTGAAGCTCAGTTCAAGCTGGCTCTTAGGAAGGTCTATTTGCTCTACTGAAATAACATAGAGTTGTTGCAATGACAGACAACTGGACCATAGATGTGTCATAACTGGCTACCCATCATGGGCAGTTTTTGTTGGAACTCCCAGATTGATTCAGATTTGGAAGCAGGACTGGCATCCACTTCCTAAACTATATGCCTCTGGAAAGCCTAAAAACTTGGAGAAATGATGATAGTTATAGAAAGGCTTCAGGCCTTTGTTCATTTTCTTTTTAAGTATGCATCCTTCCCTCACGTGTCCTCAATCTATATGGTGGACAAATCATTATAGAAGTAAGACTTTATGAAGAAACACGTGGCATCAGATTAGGAGGAGATTGAAGAAGCAGCGGAATGCTCCCAGATGGGTACTTAAGGGGTGGTGAGAGCCAATGAGAATATATGATTATCGAGGAATTTGGAATGATGGACTCATGGAGTTTGAACCATGCTCTGGTTATTAAATTCCGTAGGGCCCTTGGACCTGGTTTTGTTTTTGGTTAAACATTCTTCTAGGTCATATAGCCCTGGTCTGTCCACTTGCTGTACAGAGGGAACTCATGGTAGCTGTGATGCTGAACACTGTGACACGGATGTGTCAGTTGTGATAATTGTTACCCATGGTGGACAGCATTTGGTGGAGCTCCCCAATTAAAACAAGCTTGAAAGCAGGAGTGGCATCCACTTCAAAATAGCTTGCCTCCAGAAACCCTATGAACTGGGAGAAAGGATGAAAGTTATACAAGTGTTCAGGTCTTTTCTTCATAGGGTCACCATGAGTCATCTCCGACTCGACAGCACTTAACAACAACAGCAACATATGTGGATATGGGGTGAAATGTCATCTCTTACATTACCATGTCCTCTAAATCATGAGCATGCTGTATTGATATAGACATTTGTTGATTGGTTTATGATTGTTACATTTGAGATTTATTTCTAAGACAACATTGTTTTGTTTTCCAATCACACACAGTTACTTCATAAGAAAAACTTGGTGAACTACTTATAAAATAACAGTCAGTTATTCAACATTATAGAGTTCTACTTTCACATGTAGGCAGTTGCAAGATTTGTTTTGTTGATGGTTTTACGCTACTATGCATGTATTGGGTTTTTAGTAATCACATTTCCTAACTCAAAGGCACCGACTCTTCCTTTGTCATCCTTATACATTGTCCAAATTTCAGAGGCACAGCAGGTAGCTGAAAAGACCTTGACTTGGATCAGGTGTACCTGAGTCTTTAAATGGACATTGTTGTTACTTAAAACTTTGGAGAGGTCATTGACAGCAGATTTTCCCAATGCGATTTATTTTTTTTTTATTTCTTGATTGTTGTTGTTATGGGTATTGATTATGGATTTTCAAATCCTATTTCTTTTTTTTAATTTTATTTTATTAATTTTAATGAACATTTACAGAGATTTTTTATTTTCATTCCTTCGTTGTTGCACTTTTTTCTTTCCTCTCTTTGAAAAGCAGAAGATAAACTTCTTCGTTGGTATACAATCCTGCTGACCCTGACTCTGCCCCCACCCCCCGTCCCAAATGCACTCAAGTATGCAACCTTAATTCTGGATTCCTGTGATAATCATAATATGCTATCATATATCACTTTTAAACTATTCTCTCCCTCATCTGTGTCAATTCAGTATACATAATCTATCTGGTTTTTCTCAGTCTTACCCCAACCCTGATGTCAGTCACTTTCAAAGGTCAACTCATAGTTCTAATTGACTTATAGATAGATTCTCAAGCTCCTTCTCATATGCTTTGGAAATGTTATCAGGAGGGACCAGTCTTTGGAGAAGGACATGATGCTTGGAAGGGTGGACTGACGTGCAGGAGAGGAAGATCCTGGATGAAATGGATTGATGCAGTCACTGGGGTCATGCGGGTCGGTATGTTAGAGGCAGTGAGATTGGCTCGGGATAAGAAGGGGTTCTGAGCTATTGGGCATTGGGTCACGATGAGTTTCTGACTCAGTAACAACAGCACCACGCCCAAGTATATGAGACGCAGCTTCACAGTACAGGGCTCTGCAGTACAGAGACTGCCACTTAATCAAGCGTTTGCATATGTATTGATGGTTTCTAGACTCTTTATAGAATCCTTGATCTTTCTATATCATAGAAGTCAGTCCTGAGCTAAAAAGATCACAGTTTTAGATACTGTTACTGTCAGCAAGTCTTGATTTACAGTATTGTTGAAAAAGTCTGGATGGCTTTGTGGAACAGATTTTTTTCTTTTTTAAAATGTCTTTTTTTTAGAAAAAGATTTTTATTTTAATTGTGATTTTAATGAAAGTTTACAGAAAAGTTGGATTTCCATTCATTCCTTGTTATGCAATTTCTCACCTTTCCTCCTTCCCTCCCTCTCCCCCAGTCCTCTTTGCAAGGTGCCTCCTATTCTGGATCTTTGTCATCCATACAATTCCTAATCATATATTCCTTTTAAACAGTTCTCTCCCTCATCTGTCCCAATACAGTGTTCATTATCTATACACTCCATTCCTATTGTCCTCCCAAACCATCCTGTCAGTCCTGCTTTATAACAGTGCTGTGATGCAGTCTCTTCTTTTTGAGATTGAGGCATTTCTCTCAGCATAATGTCCTCCAGGGTCACCCATGTTGTGTAATGTTTTATGAGTTCATTAGTTTCCAGTGCTGTGCACTATTCCATTGTGTGAATATAACAAATTCTGGCGAGGTTGTGGAGAGATTGGAACCCTATTCACTGCTGGTGGGAGTGTAAAATGGTGCAACCACTATGAAAGGCTGTTTGATTTCTTTCTCAAAAAGTTGGAAATAGAAATAAGATTTGACCCAGCAATTGCCCTCCTGGGAATATACCCTAAAGAAACCAGAACTGCCGTCCAAACAGATGTATGTACACCCATGTTTATTGCTGCGTTATTCACAATAGCAAAGAGATGGAAACAACCCAAGTGCCCATCAACAAATGAATGGATAGAAAAACTATGGTATAGTCACACAAATGCAATACTTTTTTCCCCTCTTGTAGACTTCCAAATTGTGCTTTGCAGCTTGGTCCAGATTTGATTTGTTAGGGTGAAGGCTGAGGAAAGTCATAGATCTCTTTCTCAGGGTTTATCAGTTTCTCAGCTATTTTTGCATGGTTTTTAACTCATTTTTTTTCCCTAAGCCAGAGAAACAATCTAAAAATCTATACCCTTGAACTAATCATTTATCCCTCTAAATATTTTTAATGTTCTGAGCTTTTTCCTAAATCCTTTGAGATACAAATTTTAAAATCTAAAAAATTTACTTCTGCTTTCTACTACTTAATATCTACCCTGAGATAATGACTAAAAGGACAGAATGAGTTAAGGGGGGAGGGGAGTGAATGTTAGTAGAAAAACTTTTGAAGTTTTAAATGGGTATAACCATTCCTCCAAATCTTATCTTACTTCCTTTTCCAAGAGTTAAAAGCATGAATATTCACTCACTCATTGTTGATTTTCAGTTGGCTGAGAGTTGTCTCCCCAGTGGGTTTTCAGGAGCCTGTAAGCTACACAGGAGGAGATGGTTCCTCTCTCTCCCTCAGAGCAACGGGTGATTTGAACTGTCAGAGAGACACCACCTTTAAATTGGCAGCACAGTTCAGCAGAGACTACACAACCACGGTCCCCTCAAAGCTGAAATAGGAGCCAGAAACAAGTATTGAACGGTCATGAGCAGGTTAAAGACTAAAATGATAGAAGAAGGATTACTGTCAATGACACAAACGAAAATTTACCAAGCTGTTTCATCTGAAAGTTTATTTACTATCATTTGTTCCTCATTGTTCCAGGAAAGTTTTTATTTTCTCCAGAAAAGGAGAAGTTAAAATATTTAAATAAGAATTTGTCTTCACCTGTGAAATTCAAAATTCTACGCATTTCTTACATAAAATAATCATGGAGCTCCCTGAGGCCTAACGTGGTGGACATTGTCAGTGGTTTTTACAGGAACAATTGGTGATTTCCTATGCAGAATTCTTGTTATGAACAAACCACTGAAGATTTCCAGTATATATTTATTTCACATATTATTTTTAAGTAAGTAAAAATAGAAAAAGTAATAAGATAAATGTTAAGTTTAAATATATACAGCCTATCCAGTAGGGAGGCAACTGGTTCAAATCCACTGGTCCTGACGAGAATGATAGGCAGTATCTTCCCATGTGATTTGACTCTGTCAACTCTTTGGAGGGTTAACTCAACAGCAGTGAGGTGGTGGCGACGTGTCAACAGATTACTAGTTTCTAAAATTTTCAATTTATTAATAAAATACCTTATGAGAGATCTTTGAAGCTAGCAAAAATGAAGAGCTGAGTTTTAAATGAAGAGCTGACTTTTTTTTTAAAATTTCAAGCAAAGTTTATTGCTTCTTTTTTTTTTAATAAAAAACTTAGGAGAAACCATTGTTCTGAAAAAGGTTATGAGATCAATTAAGATCTTAAACTCAGAGAGACCTTTTTTTTTTTTTTTTTTCAGAGAGACCTTTTATGCATCAGAGTAGACCTGGGTTCTACAGAATTTTCAGTGCCAAACTTTTCAGAATTGCCAGGTCTTTCCTCTGAGGCATTTGGGTTTTTGTTTTTTTTTTTAAAATTAATTTTTTAATGAAAGTTTACAGAGACTTAGGGTTTCCAGTCATTTATTGTTGCACTTTTCTCCATCCCCACATCCTCCCCCCAATTCACTCTTCTCCTTGAAAAGAAAAAAAACTCTTTCATTGTTATGCAATCCATCCCCTCCAAGTCCACTCCACTATGCAGCCTTCAAAGCATTGAGAAATCTTATTTATTTGTCCTTTTCTTCTACTGAGTTTATAATGTAAATTTTGGTTCTGCTTTTTACAAATTACTTCTGTCACAGATAACACAGGGCAGCTTCAGGTCTATGCTAGCTGCTCTACCACCTATAATTTTATTCTTCAATCATAGATCCAACTATTAACTATCTTAAAGGAACATTCACTCACATGGTAAAAACCTGAATACTCTGAAGTTCACACTACGCATCATCTTTCATATCTTTTAAATTGTAGACATTTCTTTATCACCCCTAAACATTATTTTTTTAAATGTTTTGTATTGTGATATGAGTGAAAGTTGGCAAAGCTTATTGATTTCCATTCACTCTCTCATACATATTTTGTTTTATGACTTCAATAATATGTACACAATGTCTGTTCATCTACTTACGGTATACTGCTTTTCCTTTCACCTATCTTAATAAATATCTAATATTCATTGATTTTTTCCCCCTGTCATCTCCTATGCTTCTTATTCTACTCCCAAACATTTTTAAGCTGTTCATTGCCCTCTTAATTAATATTGTCATATCCTAAGTTGGATTATTCTATCAAGTGGCTGAAAAACTACAAAAAGTCTTAATGATAGCTTTGCTCCTCCATTTGTTATCTTCCATTCTGTTAACCACCTGCAGCTGGAAAAGGTCTATCTAAATTGCCCATGTGGGCCTGTGATTCCTTTCTTGAAATATTTTAGTCGTATCTCCTTGCAATCTGCTGTCCAAGCCCTAAATCCCCTCTCTAATGACCTGAAGAAAAGGCAGGTATTCTTCATGAAGGGCTCTTTTCCAATTTAACTTTAATGATCTCTTTCTCTTTGAGGGAAGGAAATACTCTTTCCCAGTTATTGTTGTGCCTCTAGTGGTAAGGGTATAAGGCCACATTTATAGGGTTTGTTGTTTGTTTGTTTTTTTAAAAAAATAGAATGTATATGAATAATTGTATAAAACACAATGTAAATGAAAAGTTGTATAAAACAGTGTATATGAATGAAATATACATGAAAGGTATTCTATGAAATGAATAAAAAACATTTAAAAAACCCCAAAATTAATAATACACCAAATAGGCTGAGTTTTGCACAAGCAATGCTTTAGGACTCATATAATCCTTTTGCAACTACAATCATGCAGTGTATCATAA
The DNA here is from genome assembly GCF_000299155.1 of Elephantulus edwardii. Lineage (NCBI taxonomy): Eukaryota > Metazoa > Chordata > Mammalia > Macroscelidea > Macroscelididae > Elephantulus > Elephantulus edwardii. The sequence continues at coordinate 4,635,767 of NW_006399965.1, read as the reverse complement.
CCTTCTCAGCATGACCTCCAGTGTTAATGAAGCATGACTAAAACTCAACTGTTTATATTTTAGAGATGGATCACAAAATGTTCTAAAAATAATGATGCTGTTTTGTTGTTACTTATTGTCAGGTCAGAACCAACCACAGCTCAATGGTACACACAACAACGTCTTCTAGTTAAGGTTCAGCTTATCCCCACCAATGCAAGTTTCTGTTTTTATGAAGAAAATGGCTCAAGTTTTTCTCATGGCTTCAAATCAATACCTTAACTGAGAGTCATATAAAAGAACTTTATGCTATTCTGTTGCCTCAGTAACCACTGAAAGTATCATCTCGAGCTTTCTCCCTTTTGATACAAATCTTTGAGGATGGATAACATGTGCAGGGCCCATCGGAGCATGATTTGAGAAACATGTGGGGGGGAACCTTTTTAAAAATACAGACAATTTCTTCAGAAGTAACCATTTCTAACTATCAATTTCAGCATTATTCAATACTGCTGTAACAGATATACCACAAGTAGATGGTTTGACAATCAAGGTAGATAAAGGTAGATAGGTAGATAGTAGCTAGAAGATAGATAAATAAATAATATAAATAAATGATATATATTATTACAGTGTAAGAGGCTAAAAAGTTAGGTGCTAGTACAAAGTGCTCCCTCCACCTTATTTCTGGAGAAAGGCACAGCATTCCCTGGAGATTTCCACATGTTGACACCCTCCCTGGTGTCAAGGACCAGCTCAGAGGACTGGCTCCAAACTGATTTCTGACAATTCTTTCTTGACTGTATTGAGGTTCCTATCCTCTGCTCACAACTCCTCTACTTTTGTCTCCTACTACATTAAAGGCTACAAGCCTGAAATGTAGCACTTTGACTGGATTACTCCACGTTGGAATTAAGCGGTGTTCGCAGGAGTGGCATCCACTTCCTAAACAACATGCCTCTGGAAACTCTATGAACTTTGATAAACATCGATAGTTGTAGAGGGGCTTCAGGCCTTTTGTTTATAGGGCTGCTATGAAGTCGTGCTCGACTTGAAGGCAATTAAGAACAACAATAACAACCCTTAAGTTTACCCTTAATCCTTTTTTTATTTTATTAATTTTGTGTGCGTGTACCGTCAAATCAGATCTGACTGGTACAGGAGGAGATTGCCCCTCCTTCCCCGGCACAGCATCTGGTGGATTCGAACGGTGTGCCTCTGGGATTGTAGAGGTTTATCATTTCTTAAGAAATCACCACAAAAGTTCTGTATTACATCAACACATTCATCAAATTCACCAGACTCTCCTCAGGAGAGGGTTGGGTGGAATCATGCCATGACATTTACTGCCTTTGAAAACAGGCTGGAGGCTCAGCTATGGGTCTGATTCAACAGCAAACAATAGCAAAAGAACATTTTGGAGGGTAATTCAATACATGCCAGTAATTCAGGTAGAATTTTGCTATCTTGTCGTTATGTTATTATCTACCATTGAGTCATAGTTGACTGTGCAGTGGGTTTTCAGAGGCTGTAAATCCCATTGGAGGAGATTGTGACTCCTTCTCCCATGGAGCTGCAGTGGGTTCAAACCAGAGCCTTCAGGCTGACAGTACAATTCCTTATCCACGAGGCTGTCACAACCCCCTAATTGTACTTTGTTGTTGTTAGGCACTATCACGTCGAGTACAGCTCAAAGCAAACCTGTGAAAAACCGATCTGAACCGCGTCCTCTCCTGTGTCCTTGTCGGATCCAGCTCCCTTGAGCCCATTGCTACAGTCACTGTGTCAATCTATCTCGTGGAAGATCTTCCTCTCTTTCTCCGCTCCTCCAAGCATGCACCTCTCCAAGCATGAACTCCCATCCTAAGGAACAGCCTTTCCTAGCAACATGCCCAAAGCATGTGAGATGAAACTTTGCCATCTCTGCCCCCGAGGAACGTTCTGGCTGCACCTTCTCCAAGACATATCTGTTTGTCCTTTTGATAGTTCATGGGATAGTTAGTGCTCTTCTCCAACACCACAGCTCAAATTATCAGTTCGTCCCCTGCCATCCTTATTCATTATCCAGCTCTCAGATGTATAGCAAGTGATTGAAAAGATCGTGGTCTAACTCAGGAGCACCTTAGTCTTCAAACTGACATTATTGCTCCTCAACTATTTGGAGAAGTCCCCTGACAGCAGACATTCCCAGTACAATTCCTCTCCAAATCTCCAGGGGTGCTGATGGTGGATTCAAGTAAGATGAAATTGTTGACAATTTCAATCTTTTCACCAACTCTCATGACATTGCTTAAAGATACCTGGCAATGATGTTTGATGAGTGGCTGTGACCTCTGTTTCATAGGAAATCTTGCCACAATCATATGGCCACAGGAGTTTATAGCAGTTTTTGTTGTTGTGTTAGGTATCTTTGAGTCAATTGCACTCCTAGTGATATGTGGTATAGCAGTAGACTTTCTTAAGTGAGGCTTGACTGAATCTAATGTTAATAGTACCGTAGGGGAATTATTATGCAATCTTTAAATATACCCCTAGTGGTTTTCTTAGGGAGCTTTGCAGGCAGGAGTTGCACAAAAACGTTGCACCACAGCCTCACTGAGGGAGGCCCTGCATCTGCTCCATGATCTCTGTATTTGCTGGTCTTTAGGGTTTGCTCTTAGAGGTATAACACTGTGGTTTGTTGGGGTTTTTTTCCCCTTTGTATTAGGGGAATGATACACATTGCTCTTCTTAAAAGCTTAGATATATAGCAAAAGAACATATGTGTGTGTGTGTGTGTGTGTGTGTGTGTGTGTGTGTGTGTGTGTGTTTGGTTTTTTTAATCAGCTTTATATGTACAGCATGTCTGTCAGTTGCTGTACTACAACAAAGGTCCCAGAGTAAGACAACCTAGGAAGAAGGACTGACCAGTCATGTCAGAAACAACAGTCCTTTGAAAACCCTTTGCACAATAGAGGAAGATACTGGACTGGAGATAGAGCCCTACGATTGGAACGCGTCAAAAAAATAAGGAGCAGCTGTAAACTGCTATACAATATTTTAAAAGGTAGAGGGTCAACATAAGAAAGGAAGACCCTCAGTGAGGTGATTGGCACAGTGATCATAACAATGGTATCAAATGTGTCAGAGGGGAAGAGGATGGCTCAGGACAGGACAAGTTTCAGAGACATTGTTCATTGGGCCCCTACAAGTCTTATTCAACTCAAAAGAACAACAGCATTCTTCATTCTAGAGACTTTGTCTTACTTTTAGCAATATGAGAAACGAAAAAAGGAAGAAGAAAGATAAAAACAGGAAGGAAGAAGGGAGGAAGGATTAGGCAAGTTGTAGAGATGCTGTATTTAAACCAGGCAGAGAATGGTTTAAAGCAGTTTGGAGAGAGGGGCTACTGAGAGAGATTCTAAGAGAAGAGAGAGCTATACACTAGCATAGGAAAACAAGTACTGCTTGCCAGGTCCATTGCTTTTGCTCTTTTTTTAGTCCCTATCTGTGTCTGCATTCTGCCCTCTGGTTTCTATTTAAATTCACCCACTTCCTTTGTCCACAGCTTTAAGCCCGGATGTAACTTTCTCAGTTATCAACATCTGTGTTGCTTCAGATGGTGCTTTCTCATGTCCTTGAAGCATTTCCTGAGGTATGACTCCAACTGTTTCGATTCCAGGTGTCACTGATGCCAACCATTAATCAAACATGCACATCCTTGTCTCCCACTGAGTACTATGCTGTTTGTTTATGGCTCTGTCTAGAAAGATCCACTGTAATGATGGGATAGAGCTGTAATTGCTCTGAAAATGTATAATTATATCTTACACATTCCGCAGCATAGAAAATCATTTCTAAATAAAAGGGAACCATAGAATATACCACAACTTTCTTTCCTACGAAAATAACTTTAAAAAAAATAACAGCGTTGTTGTTATGTGCTATTGAGTGGCCTGTGACTCATAGTGACCCTGTGTACAATAGCTCTGAACCCTGGCCTATCCTGAGCCAGTCTCACTATCTCCAACACACAGCATTGGCACATCTTTATAGAGATTTAATGATGTATTTGAGAAATTTGGCATATTTGCAAAGCACGTCTATTAACGTTCTATTTTTAAATTGACTTCAAGGTTGCTTAAGTAGCCACTTAGTTTAAGATTTTCTTCATCTGTTTATACACATCTTCCTGTTTCTTCTTCATCATACACTAGCAGTTAATTTTAAGAGGGAATTTTCTGATGTGTAATAAACAAGCATCCACTTCCTAAACAACATGCCTCTAGAAACTCTATGAACTTGGAGAAACAATGATAGTTATAGAAAGGCTTCAAGTCTTTTCTTTATAGGGTTGCTATGAGTTGTGTTCAACTAAACAACAATAAAATAGCTATAAAGGACGTATTTAGACAACAGTTGCTCAATTTTTTTACACTTTTAAAAAATAGTTTGCTTACAACGTTTTTGTACATTGTGTTTCATATTATTCTTTGTTATGTTTTCTAAAATGAATCACCACTGGACCTTGCCCATCATTACGCTGTCTTTTTGCCTTGATCCTTCTTATTTTCATCACTCCCTCCCTCCACTCACCAAACGGTGAAACCCTGTGGTTTTCCCCCTTCTTATCCTCACCCCTCCACTCCCACCCCTTCAGTTGCCCCACCCTGTGGAGTTCCCATACGTGCTTTAAAAGTTACCCTTCTATTTTTACACTAATGGCCTTATGCAGTATTTGTCCTCATGAGACTGCATTATTTCACTCAGCATAATGCTCTCCAGCCTTTCCCAAGTTATGTAGTATTTTTCTTTTTAATTTTTTTCTCTACTATTTTTGTTTACAGAATTCGAATACACTGTTTTCCAGAACAGACTCTTCCGGTTTCCTTCACTTCCACCCATCAAATTGTATAACCCCACGATGAATCTCCCCACTCCCTGCACATCCACGTCCCTCTGCTTCCATTCCCACCCCGTTTAGTTCCTTTCACTCATTCAACAATAATGGTTTTATAATGTTTGTCCTTGTGGGACTGAGTTAGTTCACGCAGCATAATGTTCTCCAGTCCTTCCAAAGTTAGGTAATAATTTACAAAATCACTGTTTCTGCTTGTTGTATAGTATTCGATTGTGTGAATGTACCACAATTTCTCAATTTGTGGTTTGTATCTGGGCTTTCCCATGTTCTTGTGATGATGAATAATGCTGCTATGAACATTGGGGCACAAGTCTCTGTGCCTCATGTCTCATTTTCTCAGGGTATATTCCAAGTAGGGTTTTAAACCAGGCTGCTCCTTGGAGGCAAGGATTCTGGGGCTTCGTCTGACATACTTTGGACATGTTGTAAGGAGAGACAGGTCTTTAGAGAGGGACATCATGCTGGGTAGAGTAGAGGGACAGCACAGGAGGGGAAGACCCTCTATGAGGTGGATGGATTCAGTGACTGGGGTAATTGGGATGGGTGTGTCAGAGGCAATGCGATTGGCACAGGATAGAGCACGGTTTAGGGCTGTTGTACATGGGGTCGCTATGAGTTGCAAATGACTCGACGGCACATAACAACAACAACAACATATTCCAAGTAGTGGAATAGCTGGGTCATATGGAATTTCTATGTTAAGCTTTTTGAGGAAGCACCAAACTGCCTTCCAGAATGATGTGCCATTTTACAATCCCACCAACAATGTATAAGAGTTCCTTTCTCACCACACCTTCTTCAACATTTATTATTTGCTGCCCTGTTAAACTTTGCCACTGTTGCTGGAGTGAGATGGGACCTCATTGTGGTTTTGATTTGCATCTCTTTTATTGTCAGTGATTTGGAATACTTCTTCATATGTCTGTTCACCATTCAAATATTTTCCTCTGTGAAAATTCTTTGCTGGTTTTTTCCCATTTGGTAATTGCATTATCAGTCTTTTTCTTGTGGAGGCCCAGGAGTAGTCTGTAAACTTTCGTTAATGAGACTCTGTTTGAGATGCTATTACCAAGCATAGCTTTGTTTCTAATGTCAAGTTGTTTTTGTAGTTGTTGTGTGCCGTAGAGTCACCTATGACCCATAGCAACTGTATGTATAGCAGCTCTGAACCCTGCCCTGTCCTGAGCCAGTCTCACTAATTGTGACACGCCAACCACCATTGCCGGTTACTGTATCAATCCATCTCATCCGTGATCTTTCTCTCCTGCTCTGTCCCTCCACCCTTCCAAGCATGATGTCCTTCTCCAAGGACCTGTCTTCCTTGGCTACATGCCAAAAGTATGTGAGGTGGAGCTCCAAAATCCTAGCCTCCAAAGAGACACTTGGTTTCACCTTCTCCAAGACAGATCTATTTGTTTTCTTGGTGGGCCATGATATGTTCAAGACTCTTCTCCAGCACCACAACTGAAGACATCAACTTTACTTCTGTCATCCTTAGTCATTGTCCAGCTCTCTGACACGTTGCAAGTAATTACAAAGACTATGGCCTGGATTAGGTGCACCTTGATCTCTAGACGGACATCGTTGCTTTTCAGAACTCTGCACAGGTCCCTGACAGCACATTTTCCCAATGCAATTCGTCTTTTGATTTCCTGACTGCTGGATTCAAGAGGATTGATTGTGGAGCCAAGCAAGCTGTAATTGTTCACAACTTCAATCTCTTATCCATCTATCATGGTGCTGCCAATTGTCCCAGTGGTGAGAATCTTTGTCTTCAAGTACAATATTTTAATACTCTTTGTATGGCTTGATTTTCCTTTTAAAAAGTTAAGTATTTTGAGAATAGAAAGCATGCTGCATTATTCCATTACATACATCTTATAATATGCCTGATTTACATCAATCTGGTAGGTGATTCAAGCCCATTATTATTTAGGAAAGTAAAATCAGCAAATGTATGAGACTGAATCCAATTTAATTGCAGAGTCACGCCAGACAAAGGGGATACACTTGGTTCTGTTTCATGTTAAATGTTTGCATTTACTATGAACCCAGAGGAACTTTTCACAACAAAGGCAATTCATTAACTGAGAAGAAACAAGTATGTTGAAAGTTGGAGGTAACAAACTCTCTTTGAAAAGAAAATATGCAGCTTGGTTTTCCTGCTTGCTAAAATGGAGCCTATATCAAAGTGTTTCAGAGCAATGAGTACAGCAGATTTATTACAGGGACCAGAAGATAATAGAAGTATCTGTTCAGAAGAAGTTTGTAAAGGGATATTGTGCAGCTTTTGCACTGGAATGTGTATTTGTGATTCACTGTAAGTCTGTAGTCAGATGGCTTGCAAATGGTTTGAGAATTTTGGTTATAAGTGGGGGCAGAGGGAAGCATACAAAGATACTTGAAGAAACTCTCTGGTCTGTAATTGAGAGATTTAGTAATATATGTCTCTTATCTTCAGTCCTTGAAGGGGGACGTCATGCTTGGGAGAGTGGAGGAACAGCACAGGAGAAGAAGACCCTCGATGAGATGGATTGATTCAGTGACTGGGGTAATGGGGGTAGGGGTGTCGGAAATAGTGAGATTGGCACAGGATAGGGCAGAGTTTAGGGCTGTTGTACATAGGGTCACTATGACTCAAAGATGACTTGACGGCACATAACAACAATAACAACATCTTTAAGGAACAGTGATTTCAGTTTAAATGCTGAGGTACACATTATTCAAATCATGGTGTTTTCAATTATTTCTTATACATCTGAATGTTGAACAGTAACTGAGGATGACAAAAGAAGAATCAATGCCTTTGAGTTGTGGTTCAGGGGAAGAGTAATGACTATCCCATAGACAAAATAGCACATGAATACATCTTGGAGAAAGAGTAGTCAAGGTAGGGTGCTCCTCAGTGACAAGGATGGTGAAGCTTCATCTAACATATTTTGTGCAGTTGTTACAAGAAAGGGTTAGATTATGAAAGGACATTATGGCTGAGAAAGTGGAGGGTCAGTGAAAGAAAGGAAGACATTTAATAAAATGGATTGAAACGGTGACTGTACCAAGGGGGTCCCGTATATCAGAGACGATGAGGATCATCCAGAATAGGGTGGATTCATAGGGTCATTATAAGTTGTAGTCAACTCAATGACACCTAATAACAACAACAACTACAACAGCTTTACTCAACTCTTGTTGTTGTTATGTGCCGTCGAGTCATCTTTGACTCATAGCGACCCTATGTACAACAGCTCTAAACCCTGCTCTATCCTGTGCCAACCTCACCGTCTCCAACACACCCACCCTCATTATCCCAGTCACTGAATCAATCCATCTTATAGAGGGTCTTCCTTTCCTGCACTGTCCCTCCACCCTCCCAAGCATGACGTCCCTCTCCAAGGATGGGTCCCTCCTTGCAACACGTCCAAAGTATGTCAGACGAAGCTTCAGAATCCTTGCCTCCAAGGAGCAGCCCGGATTCACCCTCTCAAGGACAAAGATAGCAGCCCTAGCTATATTTTTCCAAGCAGTCCATGGTACATTCAATACTCTTCTCCAGCACCGCAGCTCAAAGGCATTAATCCTCCTTCTTTCATCCCTAGTCATTGTCCAGCTCTCTGATATAAGTGATTGCAAAGACCATGGCATGTATCAGGTGCACCTTAGTTTCCAGACCACACAGCAAAATTACAGTTTTCTCCTACTATGAATATTCTAACATAAAAAATTATCCTTCCCTTAAAATTTAGAATTACTAAGCCAATAGTTGTGGGGTTTTGGTTTGTTGTTTAAGAGTTTATCTTATTGGGGGTTTTACTTGGTCTCAGAGACACAAAAATCTTTTTTTAAAATATCTTTTTTTAAAATTTTTTATTGGTTTACTTACAAAGCTCACGTACATTGTTTTTCACACCAGATTTTTCCAATTTCTTTTACCCACTCCTCCCTCTAGCCATCAAATTGTGCGGCCCTACGATTACCCCCTGCCCATCCTCACCCCTCTGCTCATACCCTCCCATCTTGGATCATCATACACATTTTACTAGTTCTCTTTCTACAGTAATAGTCTTATACAGCATCTGTCTGTGTGGGACTAAGTTAGTTCAATCTGCATAATGCTCTCTAGACTCTCCCAAGTTAGGTAGTAATTTTCAAAATCATTGATCCTACATGCTGTATAGTATTTGACCATGTGAATGTACCATAATTTCTCAATCCATTTGATTGTGGTTGGACATGTGAGCTCTTTCCATATTCTTGGGATGGTGAATAATGCTATTATGAACATTGGTGTAGAAATCTCTATTTGTGCCTCAGTTCTAATTTTCTCAGGGTATATTCCAAGTGGTGAAATAGCCAGGTCATATGGAATTTCTATGTTCACCTTTTTGAGGAAACACAAAACTGCCTTCCAGAGTGGTTGTACCATTTTTCAATCCTAACAGGTCAGGCACAGGAGGGGAAGGCCCTTTGGGAGGTGGATTGATTCGGTGACTGGGGCAATCAGGATGAGTGTGTTGGAGACAATGAGATTGGCACAGGACAGAGCATAGTTTAGAGCTGTTGTCCATAGGGTCACTATGAGTCGTAAGCGACTCAACAGCACATAACAACAACAACAACAACAACAACAACAACAGTGTATAAGAGTCCCTATCTATTCACATCCTCTCCAATAGTTATTACTTGATGTCCTGTTAAACTTTGCCGCTGCTACTGGGGTGAGATGGTATCTTATTATGGTTTTTACTTAAGTCTATTATTGCCAGATTTTGAGCATTTCTTTTGTTGGCCATTCAAATATCATCCTTTGTGAAAATGCTGTTTTTTGCCTATTTGTGTTATGTCTTTTTCTTATGAAGACCCTTTAGGATTCTGTAAACATTTGCTATGAGACCCTTGTCTGAAAAGATATTGTCAAATATTTTTTCCCCATCAGTAGGTTTTCTTTTAACTCTGTTGGAAAAATTTTTTGATGCACACAGGGATTTAATCTTTAGCAGGTTTCATTTATCAATTTTATCCTCTCTAGATTGTGCATTTCTGGCTGTATTTGACAATCTCTTTATACCCTAGACTAAACCATCTAAGCTTGATCCCAGTTTGTCTCTTATGAACTTTATGTTTTGAGCCTTTGTTCCCAGGTCTCTGATCCACCTAGAGTTGATTTTTTTGTGTGTGGTATGAGGTGAGTGTGTGGATCATAACGAACTATGGCTGACTCTGAGAAGAATGGGAATCCCAGAACACTTGATCATTCTAATGCGAAACTTATACTTGGACCAGGAGGCAGTAGTCAGAACAGAGCAAGGGAACACTGCATGGTTCAAAATTGGGAAGGGCGTACGCCAGGGATGCATCCTATCTCCATAACTTTTCCACCTGTATACAGAACAGATTATCCAGGACGCTGGGCTCTATGAGGAGAAATGTGGGGTCAAGACTGGTGGAAGATCTATCAACAATCTGCGTTATGCAGATGACACAACCCTGCTTGCTGAAACTGAGGAGGACCTGAAGCACCTGCTGCAGAGTGTCAAGGACTGCAGCCTACAATATGGATTGAGGCTCAATGTCAAGAAGACAAAGATTCTCACCACTAGGCCAACTGGCAGCATCAGGATGGATGGTGAAGAGATTGAGATTGTTCACAGCTTCAGTTTGCTTGGCTCCACAGTCAACACTCTTGGCACCAGCAGGCAGGAAATTAGAAGACATACTGCCATGAGAAAGTCTGCTGTTAGGGAACTCTCCAAAGTAATGAAGAGCAATGGTGTCTCTTTGGAGACTAAGGTGTGCCTGATAGAGGCCATGGTCTTTGCTATCACTTGGTATGCATCAGAGAGTTGGGCAATGACTAAGGAGGATAGAAAGAGAATTTATGCCTTTGAGCTGTGGTGCTGGAGAAGAGTATTGAGGGTATCATGGACTGCTAGGAAAACAAACAGATTCACCCTGGAAAGGGTCAAACCGGGCTGCTCCTTGGAGGCAAGGATTCTAAGGCTCCATCTGACATACTTTGGATATGTTGCAAGGAGGGACAGGTCCTTGGAGAGGGACATCATGCTTGGTAGGGTGGAGAGACAGCGCAGAAGGGGAAGGCCCCCTATGAGGTGGATTGATTCAGTGGTTGGGGTACTCGGGATGGGTGTGTTGAAGACGGTGCGATTGGCACAGGACAGAGCAGAGTTTAGGGCTCTTGTACATAGGGTCGCTATGAGTCGCAAGTGACTAGATGGCACATAGCAACAACAACAACAACATGAGGTTACAGAAAAGAAAAAATATATACACACACACATATATATCTGAGTACAACATGTAAAGGAGAATTTCAGAAGTGATAGAGTAGCAGCTTAGAGGAAATTATTTTATAACTCAAAATTTGTTTTCAGTGTGTTTCATGATTTACAAAAATTGCACCCTTTAAAAATACAGAATAGTGAGTGATTGAATATCATGCAAAAATTAAAATTATACATTTTACCTCTATAAGCGGAGCTTTCTATTTGTCCAGGTCATAGCTAATTAATGTCTGGACTCCGTCAACTAATCACAGTGTTTCTAAAACATTTGCTCTTATCTTTTCCCTACAGAAAAAAATTTTCTCTGATAACTGCAAAATAAATATTTCATTATAGCATCTAATTCTCATCATCATCAATGATTATTTTAATGTTAATTTGATGCATTTTTGGTGTCTATCATGCTAGAATATTAAGAAAAAAAAATAGGTAGCACATTCACCATTAAAAGTAGTTGCTTTGTATTTATTAGAAGTATGCAATAGATAGTATGCTAATTTTTTTTAAAAAAAAGAATTTCAAATGAAGCTTTAGGTGAGTTAGAGTGAAGATTACAATATTTGCATTTGAGTTTAAAATTCTTAATTTCTAGGATTTGCCCAAGTTTTAAAAAAAAGAGGTTTAAATAGACTGAAGCTTTGTTTTTTGTTGGTTGTTTTTTTTTGTGTGATTTGTTTTATGTTTTTCTGTTATGTTTATTGAACACTGTAATAAGGAGAAAGATCAAAACTTTTTAGTCAAAAGAAAACTAGATTTTTGCCTACCTAAAATATACATTTTGAATACATTTGAGTTTTGTGACAGACATTTTAATTTATTTTATTGAGAACATGTTTCCCCAAGAGAGGAAACTCGTGATGAAGTAAAAATAATACACAAGGCTGAACAGTTTGGTGGGAAGAAGGAGAGGAGGGAAGCAAATGGATAGAATCTGAGGGAAAAGACAGAGAAATGATGGGCAAGGTTTAATGGTGATCAATTTTAGAAAACATAATGCATGAGAATGATTGTATGAAACACAATGAGAATGAAGAATAGCATGAAACACAATAGTTATAAGCTTTGTAAGCCAACCAAGTTAAAAAAAAAGCTAATGTAAGATAGAATGTATAGGAATGATTGTACGCAACACAATGTAAATGAAAGATTGTATAAAACTCAATGTATTGAATGAAACATAATATAATTATTAAATAAAAACCAAGAAAAATATCTTAAAGATAATCATTTTTCTGTTGTTTATGAACCAGAAGTTTAAAAAAATTATAAATCTTATGTGCTAAAAATGGATTACACATGTTTCAAAAGTTGATAAAAATTAATAATGATTATATAAAAAATAATATGCAACAAAAAAAATCACATCTATAACACTAAAAACTATTTGGTCCTTTTAAAAAAAGTTCACTAACCTCTAATCTGTAATCTTCAAGTAACCTTTTAAATTATGTACTACAGTCATAATATTTCAATGCTAGAAAAGATCAGAACAAATTTACCTTTTATATTTTATTTTAATAAAATATACATAACAAAGCATTTGTCAGCTCAACTATTTTTGCATGGATAATTCAGTGACATTTATTACATTCTTCAAGTAGTACAAGCATTATAACTATCCTTTTCCAAAGAAGCAATTTATTCTGATTCACCTGTCAGAGGCATTCTCCTTTGCTGAATCATACTATGCCTCTTCTGAAGTGCTATATTCCACTCAAGTTGGAAGTTATGTTCTTAAAACAAGTGAAAACTACATCACTTATATAGTAGGAAGCATTATTACCAATATTTTCATTATTGAAAACTCCTACTGGACTGAAAAAAAGAAATGAGAGAAGGTGAAGAAATGAGAGATGGAGAATTAAAAAAAAACGCTCAGTTTTCAGCAAAACTAATTATGTTGCCCTCCTTTGGACACATATTGTTGTTCTGTGTGCCATCAAGTCAGAGATCGACCCAGAACTGACCCTCCAGAGGGTTTTCAGAGGCACACTATCACACAAGGGGAGACTGCCCACCCTTCTCCCGTAGAGCAACTGGTGGATTTGAACTGCGTGCCTTTGAGATTGCAGTGCAGCTTCTTAAGGGATGTCTTTCAAGAATATGATAGTGAAACAGCTGGGTCATATGGAATCTCTATGTTCAGCTTTTTGAGGAAATGCCAAACTTCCAGAGTGGTTGTACCATTTTCCAGTCCCACCAACACTGTATAAGTATCCAATCACTCCACATCCTCCCCAAAATGTATCGCTTGCTGTCCTGTTAAACTTTCCCACTGCTACTGGAATGAAATGGTTATGATGTGGTTTTGATTTGCATCTCTCTTACTGCCTGTGATTTTGAGCATTTCCTTATGTATCTGTTGGTCATTTGATGTCTTCCTTTGTAAAATCTTTCCATGTTTTTTGCCCATTTTGTCATTGGGTCATCAATCGTTTTCTTGTGGAAGCCCTGTTATATTCTGTAAACTTTTGCTATGAGATCCTTGTCTGAGATGACATTGCCAAATGTTTTTCCTAGTCAGTCAGTTTTCTTTCCACCCTATTGGGGGGGGGGGAAAGGTTTTTATGTGCATAAGTATTTAGTTTTTAGAAGAAATATATGCTAAGTAAATTAGAACTGAGACAAAAATGAAATTTGCACACCAATGCTCATAGCAGTATTATTCACAATCAGAAGAACATGGAAATAGGCCCAATGTTCAACAACAAACAAATGGATAAAACAATTGTGGTGCATGTATACAGTGGAATACTATGCAGTACTCAGGAGTAACACTTTAAAAAACGGTACATAGCTTGGGAGAGACTAAAGATCACTATGCCGAGTGAATTAAATCAGTCTTTTAAGGACAAATACTATATAAGATTATGAATGTAAAAATAGAAGGATAAATAGTAAAATGTATATGAAATTTCAAGGAAGGAAGAAAGGGGGAGAATGAGTGGGTGGGGGGATGTATGTCATGGGGTCTCAGAATTTGGTGGGTGGAGGGAGGGGATGAAGGAAATGGGAAAGGTTCAGCAGAGACCTGAAAAGATGGGGTAACCATGGGTCTGGATCCATGATGATTTATAAAACATAATGCATGGAAACAATTGTATGAAATAGATAAATGAAGGGAATGTATACAAATTGTGTATGCAAACCGATATAAAATTTAACAAAAGGTAGCTGATGAGCTGCCTGCCATTAATTTCTGAAAGGCGTGAAATGAAATAGGAGTAATTTCCATTTCAGATGATGCTATGCATGAGAACAAAGAAGACTGATAACTTTAGAAACAGATATGAGACAATGTATATGTTTATTTGTATTCATTCATCTTTTTATTCATGCCTTCAAAATATCAGCCTTAATGAAAAAGTAAGCCACAAGGCCCATGAAAAATGCATCCTAAATCCTAGTGTGGATTATTAAAAGAATAGAAATCTAGTGTGCTCAGCAAAATCTCAGGAACACTGTGAAGTAATACAACCGGAAAATAAAAGAAAAAGTAATCAAACATATCAACTATATATACAAAAAACAGAAAGATAATCAACCTTTGTGGATGAGGGTTATGAGTTTAGGGTTATAAGGCCCAGGAAATATGCATCCTGTATCTAATGTGGATCAGCCAAAATCTCAGGAACACTGGGAGCACAGAGAAGCAAGCAAGCTAGACTAGACAATCAAAAGTAACCTACGTTGGCCAAGTCTACATAAGAGGGGGAAAGAAGGTTATCAGGCTTTATAAGTGAGTACTATAGGCTTAGAATGACATAATGCACTTTTCCAGGGACTGTTCTCCCTGAAAAATATGCTCAAAACATATGAGACTATGTCTCACCATCTTTGAATTTAAAAAGCAACCTGACTAAACTTTTTCCAAGGCAGATTGGTTTGTTCTTTTGTTGGTCTTTAGTATATTCAATATTCTAACAAACACTACTATTCAAAGGCTTCTATTAATCTTCATTGGCCTTCCTTATTTCTTGCCCAACATCCAAATGCATCTGAGGCTCTTGAAAATAGCATGGCTTGGGTAACATTTATTCTTTAAACTGACAACTTTGCTCTTTAGCTCTTTAGAGGAGTCATTGGCAAAAGATTTGCCCAATGCAATACACCTTTTGATTTCTTTCTTTTTTAAAAAAGGTAATTTTAATGACAGTTTACAGAAACCCAGGGTTTCAGTCATTCATTGTTGAATTTTTCTCCCTGCCCACCTTCTCCCCCTCAATTAACTTTTCTCCTTGATAAGTAAAGAAACTCGTTCATAGTGATTTCTTGATTGTTGTGTCCATGGATGCTGATTGCAAATCAAAGTAAAAGAAATTATTTCACAATGGCAATCTTCCTTTATCATGAAGTTTTTCATTAGTTCATTTATGAGGACTTTTGTTTCTTTTAGGTTCGAGTGCATGTCAGAACTGAAGACTTTTAATTTTACCAGTAAGAAACCAAGTAGGAATAACAATGTTCTGTTTTGCAAAGAGTATCTTATCTCTTTTATTCTCAACTTCTTGAGATATAAATATAAGATATGAAACAAAATATGAAAATGTGTCTAAGATTTACTGGTTGGAAACTAAAACAGTTGGAAACTGATGTGTTGTTATCGCAAGGATCCAGAAGTTGGATCAGGAATTCTGGAATTGCCTTTCTGTCAAGTTTCTAAGATAAACATGCCATAATAAAAAGCTTATTACTAAGAACCACAATATATGAGGAGGAAGGTATTGATCTTCAAAGGAAAGAGCTAAAAGAGCCTTCCTGAAGGAAGTAAACTTGAGTTCCAGGACACAGGGAAATCTGTCATTGTGACAGATGAGAAATGAGAGACATGGACAACAACAACAACAACAAAAAAAAAAAACAGAGAAAAAGAAGAACGAAATAGTGAGGCACACAATGACCATACAAGAAACACAGTGATAATCCAGGGGAAATTTAAGTAACAGTCCAATTAAGGGGTCATGAAGGTATGGAATATCTTGTTGTTGTTGTCATTATGCTTATAGGTCATGGAGTCACCTGCGACTCATGGTGACCCTATGTATATTAGCTCTAAACCCTGTCCTATCCTGAGCCAATCTTAACATCTTTGACAGACCTAATGCCATTTCTCTAGTCACTGAGTCAATCCATCTCATCCCAGGTCTTCTTTTCCTGCTTCCAAGCATGATGTCCTTCTCCAGGTATTTGTCCCTCCTGATCATGTGTCCAAAGTATGTAAGATGGAGCTTCAAAATCCTTGACTCCAGGGAGCACCTTGATTTCACCTTCTCAAGGACAAACGTGTTTTGGCAGTCCACAGTATTTTCAACACTCTTCTCCAGCATCAAAGCTCAAAAGCATTGATTCTTCTTCTGTCATCCTTAGTTATTGTCTGCTTCCTGATGCATAGCAAGTAGTTGTGAAGACTAGACAGATCAGGTGCACCTTATAGTCTCCAGACTAACATTGTTGCTCTTCAGTACCCTAGAGAGGTCCCTGACAGTAGACTTAAAAAAATTTGTCTTTTAATTTCTTGATGCCAAGAGTGTTGATTGTGAAACTAAGCAAGCTGAAGTTGTTAACAATCTCTACTCCATTTATCATGAAGCTGACAATTGGCCCAGTGGTGAGAATCTTTGTTTTCTTGTCTTGTTTCCTTGTTTTCTTCTATTTGTATTGAAGATGATGGTACTTGACCTTCTGCAGTAAATGCCTCGTGTCCTACTCAGTTTAAGCAAGCAGGGTTGTGTCATCTGCATAATGCAGGTTGTTGATGAGTCTTCCTCTAATCCTGATGCCACATTCCTCCTCATAAAGTCTAGCTTCTTGTCTTGTAGGTATACAGATTTTTATTCCATCACTGACAATCCTATATGTGAAGATAACCCTTGAAGTGTTCTTTTTTTGGCAGTAAGTGTGATGCCATTCCCCTTTGTCATTCTTGGCAGATCCAACCAATTCAACTCAACTAACTGCTGTTAAGTTGGAACCAATTCATAGCTGACACTCCACCAGGTTTATGGAAATTGTAAATACCATGGAAAGAGATTGCTCATCTTTCTACCTTGGAGATAATGGTAATTCAAATCATTAGACAGGGGGAGCTTTGAGTTAACAGTACAACTCCCTTTCGACTATGCCACCACAACTCACTCTTTCTTGGCATTTAACTGATACAAAATTACCACTGTAAGTTCATCTCAACTCATTTATGCCTAGGATATTGATCTTCAAGTGGTCATTTAATTTTTGACAACTTCAAAGTTCCTTTGATTCATACTCTGTACATTACATGTTCCAATGTTAATGGATATTTATAGCTGTTTCTTCTTACTTTGAATCATGCCATATCAGTAAAGAAAGGCCTAAAATAGTTACTTCACTTTCATCATTAAAGTTAATTCTACTTTAAGAAGTTATCTCTTTCTTAATGATATTTTAAGTGCCTTTCCATCTGCGGGCCTCATTTCCTATTGCTCCACTGCTATGCATTAGATTTTCACTTTTTTTTTTAGAAGTTTACTGTTATTTCCTTCTTCTTATTCCGCCTTAGTCTGGAAGTTCCACTAAAATCTGTCCATTGGTGACCCCACTGATACCTGAAATACCAGTGGCATAGCTTTTAGAATCACAGCAACATTCAAGTCATCAGAAACAATTCAAACACAGCAAATCAGGTTAGACAAATGACTACAATACTTTCCACAGTAGGCAATCAAAGATAAATTATTTTTACACTTGTTTGAAATGAAGTGAGAAATAAAATAAATTAGTCAGGTTTACAAATCTAATTGCAATAAACAGACTTTTTGAGATCTTTATGGCTTACTAATTTATAGTCCTTGACTTTGAACTAAGTTACTTTAGTGACTTAATCTACAAAGTTCTGCTTATATATTACCCCCCCCCTTTTCTCCCCGTGATTATGTTCTTGAGAATCCTTGGAGGAAAACTATTAATTTGAAAATGTGTTATTCCAAGTTGGTGTGCAAGACTCATTTTAGATACTATCATGAGAGATAGAAGGAGTAAACTATTTGTCTCAATTGGTAAAAGAAGTATTATTTCCATGAAAATGCCAGCCAATGAAAGTAAAATCAAGGAACTTAATTTTAAACCAGGATAATTTGAAAATATACTGTGAATTATCTAATTATCCAATTTTATCTACAATAGGACTAAAGAAAAAAATAAGGGTGAGGCTTATGGTTAAAAATTAATTTTGTTCTTCAGAAATTTCTGGCAATTTCAATATTTTGGGAAAATAATACTGGTCAAGCATGCTATTTTATGATATTTGTTTTGAAATATAACAATAGAAACAATGTGAAGGGTGATCATAGCTGGGAAATCTTCAAAGTGGAATAAACACGACTCAGTATAGTTAATTTCAAAAGAAGAGATAGAATTGATGAGAGGTTAGAATTTTAAAAGTAATGGGCAAGAATTTTCCAAAAAGATAAAAAAAAATATGAACCTTAAATGAGATAATCTTCAGCATGTTGTTGTTGTTAAGTGCCATCGAGTCGCAGGTGACTCATAGGGACCCTAGGAAGGAGAGTCCTCAACGTGTCTTTCATCCTCCCTCCAGGTCCATAGGGTTTCCAGAGGCAAGCTATTATGGAAGTGGACGCCACTCCTCCTTCCAAGATTGTTTTAGTCTGGGAGTTTCACCCAACACTGTCCGCATTGGGTAACCAACCATTAACGCATTTGACACATCAGTGTCACAGTGTTCAAATCTTCAGCATAGTTTTATTTTTTTTAAAAAATAGTTTAACCACATTTTTGTGAAATTAAAAAGCTACCAATTTAAGGGGAAAATATAAATACTTCCAGAGAGCAAAGTCACCTAGCCAGGGGAAAAAAAATAGATTGTTAGTTGACTTCTCAATAGTTAAGACAAAACCCAAATAGTATGGGAAGTTATTGTGACGGTAATGAAGAAGCTGTATTTGATAAACTATTTCAACTAAAAATGGTAAGACAGTTATCTGTATGGAAAAGCAGAAATATAAAATCAAGACAGATTAATGACTCCAATATAAATTATACTTTTTCAACTTTTTGGAGTAATATAAAATGATGTTTTGTAACACTTGGTGTGTACTGTGGAGTCAGAACCGACCCATAGCTCACCCTGTGGTGGGTTTTCAGAGACAGTTAATCACACGGGAGGAAACTGTCCATCCTTCTCCTGCAGAGCGGTGGGTGGCCTTGAACCACATGATTTTGGGACTGCAGCACAGCTCTTGCCACTAGGCCCCACCTAATTCCTGTCATGAAGTCTCTGGTTTCATTTCTATAACCAAAACCAAAATTGCCAACTGTCAATTCTTCTTTGTTTCTAAATTATTCCTTAATTATTATTAAAGTTTCTTGATCATGTGTTTGATGAATTCCAGACTGCAGAAGTTAGTATAAGTCTCTAATATCTTCATCTTTGATTTAGTGGTTTTATATATTTGAATTTACAGGTATTCCTTGTATGCATATGGATATTATTCTATTACCTTGTACCTCAGTGTAGATCTTAACATTTTTTCTTTTAGACCATGACTGTAATAACATTTGTTGTTGTTATGTGTTGAGTCACCTGTACCTCATAGTGACCCTATGTCCAACAGCCCTAAACCCTGCTCTATCCTGTACTAATCTCACTGTCTCTGACACACCTACCCTCATTACCCCAGTCATTGAACCAATCCACCTCATAGAGGGTCTTCCTCTCCTGCGCTGTCCCTCCACCCTCCCAAGCATGACGTCCTTCTCCAAGAACTGATCCTTCCTTGCAACATGTCCAAAGTATGTCAGACATTTATTTTTGTAATTTTTTTATTGATGTCACAATAGACCCTATGATTGCTAGATTCAAATGGCCTATTCCTGTTCATTTCATTTGATCCATGTTTAGGATCTCAATCTTTATATATTCCTTCTTTCTTTTTTTTTTGTAACTTCCAATTTTTCTCGATTCATATTTCTAACTAGCAAAGTATATTGCACATTGTTATTAACAATGCACATTCTAATTAAAATATATTGGCAGTTGTTTCTCTTCATTTTGAGTTATGATCCATCAACAAATGAAGGGCCTCAATCCACCAGCTTCTCTGTGCAAGAAAGATGAGCAATCTCCTGTGTGATTTACAGCCTCTGCAAACCTGCCGGAGGGTCAGCTATGGCTTGATTCTGCTCAGTAGCACATAGCAGCAACAACAACACAGTGTCTGACATACTTACTTCATTCACCTCATTTAAGTAGACTTTACATTGATAACAGATAGAGCCCTGGATACAACACCAAGTGTTACCAGGAAATCTGGAGAATAGCTACCTGGCCAATAGATAGGAAAAGATCTATATTTCTATTATTTACCCCCATTAAAAAAAAGGTAATTCAACAGAGTGTAGAAATTACCAAACATCATCACTAATATCACATACAAGCATTATCTTGCTGAAGATTATCCAAAAAGGACTAGAATAGTACGTTGATAGAGAACTGCCAGAAATACAGGCTGTGTTTAGAAGAGACCATGGCAGAAGAGAGATCACTGTCAATGACAAGTGGATCTTGATTAAAAGCAGAGACTCCCAGAAGGAGGACTAATTGTGTTTTATTGACTATGCAAAGGCATTTAACTGCGTTGATTGCATCATATTTTGGCTAACAGTGAAAAGAATGGGAATCCTGGAACATGCGATTGTGCCCATGTGAAAACTATATCCAGACCAGGAAACTGTTGTCTGAACAGAACAAGAGAACACTGCATGGTTCAAAATCAAGAATGGAGTACATCAGAGACATATCATTTCTGCAAAAATTTTCAATCTGTATGTGGAAGAGATCTTGGGAGGCCGGGATTTATGAAGAAGAATGTTGCATCAAGATTGGAAGAAGACCCATCAACAACCTACATTGTGCAAATGACATCACCTTGCTCACCCAAACTAAAGAGGTCTGGAGTGTTTATGGCAGAGGGGAAAAAAAAGTCAAGTACTGCAGTCTTCAATAAGGTGTACATCTCAACATCAAGAAAATAAAGATTCTCATCACTGGGTCACTTAGAGCATCATAATTGATGGAGGAAAGATTGAGATAGTTAACAAAATCTTGCTCAGTTTCACAATCAACACTGTTAGCACCAACAGTCAAGAAATCGAAAGATGCATTGCTTTAAGAAAGTCCGCTATCAGGGACTTCTCTAGAGTGATAAAAAGTAATGACATCAGTTAAGATTCTAAGGTGCACCTAATTCAGGCAATGGTCTTTGTAACTACTTACTATGCATCAGAGAGCTGGATGGTAGAAGAAGAATCAATGCCTTTGAGCTGTGATACTGGAGGAGAGCATTGAACATATTATAGCCTGCCAAGAGAATAAACATGTCTGTGCTGGAGAGGGTGAAACCAGGTTGCTCCTTGGAGGCAAGGATTTTAAAACTGTGTCTCATGTACTTCGGACATGTTGCCGGGAGAGGTTAGTCCTTGGAGAAGGACATGATGCTTGGAAGGGAACAAGTTCAGCACAGGAGAGGAAGATCTCTGATAAGACAGATTTACACAGTGAGTGTGGCAGTGGAATGAGGCATGTCAGAGATGGTGAGGTTGGTTTAGGATAGGCCAACTTTCAGAAGAATTGTTCAAAGTGTTGTTATGAATCATAGCTGACTTGATGGCACATAACAGTAACAACAAATTTGAAAAGAAAGCAATTCCCCAGTTGTATTTGGAGTGCCTTCCAACTCGAGGGCTTCATCTTCTGAAATAATTGTCATCATTTCAGACAATGCTCCACTATTACCAAAAGAATTTTCAAAGAGTCCATTATTTAAAAAAAAATAAGTGGCTGAACTTGATTCCTATCTAGGTTAGTTCAGTTGGAAACTCTTCTGAAACCTGTCCACCATGGGTTACCCGGCTATATTTGGTGACATACCTTCCAGCATCACGTCAATATGCAAGCCACTACAGTACCACAAAGACAGACTGCTGAAAATTAGCCATGGAGAACCCAAAGGATTACATCATCGATTTTCTCTGTTAGTGCTAAAAGTTAATCCAACCCTGAAACAAAACAGCTGCTCTGTCAACTAAATGTCAACTCATTACAACCGTATTGAACAGGGTAGAACTGCTTTCCTAGGGATTCCAAGACTGTAAGAATTTATTGAAGCAGTCTGTAATTTTTTTTTTCTCCCATGGAAAGAATGATGAGTTCAAATCATCAATCTTTTCATTAACACCAGAGTGATTTAAATATCCACCATCAAGAATCCTCTGAGTGTTTGCAACAATAAAAAATCATTTCTAATATGGCACTGGACCCAACAAGGTTTGCTCTATTGTGTATGTGGTTACCATTACTCAGAGCCAACTCAGTACTCAGAATGTGTTAAAACAACAACAACAACAGACTTCTTAAAACTCAGCATTAAAAAAGACAACTCAATCTAAAAAAAAATAGACTGTTGGTGGTTCAACGTCATAACTTGATGAGATATCCAAGAAGAAGAAGAAAAACAAAAAAAAAAAAACAAATCCAAACTAAAAACAAATAAAATAGACACTGGTGACAATCCTGGTAAAAGGATGAAAAATTATTTTTAATATACGCTGGAATAAAATTCTACATGAAAACAATGAATTTGGACAAGTGTGAATGATAAGTGCTTTGCCAATTGGCTCAGCACAATGTGGTCATCTTGAGACAAAGCCGTCAGCTATCCTGAGTGAGAAGCACAGGAAGGCAACTTCACAGAATCCCCAATCAGAGGCAGAGGAATTGTGTAGACAAACTTAGAGTAACTAGGTCTAAGAAAGGAATACACAGGAAGGTAGGCGAAAGCTTCAAAGATCTTTGCAACTGCAGAGGAAGTAGTCAGGGTGCAGTGACAGGATTACGCATGAGTGAGAGTCCTTGAATATTGGGATGAGTGGTATCCATGGAATAACTGTGAGTGAGCAGGAAATGTCCTAATGATCCAGACTTCAACCAACTTATACACTTGAATTTGATAGGCACTAGATTCTCGATTGATGACTGGGCCTGATAGAGGATATCCTGGAACCCACACCTGTTGACGTAAGGAACACGTGCATTTTCCTGCACTCACGTAGCATGCACTTACCTCTGTCCACTTCCTTACTTCTCCCATCCATCTCCACCCAACCTGCAACATATAGCTTTAACTCTGCCAATCAGTTCCTCCCAGCCAGCATACACTGTTAAATCAATAGTCAACAATAGCATATATATGCTGGACCCACCCAACACTTACTCAATTGATGACTGACACCATGAGTCCCTGAATTGTTAGACAGACAACCAGAAATAAAAAGTGCACATGGGGCCTGTGACCCTCCCTACACCTAGTTTGTGTACGCTTGTGCATCTATACACCACTGCACAGGTGACTGGAGCAGGGCACATCCACCCTGTCCATCCCCCTCTCTGCTGCCCTATTCATTTGGCAATAGGTAATGAAAGTACCCATGCTTCCAGACTAGTGAACAGCATAATATGCCTATCCCACCAACCCTAATACAAAACGTACAAACAAACAAAAACCATAATCCAAAGAAAGGAAATTTGTAATTAATCTATAAATGTACAACTAAGATAAAACATTAGTGAAATGGACAAAGTGGAAAATAACATCACATGAAAAAAAGGAAGATGACTCAAACAAATAAGAAAATTAATGCAAATAAAGTCTCCTGAAGAATAAATAATAATAGAACTACCTAAGAAGAAATTAAAATATTGATTTTATAGAGAAGTCCCAAAGATATCAGGAAACACAGGCAAACAAAACACTGGAAGAATTCAGAAAAACAGTACAAGAAGAAAAATTATAAACTCAACACACAATTAGAAATACATATAAACAACAATTACATTTTAGAATTTAGAATTTACAATTTAGAAGATTAAAAACAAAACATGAGGAACAGATAAAATAATAGAAGAAAATCAGAATTAAATCAGTGGCATAAAAAAACTATTCATTTGTTTGAAGAACAATTAGAAAAAAGTTATGTGGAATATAATAATGGGGAATTATTTATAAACAAATTTTATAAGAGGAAAAGTATAAAATTGATGGGGAAATACTTTTTAAGTTATACCGAGAGAAAGGAATTGGTAGATACAGAAAAATTTAATGAAATAACATTTGAGCAAGAGCCTATGGTGATGAAGGAAGAAGTTCAAGTTGATTTGAAGGAAATAGCAAAAAATAAGGCCCCAGGAATAGATGGTATACCAATTGA
>NW_006399965.1:4568448-4610164 GCF_000299155.1 Elephantulus edwardii | reverse complement strand
AAGGATTCTGGGGCTTCGCCTGACATACTTTGGACATGTTGTAAGGAGAGATAGGTCCTTGGAGAGGGACATCATGCTTGGGAGGGTGGATGGACAGCGCAGGAGTGGAAGACCCTCTATGAGGTGGATTGATTCAGTGATTGGGGTAATTGGAATGGGTGTGTCAGAGGCAATGTGACTGGCACAGGATAGAGCAGGGTTTAGGGCTGTTGTACATAGGGTCGCTATGAGTCGCAAACAACTCGATGGCACATAACAACAACAACAACAACATATTGACAGAAACTCTTTATAGTTCCGAGTAGAAAATTTTCCACTCAAGGAGCATAATGAACCTGATATAGGATAGATATTAGAGGAAATCTTCCATTTTGTGTCATAATAAAAATTTCAAAAATTGAAGACAAAAAAAGAATTTTGAACAAAGTTATGAGTAACAGACTATCACTTCTAAAATTTTTCCCCAAAAAACCTAAGCATATATTTCTCATTGGAAACTATACAGACAAGAAGAAGTCAGTGAGATGGCATCTAAAAAATTCTGAAAGAAAACTCAGCCAAATAAATAATCACATATCTAGTATATTTGTTTTTCAAAAACAGTTGTAAAATCAAAGTCTTTCCAGTAAGCACAAAATAAGGATATTTACTAAAACAAAACTATCTGTCATAGTTATCTAACATTGTTGTAACAGAGATACCATAAATGGATGGCTTTAACAGAAATTTCTTATTTACCCATTAGGAGACTAGAAGTACAAATTCAGGATGCCAGCATTAGGGGAAGGTCCATTTTCTCTGTTGGTCAGGGAGGGAAACCGTTGTTTCCTTTAGTGTCTATGTCGTTGTTGATAATTACTGTCCAGTTGGATCAAACCCATAGCTGACCCTCCAGTGGGTTTTCAGAGTCAGTTAATCTCACAGGAGGAGATTAACTCCTATGGAGCAGCTGGTGGCCTCGAACCACTTGCCTTCACAACTGCAGCACAGCTCTCAGCATTCTCTAAAGACTTAACATCTGTCTTGGTGGTCCATTGTATAAATAAAGGAGCCTCATTGCACAGGGACCTTGGTCCAAAAAGATAAATTCCTGGTAATTATTTCTTGGTAGCACTAAAGATTTCTCATTCTTCACCTTTCTAACCCATTATTAATTCACTCCTCCCCTTTTAATAAAAGAGTAATAAAAATCATTACAGGCAATATCCTAGGAAAACTTTCCATATATATGATTATACCTATGATGGGATAATGGATTGTTGCAATCTACCCTGAATGCTCCTCCAACTTTTTGGGTTTTAAGATCATGGAGGATAATTAGACAACTTCTATCTTATGTCATTATAAATATGTTTTTGGGGAACACAGTTCATTCTGTGACACCAAGCAAACAGGACTTATAAAATGGAATAATTTGGTTAGAGAACCAGTGATATTAGGCAAGGCCTTGATATAAAGAATATGACTCTATCACCCATATACTAACTCAGGTAAAGATTTAACAAAAGTAAAATCAAGCTACAAAATGAAATACAGAGAACCAGATGTGTTCAGCTGTAAATGGCAAACAAAAAAAAAGAAGAAAAGATGTAGTAACAGAATTTTCATATGGAGAGGAAGTCAAGATAATTGTAAGATATAAAGTTTTTCCTTAAAAGGAAAAACTTCAGTGTCACTATAAAGTCTACTCATGAAAATAAAAAAGGAAATAAAAATGAATCTATAAACACAAAATCAGCAACAGAGCTTGATTTAAAAAGAAATATCATATGCTGTCGTACACTACATCATGTCTTTTCAAGCAACATGCAACCTATGTTCATTGCAGTATAATTCATTATAACAAAATGATAGAAATAACCTAAGTATTCAACAACGGATGAATGGAGAAGCAAATTATGCTACATATATACATACACAGAATACTAAACTATGGTAATAATGAGAAGCTTGCGAAACATAACACAATGAGTTAGAAGCACACTATTGTTGACTTAACCCCAACCCATAGCGGCTTTAAGAATAGGTCTGTATCCTGTCTTATTCTCAGCCAACTCAATGTCCCTGACATCTCTATCTTCATTACCCCAGTTACTGTGTCATTTCATCTTATCCAGGTTTTCCTTTCTTATACTGTCCCTCCACCCTTCCAAAACTGATGTCCTTTTCCAAGGACTGATCCCTCCTGGCCACATGCCCAAATTATGTGAGGCAAGCTTCAAAATCCTTGCCTCCAAAGAGTAACTTGGTTCCACTCTTTATAGGACAGACCCGTTTGTTTTCTTGGTAGTCCAGGGTATGCTCAACACTCTTCTCCAGTATCACAACTCTGAGGCATTGATTCTGTTTCTGTTATCCTTAGTTGTCCAGCTTTCAGATGCATAGCAAATAATTTTACAAACATGACCTGGATAAGGCACACCTTAGTCTTTAAACTGACATAATTGCTCTGCAGACCTCTGGAGAGGTCCCTGAGAGGAGATTTTCCTGGGGAAATTTGTCTTTTGATTCCATGACTTCTGGTGTCAATAGTGTTGATTATGGAACCAAGCAAGCAGAAATTGTTAAAAATCTCAGTCTCTTCTCCATGTGGCCTGGTGCTACTAATTAGCCCAGTGGTGAGAATTTTCCTTTTCTTAATGTTGCGCTTCAATCCATATTGGAGACTGCAGTCTTTGATTTCTGTGGTGACTGCTTTAGGGCCTTTTCAGTTTTAGCAAGTAAGATGTGTCATCTGCATAACACAAGTTATTGGTTTCCAATACTAATGTATGACATTGTTGTTGATTGCCTTTGACTTGAGCACAATTCATAGTAACCCTGTAAACAAAAGGCCTGAAGACTTTCAATAACTACCTACATTTATCAAAATTCATAGTTTCCAGAGGCATGTTGTTTATGAAGGTATAATGTTTTATGTATAATGTATTATGTTTAGTTAAATAAGTAAATTTAAGAAATGATCAAATATTAGATTATAGCACTGTTATTAAAAGTCAAGGACATGCACGTAAAACAAACAAACAAACCCAACCAAAAAACCACCAAGATTCTTCATTGGT
Organism: Elephantulus edwardii; assembly: GCF_000299155.1. Taxonomy (NCBI): domain Eukaryota; kingdom Metazoa; phylum Chordata; class Mammalia; order Macroscelidea; family Macroscelididae; genus Elephantulus; species Elephantulus edwardii. The sequence goes on along the minus strand of NW_006399965.1, from coordinate 4,607,102 downwards.
TAGGAGGGATAGAACACATAAGAATGGGAACCACTTCCAACATAGTAAATATCCAAATCTATTGCTACTGAGTCGTATCTGACTTAAAGCAATCTTCCATCAGGTTTCAGAGGTGATAAATTTGTTTGGGAGAGTCTGCCCATTTTTCTTCCCTGGAGCAGCTGCTAGATTTGAACTGCAGACTTGTTCATTCACAACCTGACATGCATGTGTCATCAGGGCTCCTTATTACCATTTAGCAGGCATATGTTAATTCCGTCGATAGGAAAAATAACATACTGGGATGTCAGTACAGCTTGAAGAATGTATATGAATGCACTCACAGATACACAAGAATAAAGCCAACTATAGACTCTGGTGGTCTAGTCAGTAAGGAGTTGTGTTCACAATGCAAAGGTAGAAAGTTCAAATCTACCAGCTGTTTCTTAAGAGAAAGATGGGTAATCTCCTCCCATCCAATTTACAGCCTCTAAAAATTCAGTAGATGGCCAGCTATAAGTAGATTCTAATTCCACAGTAACAAGTTAAAGTAAAAACGATAACATGCAACTCTGCAACAGCATTAACAGTAAACCAAAAAAAAGGGCAATGGTTGCATTGAGGTGGAAAGTCAGAAGGGAGTCACACATGCGTATATAGCTATAAATGAAGGCGTACATATACATGGTTGTGTATGTTGCCTATGGATTCATATCTATAATAAACCACGTAGAGGTTACAGAATGGATACTCCATAGACATTTGCAAACATCTCATGGAATTGATTTATTGAATATGAAAGTACATAACCACAGTCAGCTGGAATAAGTAGGTCAATTGGAATAACTCAGTGAATAAAAATTAATTTCTATTTTAAAAAGAAAGAACACTCCCAGAGTCATTCTATGAAGCAAGCAAAACCTTAATACCAAAACGAGGCAATGATATTACAGAGAAAGAAAACTACAGACCAATATCTCTCAGGAATAATAGATGCAAAAAATCCTTAACAAAATCCTAGCCAATAGAATTCAAAAGCACATCAAAAAACTAATTTTTCATGACCAACTGGGATTTAAACAGGTATGAAAGGAAGGTTAAACTTAAGGGGGGGGGGAATGAATGTAATTCACCATATTAACAAAGCAAAAACAAAAACCATATGACCTTAGCAATTGATGCAGAAAAGATATTTAACAAAATCCAGCATCTCTTCCTGATAAAGACACTCAGCAAAATTGGAATAGAAGGGAATTCCCTCAACATAGTGAAAAGTATATATGCAAAACCAAGAGCCAACATCATTCTCAATGAAGACTGAAAGTGTTTCCCTTGTGAACAGGGACAACCATGTGGTTAACCACCTATGAAAACCCACTGAAGCTATGGGCCCGTTCCAACTCGATGGTACATAATAAAACAGCAATAATGTTCTTAGCAGTGAAATAGCTGGATCATATGACATTTCTATGTTTGGCTTTTTGAGAAATGCAAAATTGCCTTCCACAATGGTTTAAAGTTCCAGCATCAGACTGTGAGAGTTCTGATCTTTCCACATCCTCTCCAACATTTATTACTTGCTGATAACCTTTGCCACTGTTACTGGGGCGAGATAGTAATTCTATGAAGCAAATGTAACCCTAATAGAAAAACAAGACAATGGTATTATCAAAAAAGAAAACCACAGACCTGTATCTCTAATGAATACAAATGCAAAAATTTGGAGCTTTTTGTTTATAGGCTTACCTTTACCAAAATTAATGGAGTTATTATGAATCCCTGAAGAGTCAAGACCATAGCTATTAACATTTTTTTAAATTTGTTTGCATGTAACTATTCATACACAATGTGTTTGTACATGTACTTTGTTTTATTCCATCATCTCAATACGTTATATTTTAATATAACTACCCATGTCTATTATAATTGCTTTATGCCTATTGTTACCGTCTTTTCTTTTCCCCATCTTTTTTAATTGTGATTTTAATGAAAATTTACAGAAAAGTTAGATTTTCATTAATTCATTGTTACATATTTTCCTCCCTATCCTTCAATAGTTCACTGTGGGTTTTTTTAATATATATTTATTCATGATGGCACAATTTCCTTCCTCCATCCTGCCCCATTCTCCAATCCACTTTGCAATGCACCTCTTATTCCAGAATATTGGCATACAAATAATGCTTGTTTAGGATACATTCCTTTTAAGTAGTTCTTTCCTTCATCTGTTCCAATGCAGTCTTTATTATCTATCTTTTCTTCCCCTAGTTTTCCCCCACGCCCCCATCTCAGGCCTGTTTTATAACAATGATGTCTTGCAATATTTATTCAAAATCCCTAGCTATCAGAGAGATGCAAATAAAGACAACTATGAGATTTCATCTCACCCCAGTAACAATAGCAAAGTTCATCAGAGCAGCAAACAATAAAAGCTGGTGAGGATGAGGAGAGATTGGAACTCTTATTCACTGCTAATAGGAGTTTAAAATGGTGCAACCTCTATGGAAGGCAGTATGGCACTCTCTCAAAAAGTTGGAAATAGAAATACCATTTGACCCAGCAATTCCATTACTGGAAATATACCCTAAAGAAACCAGAGCACAAACCAAAGATAAATGCACACCCGTGTATATTGCTGCATTATTCACAATAGTGAAGAATTGGAAGCAACCCAAATGTCCATCAACAAACAAACAGATAGAAAAACTGACATTTTCATACAATGAATATTGTATTTGCAGCACTGAAAACAAAGAGAACGGTAAAATATTATACAACAGGGTGGGGGCCTGGAGGACATTATGTTGAGTGAAATATCTCAGTCACAAACAGACAAACACTGTATACCACTACTGTTATACATCAAGACTAACATTGGGGTTGGAGAGAAACTAAAAAAAAAAGGATAAACAAAGAGCAGTGCATTGGAACAGATGAAAGAAAGAACTGTTTGAAGTGAATATATGATTAGTCATTATTTGTATGACAGCAGTCCCGAATAAGAGGTCCATAGCAAAGTGGACTGGAAGAGGGGGGAAGGGGAGGGAGGAAAATGTGCAACAATGAATGAATGAAAAGTCAACTTTTCTATAAATTTTCACTAAAATCATAATTACAAAATATAACAAAATAGAATCCGATAGTACATAAAAAAAAATCATCAAGACCAGATGAGATTCATAACAGGTATGCAAAATGGAGTAACATAAGAAAAACCATCAATGTAATTCACCACATCAACAAAACAACAAGAACCACATGATCCTAGCAATATATGGTGAAAAAGGCATTTAATAAAATCTAACACCATTTCCTGATTAAAACACTCAGCAAAATACAAATTAAAGGGAAGTTATTTAATATAACTTCCCTTAATATAACTTATATTTAATATAAGTGAAAAGTACTTATACAAAACCAAGAGCAAATCTCATTTTCAACAGGGAAAGACTAAAGACATTTCCTTTGTGAACAGGCAGGAGACAAGGATATCCACTTTCATCAATACTCTTTAATATTGTATTGTAAATACTTGGTAGGATAATATGTCAAGAAAAGCAAATAAGAGACAACCAAATTGGCAAAGAGGTGGTAAAACCGTTGCTATACACAGATGATATGATAGTGTACACAGAAAACCACAAGAACTCGACAGAAAAAAAATGTTAAAGCTAATAGACTAATTTAGAATGGCAGAATACAAGATTAATATTAAAAAAAAATTCAGTGGGATTCCTCTACAGTAACATTGAAAACACAGATAAGGAAATGAAGAAAGTAATAGCTAGCCACAAATAGAGATGGCTGAAATAAAATAAGTAGAAACACAAACGACCTATACAAAGAAAACTACAAAACACATCTGTGAGAAACAATAAAAGACCTAATAAATGAGAAAAAAAATGTTCATTGATAGGAAGACTTAATATAATAAAATGACAATACTACCAAAAGCAATCTGCATGTTTAATGCAATCCTAACACAGATACAAAATTCATTTTTCAAAGAAATAGAAAAGGCATTTGGCAAGTTTGGAGAGGAAATAGACATTGAATAAACACGGCACTTCTGAAAAACAAAAATGAATGGGAGGCAACGCACTTCCTGATTTCAAAACCTACTACAATGCTGTGATAAAACTGTATGGTATTGGAACAATGATAGACAGACACATAGACCAATGAAACAGAACTGAGAACCCAGAAATTAACCCATGTACCAGCCAACTGGTATTTGGCAAGGAAACAAAACATATCAATTGGGGAAATGATAACCTCTTCAACAAACAGTGCTGGCAAAACTGAGTTTCTGCCTGCAAAAAAGCTGAAGCAGGATCCACATATAGCATCATACACAAAAAGCAACTCAAGATGTACTAAAGATCTAGGGGTAAAGCCTAAAATCATAGAGATCTTATGATACAAATTGGGTGTAAGGAAGATACAATGTGAGACTGAACTTAAAAGGCCTAGCTACTGGTATAAGGAGGCTGGCAAATACAGCCAGAAATGCACAACCAGGAAAGGATAATGCTGATGAATAGGACTTTCTAAAGATTAAGTCCCTGTGTGCATCAACACCTTTTTCCATTAGGGAGAAAATGAAATCTGCTCACTGGGGGAAAAAAAAAAACCTTGGCAATGCCATTTCAGACAGAGGTCATGTAACAAAAGTTTACAGAATACTACAGGGTCTCCACAAGAAAAAGTCTAATAGCCTACTTATAAGTGGACAAAAGACTTTGAAATAGGATTCACAAAGGAAAACAATTGGATGGTCTACAACACCTGAAGAAATGATCAAAATCACTGGTAATAAGAGATGCAAATCTACACCACAATGAGATACTAATTCTAACTCTTCTTCTCAAATTTTCTTTTTCCATTTTCCTACTTTATCACATTGTAAGTTAATATGATGTCTAAATAGACTACTTAAAATGACATTTTATTAAGTATTTCTGTTTGACTAAACTAATGGTTTGATAGTCTGACCCAGACTCCACCCCTGGCCTAGTTTTGACTGTTACTATTGACCTTATCCAGTGATTCCTTCCACAGATGCTGCCAGTCTGATTCCCATGCAGCCCAGCATGTGAGGTCCATGTGTAAAGTTGCCCTTGGTGGTTTTTTAAAACAGGTATTTGCAATAATTAAATCATTGAAAATAAAGAAATTTTGATTATTCTATTTCCAGTCTCATTTCTGTCACCATGTCCATATTTTCCAACTGCTAGTCCTTCTTCATTGTTTCCAACTTTTGCGTTAGTCATCAATTTTCATTAACCCATTAACCAATTAACCAATTTTCATTAATTTATCTTGATTGCATGTTCGATCAATTTCAGACTGCAAGATTTGGTAAGAATTTTCAATTTCTCCCTCTTTGACCCTAGATGTAGGAGTGTATGTTTGGATAATAGGCATATTAATAGGTCTTCCTTGTGTGTGTATGGATATCCTATCACCCACAACATTGTATTTTAGGAAAGAACTTGAACTTGTCTTTTTTTTACTATGAACGCAAAACTATTCTTCTTCTGTTTTTCATTCCTATCATAATATACCATGTGATTATCTCAGTCAAAGTAGCCAAGTAGCAGTTAGCCCATCTCAACTCACTAATGCATAGAATGTCAATATCACAATTTCTAGTTCAAATCCGCAAGTTCAAATTCAGGCCAAAAAAAAAAAAAATTAAAACAAGTCCCCTATAACCAAAATATGACCTTAAATCTATTCCATATGAATTTCAAAATCATCTTAAGAGTAGATTTGAACACCAATGAGTCATGGGATGATATCAAGAATCAAGGATGCCATTCAGGAAGAGAGTAAAAGGTCATTACAAAAACAGAGGTGAAAGATAAAACCTAAAGGGTTGTTAGAGGAGACTCTAAAAATTGCACTGGAGCGTCAAGAAGCCAAAATAAAGGGGAAACATGATGAAGTAAAGTAACTTAGCAGAAGATGTCAAAGGGCAGCTCAAGAATATAAAGCAGAGTATTAAAATAGAATGTACAGAGACCTAGAAATGAAGAATAAAAAGGGAAGAACTTGCTTTGTATTTCTCAATCTGAGAGAACTGATAAATAAATTTAAGCCTTGAGTCAAAATATTGAAAGTTGTGCCAAGAAATCTGGAGGACAACCACCTGACCAACTGACTGGAAGAGATCTATATTTGTTCCAATTTCAAAGAAAGGTGATCTGACAGAGTGTGGAAATTATCGAACAGTATAATTGATATCACATGCAAACAAGATTCTGCTGAAATAACACATCAATAGAGAACTGCCTGAAGTGCAGACTGGGTTTAGAAGAAACCATGGTACTCAGGATATTATAGCTAATGTCAGATGGACCTTGGCTGAAAGCAGAGAGCACCAGAGGAATGTCTATCTGTGTTTCATTGAAGATGTAAAGGCATTTGACTGTATAGAGCACAATAAACTGTGGTTGACTCTGAGAAGAATGGGAATCCCAGAATAATTGTTTATGCTTAAGTGAAACCTATACTTAGACCAGGAGGCAGTCAGCAAAACAGAGCATGGTGATACTGCATAGTCCAAAATTGGGAAGTGTGTTCATCAAGAATGTGTCTTATCTCCATATCTTTTCAATCTATATGCGAAACAGATTATCCCAGAGACTGGGCTCTATGAGGAGAAATGGGGCATCAGGATTGGAGGTAGTCTCATCAACAATCTGCATTATTCAGATGACAAAACCCTGCTTACTGAAACTAAAGAGGTCCTGAAGCTGTTGCTGCAGAAGGCCAAGGACTGCAACTGCAACTTTCAATATGGATTGAAGCTCAACATCAAGAAAACAAAGATGCTCAACACTGGGCCAATTGACAGCATCATGATGGATGGTGAAGAGATTGAGATTGTTAACAGGTTCAATTTGCTTGGCTCTACAATCAGCATGCTTAGTACCAGCAGCTAGGAAATTAAAAGGCGAATTGTATTGGGAAAGACTTCTGTCAGAGACTTCTCCAAAGTACTGAAGAGCAACGATGTCAGTCTGGAGACTGAAGTGTACCTGACCCAGGCCATGATCTTTGCAGTTGCTTGCTATGCATCAGAAAGCTGGACAACGACTAGAGATGATAAAAGAATTGATGACTTTGAGCTGTGGTGCGGAGAAGAGTATTGTTTATACCATGGACTGCTAGGAGAACAAACAAGTTCATCCTGAAGAGGGTGAAGCCAGGCTGCACCTTGGAGGCAATGATTCTGAATCCTTGTCTGACATACTTTGGACATGTTGCAAGGTGGGAAAAGTCCTTGGAGAGGGACGTCATGTGGGAAGGGGGAGGGACAGCACAGGGGAGGAAGACCCTCAATGAGATGGATTGATTCAGTGGCTGGGTTAATGAGGGTATGTATTTCAGAGACAGTAAGATTAGCACAAGATAGAGCAGGGTTTAGGGCTCTTGTACATCAGGTCATTACTAGTCGCAGGCACCACTACAACACATTACAACAACAACAACAACATGGGCAGTATATTGAATGGTCCAGGAAGAATCAAAGAAAGAGGAAAGATAGAGGGAATAAAAAGAGTCACTATACCAAAAAGAACTCATTGAAACTGAAAAAATTCAGGAAATATCATATGAGCAAGAGCCAAAGGTAATGAAGGAGGAAACTGAAGCTATACTGAAGGCATTGGCAAAAATCAAGGCCCCAGGAATCAACAAAATATCAGTTGACTTGTTTCAGTTGCTCGATGCAGCCTTGGATGTGCTCATCTGTCTATGCCAGGAAATTTGCATAGGACAGCGGTCTGTCCAAAGAATTGGAAGAGGTCCATATTTGTTCCCATTACCAAGACCGGTGATCCAACGAAATGTGAAAACTGTCAAACAATATCATGAACATCACATGCAAGAAAAATATTGCTGAAGATCATCCAAAAACATCTAGAACAGTACATAGACAGGGAACTGTCATAAGTTCAAGCAGAGTTTAGAAGAGGCCGTGGCACCAGGGAAATCATTGCTGATGTTAGATGAATCCTGGCTGAAAGTAATGAATACCAAAAGATTGTCTATTTATGTTTTCTTGGCCAGGCCAATGCTTTTGACTGTGTAAATCACAAGTTATGGCTAACACAGAGAAGAATGGGAATGCCAGAGCACAGAGTTGTACTCATGTGAAACTTATATCTAGACCGAGAAGCTATTGTGGGAACAGAGAAAGGAAACACTGTGGTTTAAAATTAAGAAGTAAGTATGTCAGGGTTGTATTCTCCCTCCATCCCTATTCAATTTGTATGTGGAGGGAAATTATTTAAGAAGCTTCAATCAATGAAGAAGAATGTGGCATCAAGATCAGAGGAAGACTCATCAATCAACTGTTATGCAGGTTATGCAATAACCAGTGCTATACAGAGGCACAACCTTGTTTGCTAGAAATGAAGAGGACTTGTTGCAGAAGATTACAAAATACAACCTTCGATATAGATTGCACCTTAATGCCAAGAAAACAAAATTTTTTACCACTGTACCAGTATGTAGCATCATGATTGATGGAGAAAAGATTGAAACTGTTGACAACTTCATCTTACTTGGATCCACAATCAACACCCTTGCTACCCGTAGTCAGGAAAGTTTGTAGTCAGGGACCTCTACAAATTATTCAAGCATTATGATATCAGTTTGATGACTAAGATATGTCTGAGTCAGGCCTTGATCTTTCCAAACACTTGCTATGCACCTGAGAGTTGGAAAATGAATAAGAATGGCAGAAGACTAATTGATACCTTTGAGCTATTGTACTGGAGACAAGTACTGAACATCCCATGGACTGCCAAAAGAACAAACAGGTCTTAGAGAAAGAGCAGCCAGAGTGCTCCTTGGAGGCAAAGATGATAAAGATTTGCCTCATTTACTTCAGGCATGTTGCTAGGAGAGGCTATTCCTTGGAGAAGGACATGAAGTTCAGAAAAGCAGAGAGTTGATGAGAGGAAGACCCTCACTCAACCAGGTGGATTGACACAGCGACTGCTGCAATGGGCTCTAGTGCGTCAGGATGTGTGAGGATGGCACAGGATAGAACAGGGTTCAGGTCTGTGGCTCATAGGGTTGCTATGAGTTGTATTCTTCTTGATGGCACCTAACAACAACAACAACAACATCAAACTAATGATTGGCAAGGGTATTTGCAAGAGAAACGTCCCACCCAACAATCATTAATCGTTAAAATTATAACACAATGAGTAGCTGTTCTTCTATTAGTTGTTTTTTGTCTGAAAGCGAAATTATCAAAGATATTTACAATGTTTGTATCTCTTGTGTAGTTGTTGTGTGCCAGTAACTCTATGTAGAAATAGTTCTGAAACCTTCTCTATCCTTAACTATTCTCACTGTCTCTGACTTATAAATTCATTCTATCTACAAAACAGAGTATTAGCTCAGCACTACTGAGTTGGAAGATCAGGGAAATTTTGTGTTTTTTTAAAAAAAGTTTTTTGTAAATAAAATTATATATTTGGAAGACACACTTTTCCCTGAAGTTGCATGCTTTTATTTCTAAATAAAATGAATGTATCTGAATAAGTCTATAAGATGTTCCCACACAATATTTTAAAAACTTATCTAAGGTAAGAAATTAGTATGCTGTTCTGTATTTATGAACGGAACTGTTGCAGACTATTCCATTATAAACATTGTATTTTCATTATTTAAAGAAGACATTCCGTTTAATTTTACTACATGGAGAGAAAAGAAGATAATAGTTAATTAAGTTGCAGAAAAATCCAATTTTCATTACAGCAAGATCATGGGCTGAGGTTTCTATCAGAAAGGAAGGAAGGTCTTAGGTTGTTGCTTTTGGCATTATCTCTCAATGCCACTATTTCTTGCAGAATGAGGGAAACCAAAAACGTTTAACAGGACGTTCAAAAACTCAGCCAGTATTAGAGTTATATTTAAGCTGAATTTATAATGTTCTAGAAGTTATTGCTCATTGCACTGAAGAACAGTAGAAGTTTTTAATTGAAAGAGGTACCTTTTGGTAATATTTATGACTCACATCGGTGTGTATCTCCAAGGTTGGTGGGAATCTATAGTAAAACTATGTGTCATGGAAGAAAGGGAAGCAATTTTCTCTGAAAAACTTGTTTTACTGGTCTGAACAACAATTAATTCTCAGGTGCAAATAACAATTTGAAACACAATACTCTTTCCCAGTGATTGTTTAATTTAGTGTAACAATGTTCCTAATCCAAACATTTACCTAAACCAAATTCAATAAGCTATAAAGGTATAGAGTTACATATGGCATGAGGCCACAGATTTGATCAAATGTCTATTTACTTGTAGAAATTCTTACAATTTATTCAAAAGAACGCTTCTGTAGGCAGCACAAATGGTTAACATGCTTGCCTGTTAACAGGAAGTTCATAAGTTTAAGTCCACCCAGAAAAGCCCCCGAAGAAGTGCCTGCTGTTTAAAAAGTCACTGAAATCTTAAATAGTGCAGTTCCATTCTGACACGTATAGGAGGTTGCCACAAAATTGGAATCAACTTAATGGTAACTGATTATTCAAAAGAAACCTTCAGGTATTATGCTTCTACTATGTTAACTATCCACAAACAAAGTAAAACATGCTGCGTACAAGCGTACAAATATCCTATCTCTACTCCTGAAGAAAGCTGGGAGAATAGTTCATGCCTACCATGGGGTCGCTACAAGTCGTGCTGAACTCAATGACACCTAACAAGAAGAAGAACCAATCTTAAATATTATAGTGATGGAAACAAAACATTGTAAGGCCAAACAAGTAATTTTTTTCTTTCTAGCTTCTAGCCATTTCCATGAAATTAAAGGCATGTTAGGTAAAAGAAAGGAAAAATTATTTATCTATCATTTAATCTCAAAATTTAGGAATGAACTATTAATCATGACCATTCCTATAACCAAAAAACCCTCTCTGCCATCACATCAGCTATGAATCGTGACCACCCTCCATTGGCTTCCAAGGCTGAAACTGCCTCATCTCCAGTCCCCTCGAAGGGCCAATAGGCTCAAACGCCCAACCTTTAGGTTAACAGTCCAACAATTATTGCAATGTGACACCAGTGAGTACCATCAAGAATTCAAACTCAACCTTACTTCTGCTGAGTTGGAACCTATTCACAGTGGGACCGCTAGCATATTTCTTTCTCCCTTGAAGCAGCTGGTGGGTATGTCTTTTATAGGCCATGTTTTCTTTAAGTAACTTGGAAAAATAAAAAAGAAAATCAACTCCAATCCTCAAGGAGGGAGCTCTAATGGAAGGGGGTCTAATGGAAAGAAGCTGTGCTACAGTCTCAAAGACATTTGATTTGAATCCACTAGCAGTTTAGCCAAAGAAGGATGAGGAATCTATTCCCATGGATTAATTGCCTCTGAGTCTGAGCTACGAGTTTGTTCCAACTCAACAATACACAACAACATCCTGAAGGAGTTTACGATTACCACAGATGTTGTTGTTGTTGTGTGTCATCAAGTCAGAATCGACTCATAGATGGGCTTTCAGAGGTAGTTAATCCCTCATGGGGAGGTTGCCCATTATTCTCCTGCAGAGCAACTGGTGGATTTGAACCACATGCCTTTGGGATTGCAAGGCAACTTCTTACCATGAAGCCACCAAAAAAAAAAAAAAATCAATACTATTGCTCTCGTGTGTTGTTAAATTGGAACCAACTAACCAAGCTAAGCCTCCTCCAGTGAGGTTTCAGAGTCAATAAAATGCATTGTCGGAGATTGTCCCTCTTTCCCCCACTAAGATTTGTGGTGGTCGTTGCCATTGTGTAACATAGAGTAGGAACCAACCCATAGCTGACCCTCCAGAGGGTTTTCACAGGCAGTTAATCGCACTGGAGGAGACTGCCCATCTTTCTTCTGCAGAGTAGCTGGTGGTCTCAAACCATGTATGTGCCTTCGGGGTTGCAGTGCAGCTTCTTGCCACTGGGTCATCAGAGTTACAAATTAGTGGCAGGAAAATTATGTTTTTATATATCTACAATAATGCCTGATTTAATAGAGTGTTGCTGTTAGGTGCCATCAAGTTGAGCACGGCTCATAGCGACCCTATGAACAAAAGATATGAACCTGGTACAACCATTCTGGAAGGCAGTTTGGCACTTCCTCAAAAAGGTGAACATAGAAATTCCATATGACCCAGCTATTCCATGACTTGGAATATACCCTGAGAAAATGAGAAGTAAGGCACAAATGGAGACTTATACTCCAATGTTTATAGCAGCATTATTCACCATCACAAGAACATGGAAGCAGCTTAGATGTTCAAACACAAATGAGTGGATTGAGAAATTATGGTACATTCACACAATGGAATACTATGCAGCACGCAGGAGCAATGATTGTGTAAATTATCATCTAACTTGAAAGGGACTGTAAATCATTATGCTGCGTGAACTAACTCAGTCCCACAAGGACAAATATTGTATAATACCATTATTGTAGAATGAGTATAAGGGTCCAAGCAGTGGATTGGGGGAGCGTGGAAGCAGAGGGATGAGGATGTGCAGGGGTATAGGGGGATTAATCATGGACATGTACAATTTGATTGGTGGGAGGGTGAGAGAAATTGGAAGAATTTGTTCTGGAAAACAATGAATTCAAATTTTGTAAACAAACTAGTATACTGAAAAAAGAAGAACAACAAAATGTATGAACGCTGCTCTGTCCTGTGCCATCCTCAAACTTTTTGATCCACAAGATCTCATTGCAGCAGTCACCATGTCAATCCACCTGGTTGAGGGTCTTCTTATCCTTTGACGACCCTTCACCCTTCCCAACATCATGTCCTTCTCCAAGCAACATGTCCAAAGTACGTGAGGCGAAGCCTCATTATTCTTGCCTCCAAAGAGCATTCCAGCTGCACCCTCTCTTTGCGGTCCATAGGATGTTCAGTGCTATTCTCTGACACCACAGCTTAAAGACATTTATTCTTTTTTCTGTCATCCTTATTCATTGTCCCATTCTCAGATGTATAGCAAGTAATCGAAAAGACTATGGCCTGAATCAGACACACCTTAGTCTTCAAACTTACATCACTACTCTCCAATAATTTGGAAAGATCCCTAACTGCATATTTTTCTAGTGCAATGCATCTTTGTATTTCCTAACTGCTGCTACCAAGGGTGTTAATTGTGGATCCAAGTAAGATGAAGTTGTTGACAGTTTCAATCTCCTCTTCATCCATCATGACACTGCCTATTGGTCCAGTGGTAAGAATCTGTTTTCATGACAATAAGATACAATCCATACCAAAGTTTGCTTTCCTTTATCTTCTGCAACAAGTGCTTCAAGTCTTTCTCATTTTCAGCTAGCAGGGTTGTGTCATTTGCACAATGCAGGTTATTGATGATTCTCTCGGCAAACCTGATGCTACACTCTTCTTCATAGAGTCCAGCTTCTTGGATAATTTGCTCATCATATAAATTGAATGGGTATGGAGAGAGAATACAACCCTAACACACTCTCTTCCCAGTTCCAAACCACGCAGTGCTCTCCTGCTCTATTTGCACACAGCCTCCTGGTCCAGGTATAGGTTCCACATGAGCACAATCAAGTGCTCTGGGATTCCCGTTCTTCTCAATGTCAGCCACAACTTGTCATGATTCTCACAATCAAATGTCTTTGCACAGTCAATAAAACACAAATAGACATTCTTCTGATACTTCGTACTTTCATCCAGGTGCCATCTCACATCAGAAATGATATCCCTGGTTCCACGAAGTCTTATAAATCCTACTTGGACTTATGGCAATTCCACATCTAGATACTATTCAATCTGGTTTTGAATGATCTTCAGCAGTATTTCCCTTGCATGTTATATCAATGACATAATTGGAATTATGTTGCATTTTATTCTGTTGCATCACCTTTCTTGGAAACAGGAACAAGTAGGGACCTTTTCCACGCCACTGGTGAAACAGCAGTCCTCCAAATTTCCTGGCATAGACTGGTGAGTGCATCCAAGGCAGCATCTGTTAATTGAAACAAGTCAATTGGTATCCCATCAATTCTTGGGGCCTTATTGTTTACTTAATAGAGTACTGTATATCAAAGAGCTGAATTAGTCACCAAAGACAGAAACAATATTGATATCACTTAATTTGACAGTGAAAGTTCAATAGATGTTGAATATGTTGGTGAAAATATGAAGATAAATATAATAAAATATATTCCATGATATTCAATTGTCAGCAAATTCCTGGTAAATTTAGAATGAAAGTAACATATAAGCTACTCACCAATTTATCGTATCAAAACCTAATCAAACACATTGCCCTGACCTCTGAGGTTGTAAAAGTCTATGAAGATAGACAACTCATATTTCACCCCAGGGAGCTGAGTTCCGGGTAGATTTGAACTGACAACCTTGTGGTTAGCAGACTACTACTCAATGCACTATGACATCAAGATGTATATTTTGCCAGATTTTACTTTGTACAGTGTCAGAGTTAGGGAAAGATTTATCAACAACATGCATTATTCAGATGGCAAAACTTTGTCCAAATTGAAGAGGACCTGAAGTGCTTGCTACATACAGAAAGTCAAATTGCAACTTTTAGTATGGATTGAAGCTCAACATCAAGAAAACAAGCATTCTCACTAGTGGGCCAATTGGCTACACCATGACAGATTGAGAAGAGATTGAGAATATTAACAATTTCACCTTGCTTGGCTCCACAGTCAACATTCTTGGTACCAGCTGTCAGTAAATCAAAAAGCAAATTACATTAGGAAAATCTGCTATCAGGGACTTATCCAAAGAGCAACAGATGTCAGTCTAGAGACTAAGGTGCACCTGATCCAGGCCATGGTCTTTGCAATTACTTGCTATGCATTAGAGAGCTGGACAATGAGTAAAGATGATAGAAGGATTGACAGACATCTTTGAGTTGTGGTGCTGGAGAAGAATGTTAACTATTCCATGCGTGGCCAAGAGAGCAAATAGGCTTGTCTGAGAGAAGGTGAAACCAAGTTTCTCTTTGGAGGCAAGGATTTTCAAGCTTCATCTCCCATACTTTGGTCCTGTTGCTGGGAGGGATCAGTCCTTAGAGAGGGACATCATGCTTAGAATGGTGGAGGAACAGCACAGAAGAGGAAGATACTGGATGAGATGGATTGTTACAGTAATAGGCGGTAATGTGGTGAGGTGTGTTGGAGACAGTGAGACAGGATCAGGATAGGAGTGAGTTCAGAACTAGGTAAGTTGTAGGTCACCCGATTGCTCATAACAACAACCTTCCTATTACTGCTAACCTGCATTCTTTCTTTCTTCCCCTTCTACAGTTTTACCACCATAAGTTCCTCTCCATTCCTTTTCTTTTTTTCGAGGATAACGCAGCCATTTTCATTCTGAAGATGGCCGAAACGTATAACATGTGAAGAAGGTAACAGGTAAAAAACATAGTAGAGATATCATAAATTTGTTTTTCTTTACTTGGGAGAAAGTTCAGTTAACCTGTTGGCAAACATCAACTAATGTCTATTTGAAGAGAGGATAAGGGCAAGTGTCTGGTGAATCTCAGTGTCAGCTGGATGGATGTGGCCTCTTGTGTCTTGAAGAGAGGCAAGTATGGAATGCTGGGGTACTTGTGGCTTTCTTTTTGCCCCAAGTGGGTGTCCACAGAGCAGACTTGCCAGAGGAATGGTTGCCCTTGGGCCTGTTTTTAATTGTTTTTGGTCAAACTTTCTTCTAGGTCATATAGCCCTGGTCTGTCCACTTGCTGTGCATGGGTAACTGTGGTTGCTGTGAAGGTGAACACTGTGACACTGATGTGTCAAATGCAAGAATGGTTATCCACAGTGGACAGTGTTTGGCGGAGCTCCCCGATTAAAACAAGCTTGGAAGCAGGAGCGGCATCCACTTCTGTAATAGCTTGCCTCTGGAAACCCTCTGAAGCTGGAGAAAGGATGAAAGGCATGCAAGTGTTGAGGACTTTCATTCAGAGTCGCTATCAGTCACCTAGGATTCAACAACACTTAATAATAATAATAATTATGATATTAGTAATCTGAACATCACTTCCTTCTTACAGGACAGAAGACCTCTCTTCCTTAGACTCTGCTTGATGTCACATGCACAATCAGACTGACATGTCACCGGTTGATTTCAGTCTATTTTGCCTTAACACCTCCCCCCCCAGCAAATACTTAAGATGTTTGTTTTATCTCAACTTCCAAATTTGAGTTTTATGATTTCTTTGTTAAATCTTGACTTTGAAATGTTCTTACCCCACTTTCTTGTTTACTGTGCGTTTTCAGAAGATATTAATTAACAAAGTAGTTTTCATCCCTGGTGACTCTCTCCAAAAGGATGTGACCTTTGAAGAGAGATCATCATCCTCACAGCCATTTGAACTCTTTGAACAATAAAGAATTATGAAGAGATTTCTCAAAATTTAATGTTGCTTACAAGTCATCAGGTGTGGATTTGGATTCAGCAAGTCTGGTGTGAAGCCTAATACTGAGCACCTACGATACACCTCCAGCTACTTCATATTTTGAGTTGTTTTTGTTGCTGTGTCGGTAAAGTCAGAACCAGTCCACACCTGAGCCTCCAGTGGGGCTTCAAAGGCTGTCCATCCCATAGGAAGACAGTGTCCATCCTTCTCCTGTGGATCTGCTGATGCCTCGAACCACATGCCTTTGAGATTTCAGCACAGCTTCTTGCCACTAGGCCACCAGAATCACAAGGCACTTATTGTATTATGTTGTAATATTTGTTTGTACAAATTTTATACAATAGACGGTACTTGGAATATTGCCTGTACTTGCAAATGCTTATTAAAACAATGACTGTCTGAAATTTAACCTGCCATAAATGTCACAATCCAGGCAGTACACACAGCTTTTCTCGACTTTAAGATTTATGACACTATTGCTGTGTTTTTCCATAGGAGAAAATGCTCATGACCTCAAAAGTCTCATCCTTGTTTCCTCACTAAAATAGCCACCACAGATGACTTGCTTTAAGAAAAAAACTTAAAAGACAGTAAGGTACATTGACTGCCCCTTTTAAATCTTAACAGCACATTAGAATTGCTTGTAAAATTATTTGATGTTCAGAACACCTGTGGTTGGTGTTTAGACTTGGACAACTGTACATGCTTTTTATTGTTGTGTTACAAATTCTTTGTTGTGATAACCAATGATCACAAACTTAATGACTTAAACTAGTATTCATTCTTAATAGTTACAATCCCAAAGTCCAGGCACAGGAGGACTGAATTTTCTCCTCAAGTTCTCAAAAACTGATTTTATCTGAAGACTCAGAGAAGAAGAAAAAAAAATCTACTTTCAGACTCATTCCAGTTGTTTTTCATAATTCAGTTCCTTGTTATGATTATAGACTAAGGCCCATTCCCTGATGAATGGCTGGGGGCCACTCTTGGCTCCTTGAGGTCACCTGCATGCCTCACCACACAGCCACTCTGAACTTGAAGCCAGCCCCAATGCTCCAGTCTTTCCCATCTCTGACTGGATTCTCTACTGACCTCTAATTCTCTTCTGATCTGTAGGTTGTTTCATGGCCTGTGGGACACACAGCGCCCACCTGGAGGTAGTGTGCTAACCAGAAGCACATTGATTGGAAGTCACGAGCTACTTCATGGCAGGAAGATGGTCAGTCTCCCCTCCTAAAGAGGTACCACCTCAGAGACCCTCGGGAGGCTCAGCTTCGAGTCAATTACATATTCTAGTAATTAATTGTTAAAAATTATGTGTGGTTCTTTTTATTTTCCAACTTATAACATTTCGTGCCCAGACATTTTAATTTTAGTATAGTCTATTTTAGAAATTACTTATTGAGTAAATTCTTTTGAGTAAATAAAAGATCGGAATTTGTTCCTTGGAAACCAATAGAAATCTTAACTCACATTTCCATAAATAAACAAAAAAAGAAGGAAAGCATTTTCTCAAATAATTTCAGAATATTTGGAGAATGACATAAAACCCTATAGTCTTTGGTATGGATTACAAATCAACATAAAGAAAGCAAAAAATCCTTACAGCTAGACCAATAAACAATGCACCACGCAGAGTCCCCCTGCTCTGTTCACATGATAGCCTAAGTGTCACAAGAGCACAGTTAAGTGTTCTGTTTCTCTCAGTCTTCTCAATGTCAGCCATAATTTGTCCCATAGTAGTTACATGATGGTCACATAGTGGTGATTAGCATTTGAATGTTAGTTGGAAATAATGTGTAACTTTCCCTAGGGATATTTTTCTTCACCATTTTCTCTCTGCATCTGATATTAAAAGTGGCATAATATGTAAAGTACCAATTATAAGGTCAGCAGTTTGAATCCACCAGTCACTCCATCAAGGGAAAACATAAACAGTCTAATCCCTTAAAGATTTACACTCTGGGAAACCCTTAGAGAGAATTGTCAGGGGTTGGAATCAAGCCAGTGGCAGTGCTTTTGATTTAGATTTTTATATTTTATTCACCCAAAGATGTTTGTTGTTGCTTTTAGTAATTATCAGTTAAGGGAGATGAGACTGGGGTACAGAGCTTATGCCTCAGTGAAGTCCCACTCTACGTAACTTGCTAGTACGTGATGGAGTAGCCGAGCCTCAACCTCAGAACGCTTAATTGTCTGTTCCAGTCTGTTAACTTCAAGTTCTTTCTTGCACTGAAGAAAGTAAATGTAGGTGAATTTAATTAACTTCTCTGTGATCCCTTCATCTATAAAACAGGTAATTCCTTCCCTAACAGAGTAAAGGTTTTGTTAGACTCTTAGTATTTAATCAAAATAGGATGCAGTAAGTCCAAGTCCCTCCCCACTCCTTCTTTTATGTAAAAGAAAGGGCCTTTTCAAGCCCTGCACAATTCTTTAATCTTCTTCCTAAATCAACATTCATAAGCAAAAGCACACATTCTTTCAAGGAAACAAATGTTCTCAGGATTTCTATAGAGACACTGTCTCAAGAAAATCCATCAGCAATGGAATAGTTAAGGAGAAATAGTACTTCCTGTTTACTGTAAGAACATCAAGAACGGGGAAGACACCAAATTTTTCATTTACTTTGCCTCGGCTTATTTGTGACCAATTTTGATCTCTTGTTCACTTTTAGGGACAATCCACTGGCATAGTAGATGTTTTTCAGAACATTTAAAAACACAAATTCACTGCACTGCAATCCCAGAGGTAATTGGTTTGAATCCACAAGATTCTGTACTGGAGAAGGAGGGGTAATCTCCTCCTGTACCAGTAAGATTCAGTTTGATGGTATACATTGTTGTTGTTATGTGCTGTTGAGTTATTTGTGACTCATAGCAACCCTATGTACAAGAGCCCTAAATGCCATTCTATCCTGTGCCAACCTCACTGTCTCAAAGACATTCATTCCCACCACTCCACTCACAGAATTGATCCACCTCATTGAGGGTCTACCTCTTCTGCGCCGTCCCTCCACTCTCCCACACATGCTGTCCCTGTCCAAGGACCAGTCCCTTCTTACAAGCCCAAAGTATGTCAGATGAAGCTTGACTCCAGAGAACATTCTGGCTTCACCCTCTCTAGGACAAACCTGTTTGTTCTCCTGCTGTCCTTGGTATATTCAACACTCTTCTCCAGTACCACAGTTCAAAGGCATCAATTCTCTTTCTATCATCCCTATTCACTGTCCATCTCTCCAATGCATAGCATGTAATTGCGAAGACTATAGACCAGATCACGCGCACCTTAGTTTCTAGCCTGAAGTCATTGCACTTCAGTACTCTTGAGCAGTCCCTCACAGCTGACTTTCCCAATGCAATTTGTCTCCTGATTCCTGGCTGCTATTATCAAGAGTGTTGACTGTGGAACCAAGTAAATGAAAACTGTTAACTATCTCAATCTCTTCACCATCCATACTGATGCTGCCAGTTGGCCCAGTGGTGAGAATCTTTGTTTTCTTGATATTGAACTTCAATCCATATTGAAGACTGTAGTCCTTGACCTTTTGCAGCAAGCGCTTCAGGTCCTCCTCAGTTTCAGCAAGAAGGGTTGTGTCATCTACATAACACAGGTTGTTGATGATTCTTCCACCAGTCCTGATGCCACATTCCTCTTTGTACAGCCCAGCATCTCGGATGATCTGTTCTGCATACAGATTGAAAAGGTATGGAGACAGAATACATCCCTGATGGACCCCTTTCTTGATTTTGAACCATCCAGTGTCTCACTGCTCTGTTCTGTCTACTGCCTCTTGGTCCAAGTATAGTTTTCACATTAGCACAATCAAATGTTCTGGGATTCCCATTCTTCTTAGACTTAAGAACTTAGACTTAGGACTGCAGCGTTAAATACAGATTGAAACTCAAAGAAAACAAAGATTCTCACCACTGGGCCTCTTGGGAGCATCATGATAGATGATGAAGAAATTGAGAATTTTTACAGCTTCAGTTTGATTGACTCCATAATCAACACTGTTGGTACCAGCTTCCAGAAAATTAAAAGATGGACTGACTTGGGAATGTCTGCTGTCAGAGACCCCTCCAAAGTCCTGAAAAGCAACAATGTCAGTCTGGAAACTAAGGTGCACCTGATTCAGGCCATGGTCTTTGCAATTAATTGCTATGTGTCAGAAAGAAGGGAATTGATGCCTCTGAGCTGTGGTGCTGGAGAAGAATATTGAATATACCATGGACAGACAGGAGAACAAACAGGTTCATCCCAAAGAGAGTGAAATGAGGCTGTTTATTGGAGGAAGTTTGTCTGACATACTTTGGATATGTTGCAAGGAGGAACCAGTCCTTGGAAAGGTATGCCATGCTTGGGAAGGTGGAGGGACAGTGCAAGAAAAGAAGACCCTCAATGAGATGGATTGATTCAATGACTGGAGTAATGGGCGTAAGTGTGTCAGAGACAAAAAGACTGACACAGGATATAGGACTATTGTACATAGGGTCGCTATGAGAGGCAAGCAATTCGACAACATCTAAAAACAATAACAAAACTGAATACAAGGTATCTGCTTACTACTATGCTTAAAATGTAAAGATAACAAAAAATTCTGAAACATAAATGTCTAAAAATTAGCTAATCGTGGGGGAAATTGCTAACACAGTCTAGTAAGGACTGGATGGATTGTCAAACCAGCCTGTAAACCTTCGCCTTTTATTTTCTTTTAGCTCCATATGCTCTTGAAGCCAATATTGTGTTGTATTGCTAACCAAAATATAAGTGACTCTGTGGTTCAAATATAACCTAAGAATACACCATGAGAAAGATGGACAATCTCTTCCCTTTAAAATTAACATCCACAGAAACCTGCTGGTAGGTAGGTAGGTCACTATAAGTTGGAATTGACCCAATGGCAGTAAGAGAGTTTGAGGATTTCAAAAGTCAATTGTATCCTTACTATTTATTATAGGATAGTAAACAAAAATTGAATATATAGAGCCTATAGTACTTGGAAAGTTTATCTACTTTGTTCACCCAAAGTAAGAGCCCCTGGTGGTCAGAATGATCAAACATTCCTAGAGTGCGGGTACTTGAATCCACCCAATGTTGTCTCAGGAGACAGCTCTGACGATTTGCGTCTTGACAACTTCAAAGAGCTCTCCTCTGCCCAAGCGAGGCATCCGTGAGTCAGAACTGACTTGCCAGGAACTAACTACAACACATACACAGATGAAACTGAGTCAGTGATTTAAAGAATTGAGATGGTAAGAAATAGCACTGAATTTAAAATATTTAGACAATCTGGATGAATCAAATGATTCACCTTAAACTATATGACTAACTGATTTCATTGAAAACATCTTGAGAGAGCTGCGTCTGATGCCACATGCCTGCCGGATTGTGGAGCGGATGCTCTGGAGTGTCTAGGGATTCGGAGAGTGATACTGGGGAGACAGAATCCAAGGCATTCTTCTCTGAGAGGGAGAGAAAATAGAATACTAGTAAAATAAAGCGCATACTAATTCAGCAACCCCAGGGTCATCTTGGTATTCTGAAGAAGTCGTCTGATAAATGGGAGCCTGGGATCGCTTCCGGAGCACCCCAGTGCAGATGCTGAAAAACTTTGCTCAATCCTTTACTGACACCTCAGGAGAAGGCACTACTACTTTAACTATGGTTACAGTTGTCTCCTTGTTAAAGAGAGTTTATGGCTGTTTGATAGACAATTCCCTGGTGAACTTTACACTGAGAATCTGTCTTGAGGATAAAAGGAAGTGCTTCACCTATCAGTCGATGAGTAACCAATGAGCTGATTGAAGTGGAGACTTTGAAATATAGTTGCTGCTGGATTCAACCTGGTTTCCAGTGAGAGGTGGGGTTGAGAGTTTAGGCAGTGAGGAAACAGGGGAACCCAGTGAGAAACACCTGACTACATGAAAACAGGGAAACAAAGACTTCTCAAGCATCTTGGGAAAATTGACTAACTTCCTTAAGTAACTACATAACTGAACACACTCATTGCCTTCAAGTCAGAACTGTGTTGTGTGCTGTGCTACCATTAGATTTCTGAGGTTGTAAATTGCACAGGATGAGACTGTCTTTCCTCCTAAGAGACAGAGGTGGTTTCTTGCCAAAGAGGCAAAGCCTTTGACTTAGCAATTGCATTTGCTCTTTCTCCAACAGGAGGTGACAGTGGACACTTTCTGTCCATTAAGGCAGGGCCCAATCTGAGCAACAAATGGAGATTCTCCCAATAGCAATGTGAAGATATATTTTGAACACCATCAAAGGAGATAGATTACAGTGTAAATATAATTAATGCCCATATTGTTTAGTTCTCATTACCTCACAGCTTATGAGACTGTGTTTATACAGGTTTCTGAATCCATAGAATGAAAATAAATGGATATTGTTAGCTTTAAATGCCAAGTTTTGCAGTCCTCACCCCAGAGGCTACATTTACAGAAACAGACTTAATCACCTCTCTGAAGAGTCTTTAGCCAAATTGACCCAAAAGTAGCATCCTGTGTGACAGCATACTAATTCAGTAACCCCACGGTCATCTTAGAATTCTGAAGAAGCCAGCCAGAATGGCCCTGAAATGGGATAAACCATTGGACTGTGGTTGTTCATCCTTTCTTACGTAAAACTAGGGGGAACTTATTCAACCAAAATTTCTTTATTAGTAAAATAAAGATTATAAAAATAGCATTCTCACAAGCTTGCTATGTAGATGAAGGGTAAGATAATCAAAAGACCAATTGCTGTAGAGTCAGTTCTGACATCTGGTCAAGTCAAAGGTGTCAGAGCAGATCTTCACTCTAGGTTTACCAATAGCAGATTTTACTAGAAATTAGTCTCTAAGCATTTCTGTGTGAACTCAAACTTCCAATCTGCTAGTCCCTTACTGTTTTCCCTGCTCACAGAAAACTCAAGTCAAAGTCCTAGTATGTTTTAGAATATAATATATTGTAGCTATTGAGATAGAGATTATTGATGTCCCATTAAGACTTCTTTATATTCCAGATTGAAACTCAACATAAAGAAGACAAAGATTCTCACCACTGGGCCAACTAGTAGCACCAGGATAGATGGAGAAGACATTGAAGTTGTCAACAATTTCAGCTTGCACGGCTCCACAATCAACACTTTTGGCACAAGCAGTCAGGAAACCAAAAGATGAATTGTACTAGGGAAATCTACTCTCAGAGATCTCTCCAGAGTGCTGAGGAGCAAAGATGAGCTTGAATCAGGTCATGATCTTCACAAGTACTTGCTATGCTTTAGAGAACTGGACAATGACCAAGGATGACAGAAGAACTGATGCTTTTCCGTTGTAGTCTTGGAGAAAAATGTTGAACACACCATGGACAGACAAAAGAAGAGGTCTGTCCTGGAGAGGGTGAAACTAAGCTACTCCTTGAAGGCAAGGATTTTGAAAATCTGTCTCACATACTTTGTACATGTAGCCAGGGGAGGCCAGTCTTTGGGGAAGCAAATCATGAAGGATTGCAACCTTCAGTATGGATTGAAGTTCACCATCAAGAAAACAAAGATTCTCATCACTGGTCTGATTGGCAGCATAATGATGGATGGAGAAGAGATTGACATTGTCAACAGCTTCAGCTTACTTGGCTCCACAGTCAACATTCTTGGTACCAGCAACCAGGAGATCAAAAGACGACTTGCATTGGGAAAGTTTGCTTTCAGGAACCTCTCCAGAGTACTGAAGAGCAATGATGCCAGTCTAGAGACTAAGGTGCGACTGATCCAGGACAGGCTTTTGCAATTGCTTGCTATACATCAGAGAGCTGGATAATGAATAAGGATGACAGAATAATTGATGTTATTGAGTTGTGGTGTTGGATTAGAGTATTGAATACCCCAGAGAATGCCAAGAAAACAAACAGGTCTCTCCTAGAGAGGGTAAAGCCAGACTGTTCCGTGAAGGCAAGGGTTTTATCTCACACACTTTGAACACATGGCCAGGAGGGACCAGTCCCTGGAGAAGGATGTCATGCTTGGAAGGGTAAAGGGATGGCACAAGAGAGGACGACTTCGATGAGAGGGATTGACACAGTAACTGGGGTAATGGGAGTAGGTGTGTCAGAGACAGTGAGATTGGCTCAGGATAGAGCAGAGTTCAGAGCTATTATGAATAGAGTGGCTATGAGTGGCAAGTGACTTGATGGCACATAACAACAACCACAATATAAACCAGATCAAATCCACCAGCTGCTTCTCCAGAGAAGGATGGGCAGTTTCCTCTCATTCAATTAACTGCCTCTGAAACCTTGCCCGAGGGTCAGCTATGGGTCATTTCTGACTCCGCTGTTGACAACAACAATATATTCCAGATATTTTATGTTCTGTCTTTATTATTTCTTATAAACCGATTCATTCTGTGCTAATATTTTCCACTATTATCTTTTCCTCTTGTATATAATTTTTACTTCTCTGCCCACATGGATAACAGGTGGACTTCATTTGTGGGGGTTTTGTGGTTTGTTTGTTTTTTTCCCGTTCCAGTTTCATTACTGGATGCTATCTGTTATCTCCCCTCTGACCCCAGCTCCATCCAATCTCTATATTAAATTTAGAAGCGGGCGATATGAGGACGACAGCCAATATGGATGAGGCAGAACATGAGCTGAGTGCGGAAGGACAGCTCTCCAACAGAAGAAGTCTGTGCCTTGGCTTTTCTATCTAAATTACCGCACTTCTATTTGGATTAGCAATTCCAGTGCCCTTCTTTCTTGTTTCAATATTTTAATATAGCATTTAGTGCTCTATTTCATTTGCAGGAACAAAAGACCTATTCAATTTTTTTATTGCATTCGGAAACCCTATGAACCTGGAGAAAGGACGACAGTTATACAAGTTTTTAGGTCTTTCATTCATAGGGTTACTATGAGTCTCCTATGAGTTTATGGCACTTAACACCCACAACAACCTGCTAAGTAGTCAGGATATCCTGATGATATGATACAATATCTACCATCAAGTCAGTGCTGTATTAGAAAGCTCCACCCACGAGTTTCTGAGGCTGTGATTTTTTTACAGGAGGAGATTATCATCTGCCTTTCTCCATGGACAGGCTGATGGATCTGAACTTCTGATCTTTCAGTGAGCAGCCTGGCCTGTTACACTATCACAATGGGGCTTCTGGATGATATAATAACACTTGCATTCCACCTTAACATTCAGATTTCCCGAGATAGTGATATGTATAACCACCTCTTCTAGTCGTTGTTATGTGTCGTCAAGTTGCCTGAGATCCTATGTACACCCTTTTCTCTCCTGAATCAACCTGACATACCTACCCCCATTATCCCAGTCACTGAGTCAATCCAACTGGAAGACCCTATTCTAGTAGTTTGTGGGTGGTGGTTTTTATGTGTTTTGGTTTTTTGCTTGTTTGTTTGCTTTTTATGGGTTTTATTTTTCTTTTTTCTATTATAGTAGTTTTAAAACAAGCTTGGAAGGAGGAGTGACATCCACTTCCGTAATGACTTGCCTCCAGAAACCTTATGAACCTGGAGAGAGGATTAAAGGCACCCAAGCATCGAGGACTCTCCTTCATAGGGTCTCTATGAGTCACCTTAGACAGCACTTAACAACATCAACAAGTAGTTTTTAAATTGCTAATTGGAGAGCTCAGAAGCTCAAAGGAGATACCTCAGAGCCATTCTTGGGTATCTGGAGATCAAGACAGAAATCAGATTGTTCTGCTTCAATTAGACCATTCCACATCTATTGCTTCATACTTGGTTCAAAGAAATATTTTCACCTGGGAAAAAATTACATAGCTTTAAAAAAAAATAAAAAAAGAAGAATTTCACACAGGAGAAATGAGAATTTAGTTTAGTGATGCACACACAATATTATACTTTTCTCTTCCAACTATTTATATATTTAGCCCAGCAAATATTTCTTGAACATCTGCTCAGTGGAAGATGGCGCTAGGACTTGAGGTGATCCAAGGACACAGCCTGTTCTCTAAAGAGAAGATCATTCAGAGTAGCAGTTGCTGCTGACTGTCTCTGGTGGTCTAATGGTAAGGAATTGGGCTGTCAGCTCAAAGGCATGCAGTTCAAATTCAACAGCTGCTTCTTAGAAGAAAGAGAAGTAGTCAACTCCTGTGCAATTTACTGCCTCTGAAAACCTGCTGGAGGAGGTTGGTCACAACTTGATGAGACACAACAACAAAAACAACCGGAATAACACATAAAGCCGTCTGTTAATGAGCTCAGTTAAAAAGATAATATTCCCTAGTTTGTCTTTACAGCCAGGGCTAGTGGGAAAGCTCCTTAAAAGAGCAGAGGTTTTAGGAACCAACACAAATTGAATGAGATGCTCTCAGCTCTGCACCGTCCTCATGGGCATTCCTGCCATGTTTGAGTGCACTGTTGCACTCACTGTGGTGTCAACCCAAAGTATTACCTTTTTTCTTTTCTCCCTTTTTTGTTGTTTTAGCTTCCACTTTATCAAGCATGATGCCACTTTCCAAGTACTGCCCTCCCCTGATATACAAAGTGCAAGACAAAAGCCTTGCCTATTTTGCTCCTGAGGAGGATTCTGGTTGTAGTTCATCCAAGGTAGATTTATTCATTCTTTGGGAAACCCATGGTATATTCAATATTTGTTATCAAAGCCATGTTTCAAAGGCATTAATTCTTCCTTGAGCTTCCATACTTACTGTCTAGCTTATTGACACATGTGAAATGACTAACAAATACCTGACTTGGTTCAAACACACCTTAGTCAGGGAAAGATTGAACCCTTTTTATGTTGTTCCTCCGACTTTGCTCTTATCTGAAATGCACATGTGATTACTGAAGTCTTTCTGGAGAGGTGAAAACATTAGGGATGAGGATCTTAATGCATTAATTAGTTGAGAAAATCTAGATGTCTGGTACACACAAGGTCATTGAGTTGACATATGACTCAGGCTTGTTCACACCTGTACTTCCAAATAATAAAATCAGGCCTAATTTGTTATGTTGCTGTTGTTTACTTTTAAAATATTGGGTCAAATCTAATCCTAATGAGATCAACTAAGGGGAAAGGCAAATTTAAGAGGGTTATGAATATCCCAGAGGTGAGTGGTTTGAATCCACCAGATGTTCTGCTGGAGAAGGAAGGACAATCTCCTTCAGCACCAGTCAGATCCGATTTGATGGTAGGTACATACACAAAAAATAATAAATTTTTTTAAAGAGTGTTATGAGTAACAGAGGTAAGAGTAAAATTTTTAGGGACTTCAGGCATTAGTTCCTCAATAATTTGGAGCAGTCCCTGCCCACACACTATATACTAATTTCCAGATTGCTGGTACCAAGAGTGTTGATTGCAAATTCACGCAAGATGAAATCATTGACAACTTCAATCTCTTCTCCATCTATCATTATGTCGTCTATAGGTCCAGTGGTAAGAATTTTTATTTCCTTAACATTGAGATGCAATCCATACTGAAGGCTGTATTCTTTGATCTTCTGCCACAAGTGCTTCAAGTTCTCCTCACTTTCAACAAGTAAGGTTGTATCATCTGCATAATATATATTATTGATGAGTCTTTTTGGAATCCTAATGTCACATTCTTCTTCATAGAGTCCAACTTCTGAAATAACTTGCTCAGCATACAGATTGAATAGATACAGTGAGAATATACAACCCTGAAACATCCCTTTCTTAATTTTAAATCATATACAGTTTGCTTGGTCTTATTATTGAAGAGTAATGGCTATAGTCTTTCCAACCACTTGGTAAGCATCTGAGAGCTAAACAGTGAATAAGGACGACAGAAGAAGAATTGGTTACCTTTGAGATGTGGTGTTGGAGAAGAGTATTGAATACCTCATTATCTGCCAAAAGAACAAATAAATATATGGTGAAGAAAGTGCAGCGAGAGTACTCCTTGGAGTAAAGATGTTGAAGATTTGTCTTACATACTTCAGACATGTTGCTAGGACAGGCTATTCTTTGTAGAGGAACACCATACTTGGAAAAATGAAGGGCTGGTGAAGAGAGAAAGACCCTCAACTGGGCAGATTATTGCCACGGTGATGGCCACAGTGGGTTCTAAAGTGTCAGGAAGTATGAGGATGGCACAGAGAGGACAGAATTCAGATCTGTTGTTCACAGGGTCGCTGTGGATCGCATTCAATATCACTTAACAACAACTAGCAACAAGGCATTAACAAAAACGAAGCCCCCAGCAATTACTAGGATACCAATTGACATGTTTCAACTAACATATGCAGCTCACGATATGCTCACCAGTTTATGCCAGGAAATTTGGAGGACAGTTACCTGGCCAAGTGCCTGGAAGAGAGCCATATTTTCCCCATTCCCAAGAAAGGTGGTCCAAAAGAATGTGAAAATTATCATACAATATCATTAATTATTATTAAATTATTAAACAAAATCACATGCAAGCAAAGTACTGCTGATGAGCATTCAAAAACAACTAGAACCGCAATTTTACTGCAGGGAATAGACCCTAAAGAAACCAGAAATGCCACTCAAAAAATATCTGCACACCTATGTGTATTGCTGTGGTGTTCACAATAGCAAAGAGATGGAAACAACCCAAGTGCCCATCAACAAATGAATGGATAGAGAAGCTTTGGTAGATTCACACAAAGGAAAACAATGCAGAACTAAAAAACAAGGAATTCATAAGGTATAGAATAGGTGACCCTAGAGGACCTTATGGTTAGTGAAATATTTCAGTCACAAAAGGACAAATACTGCATGTCACTATTATAAAACAGGACTAATATGGGGGTTGGGAGGGAACTAAGAAAAGAAGAGATAAATCATGAACACTGCATTGAAACAGATGAGGGGGAAAAACCTTTTAAATAATATATGATTAGATGTTATTTGTATGACCACAGTCAAGAACAACAGGTGTGTAGCAAAGTGTACGGGGGGTGGGGGCAAGATGAAGGAGAAAATTGTGCAACAATGAAAGAATCTTTTTAAAGATAAAAGTGAATCAGGGGCTGGGGGGTTAAAGAGGAAAATGTACAAAAATGAATGAATGGAAATCCAAGTTTTCTGTAAACTTTCCTTAAAATTTTAATAGAACTAATACAAAACACAACCAGAACAATACCTAGACAGAGAACTATCAAAAGTTCAAGAAGAATTTAGAAAAGGCAATGGCACCAAGGGTATCATTGCTGATGTCAGAAGGATAAAGTAAAAGTAAAGAAAACCCAAAAAGTTACTATTTGTGCTTTATTGACTATGAAAAGGCCTTTGACTGTGTGGATCCTAACAAATTAGGTTAATATTGAGAAGAATGGGAATTCTACAACACTTAATAGTCCTTATTCATGAGAAACCTATTTACTTAGACCAAGAGGCTGCTGTGTGAACAGAGCAGGGGAACACTGCATGGTTCAAAACTGAGAAGGGAATGAATTAAGGTTGTATCCTTTCTCCAAGCCTATTCAATCTGTATTCTGAACAAGTAATTTGAGAAGCTGGGCTCCATGGGAAAGAATGTGGCACCAGGACTGGAGGAAGACTCATCAATAACTGATGTAATGCAGATGATATAACCTTGCTTGCTGAAAATAGGAGGGCTTGAGATACTTGCTGCAGAAGATCAAGGACTACAGTCTTCATCATAGATTACATCACAACATCAAGAAAAGTTCTCACTACAGGACATTATGATAGCTGGTGTAAGGATTGGAGCTGTCGATGATTTCATCTGCCTTGGATCAACAATCAGCGCCCTTGGTATCAGCAGTAAGGAGATCAGGAAACATTGCACTGGCCAAGTCCACTGCCAAGGATCTCTCCAGAATGCTGAAGAGCAATGAGGTCATTTTGAAGACTAAAGTGTGCCTAATTCAGGCCATGATCTTCTCAATCAATCAATGAATAAGGATGATGGAAGAGAATTAATATCTTTGAGTTGTGGTGCTGGAAAAGAGTACTGCACATTTCATGGATTGCTAAGAGAACAAACAGATGTCTTGGAGATGATAAAGCAGGCATGCACCTTAGAGGCAAAAATGACAAAGTTTTATTTTTCATACTTTAGACATGTAGCTAGGTGAGGTCACTCTGCAATGAGGAGATATCATGCTTGAAAAGATGAGGGAATCAGCAAAGGAAAGGAAGATCCCCCAATGAGATGGATTGACACAGTGACTTCAGCAATGGGCTTGAGTATTCCAGAAAGAGTAAGGATGCCACAGGACAGGGCAGAATTCAGGTTAGCTGTTCATAGATAGGGTCACTGACTCAGACTCGACTTGACAGCGTCTAACAACAAGGAGGCTCTGGTGGCATGGACCATAGGAAATTTGCACGTATAATCCAAAGGCTGTGCCTCTCGGCAGTTTGAGTCCCCAGACCAGTTCTACTGAAGAAAGACTCTCAATCTCCTCCTATGATTTACAGCTTCAAAAATGCACTGGAGGGTCAGCTCTGAGTCAGTTCTGATGTAAGGCAATTACCTTGAGTTGATGAAGTTCAAGGAGTTCCAGGGTGGTGAAATGGTTAACACAGCAGCTAACCAAAATGTTGGACATTTTAGTCTACCCAGGGGCAACCCAAAAGATGATTTCATTCTGAAAAAAAAAAAATCAGCTCTTAAAGCCTCTTTGGAGCCTGGTGACCTAATTGACACATGAGATCTTCCATGAGCCAGAATTGACTCAACACGCACAAAGTATGAGGTTCAAAGGTATCCCCAACACTAGCATTTGGGGAAGGTTTCTTGGGATCAGTGATATCTAAAATAAACCCTCTAGCATAGGTTGGAATTAGCTAAACAAAGAGAGTACAGGAAGGCACTTAGGGATCAGGAGTTAAGGTGTGCAGAAACTTGAAAGCAGAGAATGGATAATCGTTGTTGTTATATACTGTTGAGTTGGAATCTACACATAGCTGGCCCAATAGCATGCTTTCAGAGGAGAACGCCCATCTTTCTACCAGGGAGTACCTGGTAGATTTGAACCATCTGGCTTTGGGTTGGCAGCATAACTCCTTACCACTAAGCCACCAGAGAATGGAGAGAGAGAAAAGGGCATATCCCAGGAGCCCTAGCATCATACTTAAGAAGTGTTTGGCCGCTAGGTAAAAAGTCAGCAGTTAAAACCCACTGGTACTTCTGTGGGAGAAATATGTACAAAAATTGGCTTCCGTAGAGACTTAAAGCCACGGAAAACTACAAAAACAGTTCTACTGTGTTCTATATGGTCTCTATGAATCAGAATCTAACAATGGGTGTGGGTTTTGGGGTCAGCCCTTTCTGGGACTTTAAAGCATTTCAATGAGACAAAATAGTGTGTGTGGGTGACAGAGGAGTCAAGCACAAGAAAGAAAGAGTCTTTTCCAGATTAAAGAAGAGGCATCTCAAGAATTGTAAGGAAGAGAGTCACATGGAAATATTTTCATTTTAAACAGCTCATTCTAGATCGATAAAGTGGAAGGCTAGTAGTGATGGGGAAGTTCACAAGGAAGCTCATTAAATAATACTGACAAAGTAATGACAAACAAACAAGAAGAGAGACGTAGAACACATTCAAAACTTGTTTGTTGTTCAAAAAGGATGTGGAAAGGGAGATGAATCCCTGAGGAAGAGGGAAGTGTCAAAAGTGCTGTCCATATCACTGAGTAATAAATTCATTTGTTGATTTAAGGGACCCAGGAGGGGAACAGACTTTCTGTCTTCCAAATGATTGAAAGATGAGTTAGGTGTGTGTATGGCTTTACGTTGGAATCTCTGAGGCTGAGACACATCCCTTTTTCTGGGTGGAACTCCCTATTTCCTCTTACTTTTGTGTGCTTGTCCATTGATTTTGTTGATTTAAATAGAATGCAAACAGATGATTTTCTAAATTCAAATGTTTTCTTTTTCTAGCATAAAACATCTGTCTAAATTTATTCAGTGTGAAAACTATTGATTCAAGTGAGGAAAAGACATATTTCAATAATAATTCTTCTCTTTCTCGAACCTTTTCTTTCTTCCACCTGGATTTTAAAACATCTAAAAAAGGCATTATATAGCAGAGACCAACTGTTATCCAATTGTTCAAGTCTCATACAAATGTTTTCACATGCTAAACAGTTTAAATATTTTCTCTTACACTTTATCATAAATACTCTTTTTTTTTTTTTTTTAAATTCACTGTGGGTTCTGGACAAATTTTATATTAACCCTAACTCAGAAAGGATTTCTAACAGAGTTTGTGTTATCAAGATAAAATAATATAAGATTAATTTGGATAGAGAATAAAGAAGAAGGAAAAATCACTAATTAATCGTAGCTATTACAGGTGCTGCCTGGATTTGCTCTTCAGTCTATGCCAGGAAATTTGGGCAACAGCTATCGGGCCAACTGCCTGGAAGAGATCCATATTTGTTTTCATTCCCAAGAATGGTGATCCAACAGAATGTGGAAAGTATCAAACAATATCATTAATATTACATGCAAACAAAGTACTGCTAAAGATCATTCATTGAAAAACAACTAGGACAGTATCTATAGATAGGGAAATATCAGAAGTTCAAGCAGAATTTAGAAGAGGCTGTGGCACCAGGGGCATCATTGCTGATGTCACATGAATCTTGGCTGAAAAGAGAGAATACCAGAAAAATTACTACTTGTGCTTTGTTGACTATGCAAAGGCATCTGATTTTGTGGGTCATAATAAATTATGGTTAACATTAAGAAGAATGGAAAATCCAGAACACTTAATTGTGCCCGTTCAAAACTTATACCTAGACCAAGAGGCTGTTGTGTGAACATAGCAAAGGAACACTGTTGTTGTTGTTGTTGTCATCGTCATCAAGTCATAAACGACTAATAGCGACCCTATGAATGAAAGACCTGGGCACTGTTCATAGAGTTTTCAGAGGCAAGTTGTTTCAGAAGTGAATGTCACTCCTGCTTCCAAGCTTGTTTTAATTGGGAAGCTCCACAAAACAATGTCCATCATGGGCTTTTTAACTAGGAGTCTTTATCCCCTCCCCTCACCCCCCTTAGCAAATCAACTTTCCACCCTAATGCTCACCAACCTTGGCCACCAAGCTCCTATAGAAGGCAGCTACTGTAGATGGCTTTTACAATAGATTCCAGCCAAAGGAACACACGATTTAAAATTAAGAAAGATATGTATAAGGGTTGTATCTTCTTCTTGTACTTATTTAATCCATATGCTGAGTAAATTGTTCCAGAAGGTGGACTCCAAGAAGGAGAATGTGGCATAAAGATTCAAAGAAGACTCATTAACAACCTACGGTATAAATATGGTACAACCTTGCTTGTTGTGGAAAGTGAGGAAGACTTGAAGCACATGTTACAGAAGAGCAAAGACTAAAATATTCAATATAGATTGTATCTCAATGTCAAGGAAACAAAAATTCTCACTACTCACTACTGGACTGATAGGCAACGTCATGATATTGTTGTTGTTGTTATGTGCCATCGAGTCGCTTGTGACTCATAGCGACCCTATGTACAACGGCCCTAAACTCCACTCTGTCCTGTGCCAGTGTCTCTGACACTCCCATCCCAATTATCCCAGTCACTGAATCAATCCACCTCATAGAGGGCCTTTCTCTCCTGCGCTGTCCCTCCACCCTCCCAAGCATGATGTCCCTCTCCAAGGACCGGTCTCTCCTCACAACACATCCGAATTATGTTAGACGGAGCCTCAGAATCCTTGCCTCCAAGGAGCCACCCGGTTTAACCCTTTCCAGGAAGAAGGATTGGCCATCCACTTCTGAAATAGCAGGCCTCTGAAAACCCTATGTACAACAGAACAACATTTAGATAACAGAAACAACGTCTTGATAGATGGAAAAAAAGATTTAAATTGTCAATGATTTAATCTTTGTTAGATTCATGATCAATACCCTTTATACTAACAATCAGGAGATCAGAAGTTGTGTTGCACTGAGAAAGTCTATAGTCAGAGACCTCTCCAAATATCAAGGAGCAATGAAGACAGTTGGAGGACTAAGGTGTGCCTGAATCTGGCTATGGTCTTTTTAATCATTTGCTATGCATCTGGGAGCTGGACTATTAATAAGAATGACAGAAGATGAATCGATGCCTTTGAGATATGGGGTTGGAGAAGAGTAATGAATATCCCATGGGCTTCCAAAAGAATAAACAAATATGTTTTGGAGAAAGTGCAGCCAGACTGCTCCTTGGAGACAAGGATGATAAAGCTTTGTCTTACATACTTTGGACATGTTGCAAGGAGAGGCTACTGCTTGGAGAGGAACATCATGTTTGGAAATGCGGAGAGCCGATAAAACAGAGGAAGACATTCGTAAAGATGAATTGACACAGAGACTGGAGAAGTAGTCAGAGATTGTGAGGATGGTATGGGATAGCACAGGGTACAGACCTTTTGTGTCCATAGGGACACTGACTGAACGACACCTAAACCCAACAACAGTAAGGGGTGGACCATGGCTAATTTGTTTGTTCTTTTGTCAATCCGTGGGTAAACTCCAGGTAAGAAATCCATGGCAAACTTTTGACAGCTTTACTAGGAAATAAAGCTGTGTTAACTCTGGTTACTTGGAAATTGGTTCATATTCAAGCCAAAGCTAGACCCACTGCCATTAAGCTGATCCTGTCTCACAAGAATCCTGCAGGACAGAATCAAAACTATCCCCTAAGCAGACTCTCTTTATCTCCCATGGTGCAGCTTGTGGGTTTGAATGACTGAACTTTTGGATTGCAGTTAAATGTTTTTACTACTACATCACCAGAGGTCGTTCCATTGTTTTCAAAAAGAGTGAATTGGTGGGGGGAAGGGTGGGCAGGGAGAAAAGTGCAACAGTGAATGCCTGGAAACCCTAAGTCTCTGTAAACTTTCATTTAAATTCATTAAAAAAGGGTTAAAAAAATATATTATACATTTTCAAAGAGGCTTTAATTTGTAGGAATGTGCTGTGCAGAAGCCAGTCAAATGGAGACAGTTATTTGGTATTATGAAAATATTTACTACAGATTAGTAAATAAACAAACACAAGTATTGTTGTTGTTGTTATGTGCCATCGAGTCACTTGTGACTCATAGCGACCCTATGTACAAGAGCTCTAAATGCTGTTCTACAAGTATACCTGTGCTTAAATTGTTGTGGGGTTTTGTTTTTGTGGTTTTGTGTTTTTTTTATCATCCAACACTGATAACTTTTTTCAACGAATGTTTATGGTTACAGCTCTGGAACTTAAAGGACACAGATGATAGAACAACTTTGTAGTTGTTAGGTGTTGTTGAGACAACTACGATTCATAGATATCCTGTGAACAATGGTTTGAAATATTACCTTGCACCGTCCTCACATATCTGACATGCTTAAACCCATTGTTATATTCACTATGTCAATCCATTTCTTATGGGTCTCACTTTGTTTTGATAACCCTCTACCTTTCCAGGAGCTCTCCTGTTTTCACGGTGAGTAATTTCACTTCCAACCCAAATGGTTCAAGTCCTCCAGCTGTTCCATGGTAGAAAGAGGTGCAATCTGCTCCCATATGATTTACTACCCACTAAAGGGTCATTGATGAGTTGGTTCCCACATGAAGGTACATACCAACAAGCAAACAACAACTGCCTTTAGAAGAAGAATCTTGTCTTTTTCCAGACACTGGCCCCTGTGGACAATTTGTCCAATGTGTATGAGACAATTTCACAATTCTTGCCTCTAAAGAGAAACCTCATTCGCTTTTTCCAAGGCTACTTTGTTTGTTCTTTTGTCAATCCATGGGTATTCAATACTCTTCACTAACAGTACAATTGAAAGGTATTGATTTTTTCTATTGTCATTGTGTGCCATGGAGTCAGGACCAACTCACAGCTGAGCCTGTAGTGGATTTTCAGATCACAGAAGAAGGTATTTCTTAACTTTATCACACGGAGCACACACCTTTGAGTAGATGGTGCAATTCCTAACCACTAACTCAACAGAGAGCCCTACTCTTCTTGTTATTTTTGTTTGTTATTAAATCAAAACTGACCTGCAGTTGACCCTCCAGAAGGTTTTCAGAGGCAGTAAGGTGCATGGGAGGAGATTGCCCGTTCTTCTTCACTGAGAATCTCATGGATTCGAATTGTGTGCTTTTGGGATTGCAACTCATCTTCTCAACTCTTTCTAACACCTAAGAAGCAATATAAAATGCCAAGGCTTGGATCAGGCACACTTTAAGTCTTTAGACTGGTATCACTTTAGTACTTTTGATTGCCTTTAGTACTTTTAAAAGATCCTTACAAACAGTAAGTAGAAGAAAATGTTAATATATTTTGCCTTTTTATTCACATGCTCAACAAATTTATTTTAGGCACTTATTAGATCCTCGTGAAATGAGTCTTGGTGTCACAATCAATAACCAGTTATTATCAGGAAGCCTGAGATTTTTCTGTTAGGTTGTTTTCTACTTGGTTTGTTTGCAAAGTTCGTATACATTGTGTTTCACACTATTCATCATTCGTATTGTGTTTCATACAATCATTCTCATGCATTATGTTTTAGAAAATGAATCACCATTGAACTTTGACCATGCCCAGATCCTTCCCATTCTCTTTGCCCACCTCCCTCCACCCACCAAACTGTGCAACCTTGTGGTTTCGTCCCTACCCATCCTCAATCCTCCTCTCCCATTCTTCCACTCTTGGGTTCCCAGACATGCTTTAGTTATCTTTCTATTTTTACAATAATGGTTTTATACAGTACTTATGAGACTGAGCTAGTTCACTCATCATAAAGCTCTCCAGACTCTCCCAAGTTATGTAGTATTTTTCAGAATCATTGCTCCTGAGTGCTGCATAATATTCCATTGTGTGAATATATCATAAGTTTTCAATCTGTTCGATTGTGATTGGGTATTTGGGCTATTTTCATATTCTTGTGAAGGCGAGTAAGGCTGCTGTGAACATTGGTGTACAAATCTCTGTTTGTGTCTCAGATCTAATTTCCTTGGGGTATTCTTAGGAGTAGAATGGCTAGGTCACATGGAGTTTCTGCATATAACTTTTTGAGGAAATATCAAACTACCTCCCAGAGTGGTTGCGCCATTTTACAATCCCACCAAGAGTATATTAAGTTCCCATCTGTCCACATCTTCTCCAAAATTAATTGCTAGCTGCCTTACTAAACTTTACCATTGCTACTGGGATGAGATGGTATCTCATTATGGCTTTGATTTGCACCTCTCTTATTACCAGCGATTTTGAGAATTTTCCCATGTTTCTTCCTCAGTAAAAAGCCTTTCCATATATATTACCGATTTTGTAACAGGGTTATCAATCTTTTTCTTTTGGAGGCCTAGGAGTATTCTGTAGTTTTTCGTTATGAGATCCTCATCTAAGATGGTATTGACAAGTATTTTTTCCCAGTCAGTAGGTTTCCTTTCACCCTGCTGGGAACAGTTTTTGATGAGTACAGGGGTTTAATCTTTAGAAAGCCAAATTCATCAATTTTATCCTCTCCAGATTGTACATTTCTGGCTGTATATGGAAGTCTCTTTATACTAGGCCTTCTAAGCTTGATCCCAGTTTGTCTCTTATGAACTTTATGATTTGGGGCTTTACTCCCAGGTCTCTGACCTTGAGTTGATTTTTTTATATGGTGTGAGATGTTGATTCTGCTTCAGCTTTTTGAAGGCAGCAGTTCAGTTTGCCAGAACCACTTGTTGAAGAGGTTGTCATTTCCCCATTTGATAGATTTTATTTCCATATCAAATATCAGTTGACCATATGTTGTTGTTGTTATGTGCCGTCGAGTCATTTGCGACTCATGGAGACCCTATGTACAACAGCCCTAAACCCTGCTCTATCCTGTGCCAATCTCATTGCCTCCGACACACCCATCCCGATTACCCCAGTCACTGAATCAATCCACCTCATAGAGGGTCTTCCCCTCCTTTGCCCAGCATGATGTCCCTCTCCAAAGACCTGTCTCACCTCACAACATGTCCAAAGTATGTCAGGCGAAGCCCCAGAATCCTTGCCTCCAAAGAGCAGCCTGGTTTAACCCTCTCTATTTGGTTAATATGTAGGTTCTCAGTTCTATTCTATTGGTCTATGTGCCTGTCGTTGTACTAGTACTGTGCTGTTTCGGTTACTACTGCTGTGTAGCAGGTTTTTGGAGTCAGAGAGTGCTGTGCCTCCTACTTCATTTTTGTTTTTTTTTTCTATAATTATATTTTATTAATTTTCATAAACATTTACAGAGATTTTGGGCTTCCACTCATTCATTGTT
>NW_006399965.1:4555045-4566623 GCF_000299155.1 Elephantulus edwardii | reverse complement strand
GGATTTGAAATCAGGGAGTGAGATACCTCCTACCGTTCTTCTATTCTTAAGGAGTGCTTTGCTTATTCGGGGCTTTTTCCCATTCCATACGAAACATTTTTGTTTTTTCTTTGCTTATTTGTGGTCTTTTTCCTCTCCAGATAAACTTGACAATTTCCCTTTCAATCTCCCTGAAAATGAATTTGGCTTCTCTATTTGGATTGCATTGAACATGTAAACTGCTTTTCAATAAAACCACGAGCTGCTTTTCAAAAGGGTCAATAAAATTGACAAACTTAATGAAAGAAAAAAAACCCCAAAACATTAATAACTTGATTAATTAATGATAGAGGTGACAGCATAACAGAACCAGCTGTTGTTGTTATGTGCCATCGAGTCATTTGCAACTCATAGCGACACTATGTACAAGAGCTCTAAATGCTGTTCTATCCTGTGCCAACCTAGCCATCTCAAATGAACTTATTCCCACCACTCCAGTCACAGAATCACAATTGCTATGTCTGCTAGTCCAAGTGATAGTCTAAATGTACCCTATTGTACACAGGGTTTTCGAAGCCCTGTTTTTTCAGAAGTGGATGGCCAATCCTTCTTCCTAGTCAGTAGAAATTAAATATAT
Organism: Elephantulus edwardii; assembly: GCF_000299155.1. Lineage (NCBI taxonomy): Eukaryota > Metazoa > Chordata > Mammalia > Macroscelidea > Macroscelididae > Elephantulus > Elephantulus edwardii. Next base: position 4,566,007 of record NW_006399965.1, on the reverse strand, counting down.
ATTATCAGAATCATATGAAATATCTAACAATATCATTAAGATCACATGTAAGCAAGATTCTGCTGAAGAGTATAAAAAAACAACTGGAACAGCACATCGACAGAGACCTGCCAGAAGTGCAGGCTGGATTTAGAAGAGGTTGTGGTTCTAGAGATTTTATAGCTAATGTCAAATGGATCTTGGCTGAAAGCAGAGAGTATCAGAAGAATGTCTATCTGTGTTTCATTGACTATGCAAAAGCATTTGACTGTGTAGATCACAACAATCTGTGATTGATTCTGAGAATTGGAATCCCAGAACACTTAATTATGTGTTTGTGAAGCCTGCACTTTGACTAGGAAGCCGTCATCAGAACAGAGCAAGGAAATACTGCATGGTTCAAAATTGGAAAGGGTGTGCACCAAGGGTGAGTCCTATCTCCATATCTTTTCAATCTCTATGCAAAAGTGAGTATCCTGGAGGCTGGGCTCTATGAGGAGAAGTGGCATCAGTATTTGAGGAAGACTCATCAACAATCTGCATTATGCAGATGACACAATCCTTCTTGCTGAAACTGAAGAGGACCTGAAGCATTTGCTGCAGAAGGTCAAGGATTGCAGTCTTCAATATGGATTGAAGCTCAACATCAAGAAAACAAAGATTCTTACCACTGAGCTGATTGACAGCATGATAGATGCTGAAAAGATTGAGATTGTTGACAGCTTCAGTTTGCTTGGCTCTACAATAAACACTCTTAGTACCAACAGCCAGAAAATTAAAAGACAAATTGCATTGGGAAAGTCAGAGGCTTCTCCAAAATACTGAAGAGCAATGATGTCAGTTTGGAAATTAAAGTGTTCCTGATACAGGCCAAGGTCTTTGCAATTACTTGCTATTCATCAGAAAGCTGGACAATGACTTGTTGTTGTTGTTTTTTTAGGTGCCGTTGAGTTATAAATGACTCATAGTGACCCTATGAATGAAAGGCCTGAGCACTGTTCATAGAGTTTCCGGAGGCAAGGCATTTAGGAAGTGGATGCTGCTCCTGCTTCCAGGCTAGTTTTAATTGGGAAGCTCCAGCAAATACTGTTCACTATGGGTAACCATTATCACATTTGGCACACCAGTGTCACAGTGTTCAGCATCACAGCAATCACAAGTTACCTCTGCACAGCAATGCACAGACCAGTACTATACCACCTAGAAGAATGTTTTACAGAAAAACAATTTGACCCAGGTCTGAGGGCCACAGATTAAAATCACCTTGGTAGCATAACTTTCTGTCCACTAGGCCAACGTAGCTCTCTCTCTGTCTTCGTTGTTATTGTTATTAGGTGCCTAAAGGCTATGAGTCGTAGATGACTCATAGCGACCCTATGAATGAAAGGTCTGAACACTGTTCATTGAGTTTCCGTAGGCAAGCCACTCCTGCTTCCAGGCTTCTTGGTTACCCTAGGTGGACAGTGTTTGCAGGAGCTTTCTGATTAAAATAACCCTGGAAAATGACTAGGGATGATAAAAGGAGAATTGATGCCTTTGAGCTGTGGTACTTGAAAAGAGTATTGAATATATCACAGACTGCTAAGAGAACAAACAAGTTTGTCCTTGAGAGGGTGAATCCAAGTTCCTCTTTGGAGGCTAGGATTCTGAAGCTTCATCTGACATAATTTGGACATGTTGCAAGAAGGAACTAGTGCTTGGAGAGGGATGTCATATTTGGGAGGGTGGAGAGACTGTGAATAAGAGGTAAACCCTCAAAGAGATGGATTGATTCAGTGACTGGAGTAATGGGGGTAGGTGTATCAGAGACAATAAGATTGGCACAGGATAGAGCAGGGTTTAGAGCTGTTGTGCATAGGGTTGCTAGGAGTTGCAGGCAACTCGATGGCACATAGTAACAACAACATATTCCAAGACATTTGAAAACCTAGAGGAAATTGACAAATTCCTTGAAATTCAAACACTACCCAGATTTACAAGAACAAATATGGAACACTTGAACATACTCATCACAATAGAAGAAACTGAGCAGATCATAAAAAGACTCCCTCACAAAAATGTCCTCTTCCAGATGGCTTCATGACCGAATTCTACTAAACATTCAGAGAAGTTTTATCACCAGTTCTATTTAAATTATTTCAACAAATAGAATAGAAAAAGAAAGTACATTTCCAGAGACATTCTATGAAGCAAGTATAACCCTAATATCAAAACCAAGCAAAAAATATTACCAAGAAAGAAAACTACAGGCCAATATCTCTCATGAATGGAGACACAAAAATTCTTAACAAATTTCTAGGTAATAGAATCCAAAAGCACATCAAAAAAGAATTCATCATGATCATGTGAGATTTATTACAGGTATTCAAGGATGGTTCAACATAAGAAAAATAATCAACATAATTCTCTACATTAACAAATAATAAGATTCATACGATTTAGCAATTGATGCAGAAAAGGCATTTGACAAAATCCAACCCACCTTTCTGATTAAGAAACACATCAAAAATGGAATAGAAGGGGATTTTCTCAACTTAGTGAAAAGTTTATGTGCAAATCCAAAGGCTAACATCATTCTCAATGGAAAAAGACTAAAAACATTTTCTTTGGGAATAGGTATAAGACAAAGATGTCCCCTGTCACCACTTCTATTCAATATTTTATTCAAAGTACTTGCTAGGGCAATATTACTAAAGAAGGAAATAAAGGACATCCAACAGAGAGATGGTTAAATTATCACTATATGCAGATGACATCATGGTGTATACAGAAAGACTGAAGGACTCAAAAAAAAAATTAGATCTAGTGGACCAATTTAGTTGGGTGGCAGGATACAAGATCATAATCCAAAGATCAGTCGGATTCCTCTGTAGTAACAAAGAAAACTCAGAGAAGGAAATCAAGAAAGCAATAGCATTTATAATAGCCAACCACAAATTGGGATACTTGCAAGTGAACCTAACTAGAGACATAAAAGACTTACACAGAGAAAACTGCAGGACATTTCTGTGAGACACAATATTAAAAAATAATAAAAAATAAAGGGAAAAAAATGTACCTTAAAAAAGATTGATGTTTTGAACTACCCACTTTGTGGGAGAAAGATAAGGCAGTATACCTCCTTAAGGATTATTGCTTTGGGGTTTTGTTGGTGTTTTTTTAAAGCGACAGTAAGAGTCAGAATGAATTGACAGCAATACATTTTTAGATCCTTATGGAACTGAAATCTAGTAAGAGAAACAAATACCACAAATACAAACAGACATTCCCCAGGTGACGAGCATCCTACTTACAGGCAACTTGTACTTGCTCTTTCATGTTACATAAATTTCCCCTTACTTTGAAAAGATTGAGCCACCTCCTACTCACCACAATTTCTTCATCAAAATCACTTTCACTTGCTGCATCTACAGCTTTCTAAAAATAGTTGAAAAGGCTTGGAGTCTTATCTTGCACAAAATAAGGTTAAGTGAGAAGTGTTCTGACTTAACTTTACATTCAGCTTACAGACAGACTTAAGAACATAGCAAATCCATAACTTAAGGGCTTTAATTACAAATTAGTTCCAAGTGCTATAAAAGAAATGTCAAGCATAATAAAAGGCCATAATTGGAGTACCTGATTTAGGTTAGGGAGAAGCCATGTATCAGCCAGAGTTATACTGGGGATAGAAGCTGCTCTGTTAGTCAACTTAAGCAGAAAAAGTTTTATTTTAGAGAATTAAATGGCTTCCAAAATGATCAAGAAAGCCACAAAACCCCCCCAAAAAAGCTGCCATGACTGATGCCTGAGTCCACAGCACAGATTTGGTCCCCAAAACTGATATTTGTGCTGCTGATCCCAGAACGTCACCCTCTCTACAATGATCAGTACCCACAGATGCTCACACTTTTCTTCTCTCTCCAGGTGACTCAATTCTCAAGTCTTCTACAAGAACATCTAATTGAAAGAACACAGATCACATTTTGAATCTCAGCAGCAAGTAAGCACCTAAAACTTTTTCTTTTAAGCCTCTCTTTGTCGAGGCCACACAGAAGGAGTTTGAAAAAAAGTATTGAGCAAGAGAACCCACAGTATCAGCAAAAGGTCCTACAGGAAGGTTAGACATGGTTTTCAGAAGGAAACTACTGAGACTGGATGGAAGACCAGGCAAGAGTGCGAAGAAGCAGATAACTAGTACAGAGAACTGAGGTAAGAAGTGCTTGAAACATTCAGACCTCAATAGAAAGACCAGCAAGTCTGGAAGTCAGTGAGGAAGAGGTTCAGCATTGACTGGAAGACAGAACTAGGAAAAGTGACGCAAACACTCAGATCATGTTAACTATTTAAAATTTTGCCCAACTAAAACTGTAAGTCATGGAAGAATTTTAAACAGAGGATTACAATGGACACTTTAATATTTTAAAAGATAACTCTAGTTGCTGGGTGGAGAAAGAAATGCAGATTAAAGATGAAGAGAAGTTTTGGAAATCTGCTGTTGTAGTCCTAGTGAGAAGTGATGATGGAGATAAAGGGGAAAAAAATGGATTAATTAAAAGTTCTATCAGGAAAGTTGAGATCTTCTTTGCGCCCCGGACACTGCGCCTGGGGCCTTTGCTGCCGTCACCATGCCACAAAATGAGTATATTGAGTTACACTGAAAGCGCTATGGGTACCGTTTGGATTACCATGAGAAAAAGAGAAAGAAAGAAAGTCGAGAGGCTCATGAGCATTCAAAGAAGGCAAAGAAGATGATTGGTCTGAAGGCAAAGCTCTACCATAAGCAGCGTCATGCTGAGAAAATACAAATGAAAAAGACTATCAAGATGCATGAAAAAAGAAACACCAAACAAAAGAACGATGAGAAGACTCCACAAGGGGCAGTACCTGCCTATCTGTTGGACAGAGAGGGGCAGTCCCGAGCTAAAGTACTTTCCAACATGATTAAACAAAAACGCAAAGAGAAAGCGGGAAAATGGGAAGTCCCTCTCCCCAAAGTTCATGCCCAGGGTGAAACAGAAGTACTGAAAGTTATACGAACAGGAAAGAGACAAAAGAAAGCCTGGAAGAGGATGGTTACTAAAGTGTGCTTTGTTGGAGATGGTTTTACACGAAAACCACCTAAATATGAAAGATTCATCAGACCAATGGGCTTACGGTTTAAAAAGGCACATGTAACACATCCTGAACTTAAAGCCACATTTTGTCTGCCAATACTTGGTGTAAAAAAGAATCCTTCATCCCCACTGTATACAACTTTAGGTGTTATTACCAAAGGTACCGTCATTGAGGTGAACGTGAGTGAGTTGGGCCTTGTGACACAAGGAGCCAAGGTTATTTGGGGGAAATATGCCCAGGTTACCAACAATCCTGAAAATGATGGCTGCATAAATGCTGTCTTACTGGTCTAATATCACTTTGACAAGTGATACAAACCAGCATTACCATGTACTTCCAAATGCTACCAAACAGCCTTTCTTAAGAAGTCCTGCAGTCAAGAGAACTATTTGTTATGATATAAAAACATTAAAATGGTCCAGTTTTTTTTTAAAAAAAAAGTTCTATTAGGAGAGAAATCTACACGTTTAAAGAGAGAATAGGGGAGGATGCATCCAATGTACTAGGATTTGGTACAAAAAAGAAGCACAAATAAGAATCAACTAATGTAACACAAATGTTCTGTAATACCCTGGTGTTTTAGTGGCTTAAATGCTGGGTTACTAACTGATATGATGTCATTTCATCATTTGATTCCCAGCATTGAATTCCAGTCCAACAGCTATTCCTCAAGAGAAAATGGGCATTCTCTTCCAGCAAAGTTTACAGTTTGAGGAATTGAGTGGAAGGTCACCATCATCTGGGATCAACCTGACTGCATGACCTAGTTTGATGGGTTTATATAATGCAGACACAATTTCCTTCCCTCAGCATGATAATTCTTATGTTAATTTTGTGGAGAAAAAAAAAAAGATGAAAGGACAAACATAAGCCATTAATTACTAGGCAAGGTTCACAGTATATGTCACTTATTTATCAGATGGTATTGACTCTGTGTGGTCTTGTTGTTGTAGTTCAGCTTGTGTTGTGTGTTCTTTGATGATTCATGTTTACTATAAGCAATCATTAATTCCTGTATGATATTTACTATCCTTTGTACTCAGAAGATAAGCTCTAGTCTTCTAGTTTTATTATGTTACTGTTGGCATAGAAAGAAATCATGAATGTGGTTAGGTAGAGTGTAAAATAGATAAAAGACTGGGGGAGACAGAGAAATTGGCAAATACTGAAATTAGATGTCTGAATACATAAAGGGATTAAGAATGTTAAAGAAAAAAGGTTCTATTTTTGAAAAATGACCACAAGTGACATTGAAATATATGTATTTCAGGCTGGAATGCATGGTATTTCTATACAAGACCCTGTAGGTATGTTTGTAACTTTTCTAAGACATAATTCTCTAAGTTTGCTCTCCTTTGTACCAGAAAGTGGAATAGGTCACCTGTTGTGCACTGTCGAGTCAGAACTAATGCATACCTGACCCTCCAGTGGGTTTTCAGAGGGAACTGGTCACACGGGAGAATTTTACCCATTATTCTCCTGCATAGCTGCTGGTGGATTCAAACCACTTGTTTTTCTTGACGGCATGATTTTTTTATCACTAAGCCATCAGAGCTCCCTATATGAGACATTATTGTTGTTAAATGTCATTGAGTAGTTTCAACTCATATTATATCATGTCATGTCATTTCTAAGGTAAGAAGAAGAAGTAAGCTTATGAAAAGGGGAGGAGGGGAAAAATACCAAAGCAAAGACTAATATGCTCCAGAGATGGGTGACTCTGAAGGATTTGATGCTGAGTGAAATATCTCAGTTTCAAAAGGACAAATGTTGTCTAACACCACTGTTTTGTGTCAGGATTGACAGGGGAGGCTGAGGGGAAAGAATATTATTTTTAAAGAAATGAGGGAAAGAACTGTTTAAAAGGATTAAATGATTAGACATTATATGTCTGGCAACAATCCAGAATAAGAGGTGCATTGCAAAGTGGACTGGGGGAGAAGAAGGAGGGGAGAGAGAAAAAATGTACAATGATGAATGAAAATTCAACTTTCCTGTAAACTTCTTTAAAATCACAATAAAAGAAAAAACAGAGAAAACTGTGACTAATAATGACCCTATATGAGCACTCGTACTGAATCCTGTTCTATCTTGAGTCAATCTCATTGTCTCTGACACACCTGCCCCCATTACCCCAATTACGGAGTCAACCCATTCACCCAGGGTCTTCCTCTCCTGCTCTGTCCCTCCACCCTCCCAAGCCTGATGTCCTTCTCCTAGGACTGGTCCCTCCTAGCAACATGCCCAAAGTATGTGACGTGGAGCTTCAAAATCCTTGGCTATTAGTTTTCATGAATATATAGTTAAATTTATTACATGTATATTATGTGTATTTTTAAAGAATATTTGTTTTCTGCCTTTTGATTATGGTTTTGAGTTCTTTCATGACTCAAGAATTATATGGGAAATACTTTTAAAATATTCAAGTTTCAGTGTATTCCTTTAAACTTTATGTACGTCTCTAAATTACTTCTCTAGTGGCCTAGTGGTAAGAATCTGTGCTGCAATCCCAAAGGCACATAGTTCAAATCTACCAGCTGCTCCACAGGAGAAAGATGGACATTCTCCTCCCTTGTGGTTAACTGCCTCTGAAAATCCACTGGAAGGTCAACTATGATTCCAACTTGGCAATACACAACAACAAAATTTTACTTCTAATTGCACCATGATAAAACAATCTGGTTACTATTCTTTCCATATATTACCGTGTCTTAATATTTCTTTTCATGCTTTTAGGTAAATGTTTTATAATCACCTGAAAAGAAAGCATATTGTCAATATTCTGCTATGTATCTTGTATTAGCTATATTTTTAATGTAAAAACTACAGTTACAACAGAAAGAAAGTATATTCTCTTTTGGAGTGCAATAATGGAGCACCCTAATTGCACTTTCTCCAAGATATTCCTATTTATTCTTTTGGTTGTTGTTGTTAAGTGCCATCTAGCTGAGCTGGAGGTGACTCATAAGGACCCTATGAAGGAGAGTTCTTGACTGCTTGGGTGCCTTTCATCCTCTCTCCAGGTTCATAGGGTTTCCGGAGGCAAGCTATTATGGAAGTGGATGCCACTCCTCCTTCCAAATTCTTTTGGTAGTCTATGCAAAAGTCAATACTCTTACAAACACCGCAATTTAAGGCTCCAATTCTTCTTTGGTCTTCCTTATGGGAAGCCAAACTTTATACCAAATACTATATGAAAACCCTTGTTCAGGAATTGAAGGAATTACAGATTTATAAGTTAGGATTTCTCTTGTGGCAGATCCCAGAAAATGAGCTGTTTGTTCCCTGCAGACAGGAGACAGCAAGGGGAGGGAGTGTTACTTCCTGAGCTAGAGTTCACCCTGAGGCATCAAGGTAATCCTTAAGGGTAAACCAAATTCTTGCATTAGTGAACCCCTCCCTCCTGAGTCAAGCAGAAGGTTTTCAATAGAAAGAGCTTGGCTTCATTTGCATTGAATTCTCTTTGTGATTTACTTCCTGATGATTTTCAATAAAGATACAGAGAAGCTTGGCTTGGGGTCCTCAGTGGAGAACTGCTGGCCCCCTGTTTTATGCTCTCTGCTCTATCTCATTCCTGGCTGTACGTCTCATTATTAATAATTATAAAATTATTCCATTCTTTGGGACCCTTGGTCTACAACACTTCCTTATTCATTGATCAAATTTAAAATGCTCAGAAAGCACTTGAAAACACAATGGCTTGGATCAGACACATTGTGTTGTTGTTGCTATGTGCCATTGAATCACCTGTGACTCATAGTGATTCTATGTACAACAGCTCTGAAGCCTTCCCTGTCCTGAAACAGTCTCACTGACTCTGACAAACAAACCCCATAGCCCTAGTTACTGTATAAATCCATCTCATGTGGAGTCTTCTCCTGTGCTGTTCCTCCACCTATCTGATCATGATGTCCTTCTCTAAGGACTGGTTCCTTCTGGTCACGTGCCCAAAGTATGTGAGATGGAGCTTCAAAATCCTAGCCTCCAATGAGAAACTTGGATTCACTCTCTCCATTTATTTTTCTTTGAGGTCCATAGCATTTTCAAGACTTTTCTCCAGAGCCACAACTCAAAGGTACTGATTCTTTTTCTGTTGTCCTTAGTCTCCTTACCTAAATGAAAAACCTCCTTATCTAAGTGCAGAATCTCCATTTTCAATACTTTAAAGAAACCCTTTTCAGCAGACTTACTCAGTGCAATAAATGCTTCTTTTAATATCTTCACTGCTGCTCCATGGATACTGGGTGTGTATACAAATAAAATGAAATTGTTGACAACTTCAATATTTTCTCCATCTACTATGATGTTGCTTATTGGTCTGGTAGTAAGGATATTTTTTTTATGTTGAAATGTAAATCATATTGAAGACTGTGATCTTTCATCTTCCTCACTAAGTGTTTAAGATCTTCTTCACTCTAGGCAAGTAAAGTTGTGTTATTTATGGAGTTCTTTGATAAATCTTTTTTCCAATCCTGATGTCACAGAATGCTTATTTTGCCTTTTCATAATGTTTGATCCTGCCTGCTGCTTCCTTGACACTATATGAAGTGGGTAGAGGTTGGTGTTTCTTCTCTGAGTTGACAAAGCCTCTGAGGGGAGCTGGAAACTTGCCAAAAATCTTGCCCAGAACTCTTCCTTCCCCTAGACCAGCTCATTGCTGCTCAAGGTGGCCTCAGCCATGATCTCTGCTAGTAATGTACTTATGTCTTCTCTCTTGGCTGAGTGGGAGGGACCACTTCCACCTTAGCCAACAGAGACTTTGTAGAGACATGGGAACTTCTTGGGAATGCAGCATTTCCCACGGATGATGCCTGGGTCTCTTCCCTCCCTGAATCAGGATGGTTGATTTCAGCAACTCACCCTGCCTGAAGTACCCTCCCTGTCCCACAAGGCTGGCAGGTCCTTGCTGAGTCACTTACTTCTCCAGAGACGGGGAGGACAACTTGCCCTTCCTAAAGTCTTCTCTAGTCTCACATGGCTGGCAGGAAAGCTCATCTGGGTGAGGCACTCATTTTTCTAGGCAGGGAGAGGGAAACTTGCCCTTCATGAGGTACTCTCTGATCCCACATATCTGCAGGGAATTTTGCCTAGCTTAGGAGCTCACCTCTCTAGGGGAGGGAAGGGCAACTCATAAACAAGTTTGTCTTGGAGAAAAAACAACCAAGGGACTCCATAGAGGCAATGATGGTGAAACTTCCTCTCATATACATCTGGAGTGACTGGTCTTTGGAATAAGAGACCATGCTGGGAAAAGCGGAGGATCAGCATAAAAAGGGAGAAAGTTTACAAGAAAGATTGACACAGAAACTATTACAGTGGTCTGGAGCATAGAGGAAATAATAATGATGGAGGAGGAAAGGGCAAGGTGACAACCATTGTGCAAAGTTTTTCTATGAGTTGTCGTCAATTTGATGGCACAATACAACAACAACAACATGAAAGATAATAAGTAAAGAAATGAAACTATTGTTGTGACTTCCTTTCACCCTTGTCACAATTTTTGTGATGACTTAAAATTTATCATTTATTTAGCCTCTTAGCTTTCCCTTTTGTTAACTCCTTCGATAGTAAATTATCAAGAAAAAATTTAACTAAAATATAAATGAGCTTTTCAATCACGGGATATTTGAAATGATATTTCTAACTCTTGACATATGAACAACTTTATTAAATATTTATACCTTCAATTGCAACTTCATATTAATACCTTTTTAATATTGTTCCTTTGATTTCTCTAATACAGAACGGCTGGGAGAAATCTGGTATCCACTTATTTATTTAGCATTGCATTGATGTAGTTTTCCTACTTGGATGATAGAATGATCTTTTCAGACTATTTAAGACCTGTAATTTCCTTGGGTGAGGTGTTTTTTGTTGTTTTTTTTT
>NW_006399965.1:4550613-4551743 GCF_000299155.1 Elephantulus edwardii | reverse complement strand
CTCTCTCTCTCTCTCTCTCTTATTCTAGTAGTAAGATCTTCTGAGTTATTATAGTATGCTTATTTGCACTTCTTTAAAAATTTTGGCTCCATTTATAAGAACAGCAATTATTGGTATGTTGAGGACTAACATTTATTTTACAAGTGTCATTTTGATATTTTTTATAAATTTTAAACATTAAGTTATGGAGTATATTACTGATTTGAATAAAAGATGTGGAAACCAGGGAAAAGTTACAATAGGGAAAATTAGCCTTTCTCGAAGTCTGAAGAATTAAGAGGAACAAAGCTGGTACAGTACAAAGAGGAACTAAGCTGGAAGGAAGTTCAAACGGAGAATAACAAACATGGTTACATGTTGAACATTTAAAATATTCCATATATTTTAATTCTCACTGCAAGGTTGTTGTTATTGTTAGGTGCCATTGAGCCGACCACGACTCATAGCCACCCCATGAACAAAGGATCTGAACCCTGTTCTGTTCTGTACCCTCTTCACATTTTCTGACACACAAGAGCCCATTGCAGCAGTCACCGTGTCAGTCCACCTAGTTGAGGGTCTTCCTCTTCTTTGCTGACCCTCCATCCTTCCCAGTATCATGTCCTTCTCTGGGGAAGAGCACCTCCTAGAAACATGTCCAGAGTATGTGAGGCTGCACCCTCTCTCATACATAGCTGTTTGTTCTCTTGGCCTTCCATGGTATGTTCAGTGTGCTTCTCCAACACCATCGCTCAAAGGCGTCAATTCTTTTTCTGTCTGCTTATTCATTGTCCAGCTCTCAGATATATAGCAGGTAATCGGAAAAACTATAGCCTGAATCAAACACACCTTAGTCTTCAAACTGACATCACTATCACTGTTGTTGTTATTGTTGTTATGTGCTGTTGAATCGTTTGTGATTCTTAGTGACCCCATGTACAACAGCCCTAAATTGTGATCTATCCTGTGCCAATCTTATTGCCTCTGACACACCCATCCTGGTTACCCCAGTCACTGAATCAATCCACCTCATAGAGGGTCTTCCCCTCCTGCACTGTCCCTCCACTCTACCCAGCATGATGTCCCTCTCTAAAGACCTGTCTCTCCTTACAACATGTCCAAAATATGTCAGATGAAGCCCCAGAATCCTT
>NW_006399965.1:4541940-4550033 GCF_000299155.1 Elephantulus edwardii | reverse complement strand
AATCCTAACGCCACACGTCTCCTCATAGAGCCCAGCCTCTTTGATTATCTGCTCTGCATACAGGTTGAAAAGGTATGGAGATAGGACACATCCCTGGTGTACACCCTTCCCAATTTTGAACCATGTAGTGTTGCCTTGCTCTGTTCTGACGACTGCCTCTTGGTCCAAGTATAGGTTTCGCATTAGCACGATTAATGTTCTGGGATTCCCTTTCTTCTCAGAGTCAGCCTGTTTCAGCTAAGTTGGGTTTTTTTTTTTAAATTATCTTCAGCAGTATTTTGCTTGTATGTGATATCAATGATAATTGTTTGATAATTTTCACATTCTATTGGATCACCTTTCTTGGGAATGGGAACAAATATGGACCTTTTCCAATCTGTTGGCCAGATAGCTATCCTCCAAATGTCCTGGGATAGACTAGTGAGTTAAACCAGGGCTACATTTGTTAATTGAAGCAAGTCAATTGGTATTCCATCACTTCCTGGGGCCATATTTTTTTGCCAATGCCTTCAATGTGGCTTCCCCTTCCTTTCTCATTACCATTGGCTCCTATTCATGTGGTACTTTCTGAAATTTTTTGGTGTCAATAAATTCTTTCTGGTATAGTGATTCTGTATATTCCTTCCATCTTCTTTTGATGTTTTCTGGGACATTAATATATTACCCATAGCATCTTTCAATATTGTCACATGAGGCTTAAATTTCTTTTTCAGTTCTTTCAGCTTGAGAAATGCAGACTGAGTTCTTCCCTTTTTATTCTCCAATTCCAGCTCTCTACACATCCCATTATAATACTTTGCTTTGTCCTCTCAAGCTGCCCTTTAAAATCGTCCGTTCAGCTTTTTCACTTCAACATATTTTTCTTTAAATTTGGCTTCTTGGTGCTCCAGTGTAATATTTAGAGTCTCTTTTGACATGCATTTCATTTTTTTCTTTCTCTTCTGTTTTTATAATGACCTTTTTCTTTCTTAACGGATGATATCTTTGATATCATCCCACAACTCATCTGGTCTTCTATCATTGGTGTTCAATGCCTTAAACCTATTCTTAAAATGATCTTGAAATTCAGACAGAATTGATTCAAGATCATGTCTTGGTTCCTGTGGACTTATTTTAATTTTCTTCAGCCTCAGTTTGAACTTACATATGAGTAACTGATAATCTGACTCACGGTCTGCCCCTAGCCTAGTTTTGATTGTTGATATTGAGTTCTCCAATGATTTCTTACATAAATGTAATCAGTCTGATTCCTATGCAGCCCATCAGATGATAACCACGTGTAAAGTAATATTTTGTGTCTTTTAGAAAAGATATTTGTAATGAATGAATCATTGTAAATTCAATCATCCTATTTCCAGCTTCATTTCTATCACCAAGCCCATATTTTCCAACTACTGTTTCTTCTTCACTGTTTCCTACTTTTACATTCCAGTCACAAATTTTCATTAACACATCCTGATTGTATGTTTGGTCAATTTTGGACTGCAAAATTTGGTAAAAATTCTCAATTTCTTCCTCTTTGGCTCTAGATGTAGGAACATATATTTGAATAATTATAATGTTAATGGGTCTTCCATGTATATGTACAGATATTATCCTATTACTCACAACATTGTATTGCAGGATAGAACTTGAAATTGGCTTTTTTACTATAAGCGCAACACCATTTTCCTGGTTTTAATTTTCTACATGGTGTACCATATGATTGTGTGATTCAAAGTGTCCAAAGCTGATCCTTCTCATCTCATTAATGGCTAGTATGTTTATATTCATGCATTCCATTTCATTTTTAACAATTTCCTGTTTTTCAACATTCAAGCTACCTGCATTCCGTATTCCAATTGTTAAACATTATTTGTTACAGTTTTTAATTTCAGCTGACTTCCAATCTAGGCTCTACCACTACACTACTATAACTAACCTTTTTCTTTAGTGTTCATGGCATTTTCAAAAGCCTGTAATTTAGGAAGTAGATAGCTCATCCTGCTTCCTAGTCCGTCTTAGTTAGGGAGCTCCACCAAAACCTGTACATGATGGGAAACTCTTATAGCATTTGACATACTAGGACCACAGATTTCATTATCAGAACAACCCTAAGTTATCTCAGCACAGCAAACTGACAGACAAGTGCTGTACCAATTACAACAATGTTCTCTCCAAACACAGTTAATACCAAGCCTGAGGTCTCAAACAACTTTTAAGCACAAGGGGTTGCCCCATACACAGCTGGTTTTAAATGAAATCAGAAACAGTCAACCAGCTTACACTTAATTGCTAACACAATCAGAAATGCCAAAGAGTTTACATCCAGCTTTCAAGTAAATAAAAGACATTTGTCCTACAGAATCCAAATGAGCAAGCTGGAGGCTCACCCTGAGTAAGGACCCAACAGAATTTTCAATATAAAAGTCCACCCACCAGATTCAGTTTTGCTAAAAAAGAGGCTTTCCAACCACAGCTGATTTTAAATGAAATCAGAAAAGGCCAATCAGCTTATAACTGATTGCTAACATAATCAGAAACACCCAGACAGTTCACACCCAGCTTTCACATAAATAAAAAAAATACTTAACCTCCAGGATACAACTGTGCCAAGCTGGAGGCTCTACTGCAAGGTAGCTGTAATTATTTGTATTCTACATACTTTCTAGCTTATCACATAAATCAATATAACTTGCAGCTTTAAAGCTCTTAACCAAATCTTTTTGACCTCAAAATACATACTCAACATAAAGAAAATAAAAATCCTCAAAACTGGACTAAGAAACCATATCATGATAAAGAAAATATTAAAGTTGTCAAGGATTTACTTTTAATGGGACACACAATAAACAACCACAGTATAAATCTGCTGCCAATAATACTTTAAAGTGACAAATAGCAAAGTTGTCAGTTTAAAGACCAAGGTATGCCTGATGCAATCTATGGTATTTTTCACTTCAAATGTTTGCAAATGTTGGACAATGAATAAGGAAGTTCAAAGAATGATGCCTTTGAATTGTAATGTTAGTAAGTGTATTGGATATACTATGAACTGCCAAAAGATAAGACTAATTTCTGTTGTAATAAGTACATTCAAAATATTTCTTAGGAACAAAAATAGTGAAACTTCACAATTTTTGAGTATATTGTCAAGACAGGGAATATTGTCAGGCGAGGCTAGTGTTGGAAAAATGAAGGGTCAGAAAAGGACAGGAAGACTCAACAAGATGGATTGACATTGTGACTATAACAATGGTCTTGGAAAACACAGAAATTATGGGAATGGTTCAGAATTAGCAAAGGTGCTATATGTTGCACAGAGAGTTGTTATGAAGTGAAGATGAACAAATGACACTTAACAACAACCTTCTATTATAAAAATTTGTTCAATAATAATTTAGTGAATTCTTTGTATGTGCGATACCTTGGCCACAGGATAAGAAATAAAATTAATATGACCATTAAATTCTCATGCAATTGCTTATTTTTGTCTATGACCAGATCTGCAATGTGGGGAGTGACACCTCCTTGATCTATCCCTTCACAGTTTGGATGTTTGAGTATTGCTGGCTTATATTCTTATGTTCTTGAGAAACAAAAGAAGGAGATATTGTCAAAAGATTTATCTGATTTTTTCTGTCAAAATGTAATATGAACCTATGTCCATATCAGCAACTCTGGATGAGTACCTGACTGGTGCAACAATACATGTGTTGTTGGAGATTGCCTTGTTCTTCTCCCTTAGCGTAAATTATTCTGTGGATGACAAATAAGCTAGACTGACATTTTGTACTCATGTTTTTAAGTTCTCAAGTTTTTGGTCTCATCTTATTTGTAGTTTCACAGTAGGTCTGACTCTAGATTTTATAGTTTACTTTACCTAACCTATGATCTCTAAGCTACTCCATGAGAGAAAGAGTTGGAGTCCCTTGCTGTAATGATTTACAATCTTGAAACCCATGATGGACACTGACTTGATGACAATTTGTTTAGTTTGGGTGTTTGGGTTTGTTTTGTTTTTTTTTTAATTTATGGTAGATTATTAAAGATTTGTAGTTTCCAGACCTTCATTGTTGACCTATAGTAGAACACAGACTTTTTTTTTTTTTTTGAGGGGCTATGATTAAGAATCTAATGGAGTTTCACCATAAATACAATTAGCTTGACAGAAATGGGTTCTATCCCCCTCCTTTCTTCTTTTTTATTTTGGTGAGAGAGTTCCTGGATGGCACAAAATATTAAGCACTTAACTACTGGCTTTAGCATTTGTGGTCTGAACCCATTCAGAGGCACTTAGCAAGAAAAACCTGGCAATCGGCTTCTGGAAGGACACACCCTTGAAAAACCTATGGAACAATTATTCTCTGAACACATAGGGTCACTGTGAGTAAAAATTAATCTGCCAGAAATTAACAACAACTATAGCAAGTATCTTATGAAAGTGTATCACTAGACAATTTTTCCAAGGTACCACTGAATGGATTTTATCCACCAGTCAGTAGTCTAGCACAAACCATTTTCCCCACTAAGAGGCTTTTGAGATGCTAACAGATGCTAAATATAGCTGTAAATAAAGATTTCAACTCAAACTCTAAGGCTGGCATTGTTGGAAAATGGGATGGTTTCCAAGGTTGAAATTAAAAAGGAAAAAAAATATCTTGAGAGACGTCACCAAAGAGGAGGAAAAGCAGAATATAGCTGAGGAGACAGAAATTAAACCAATGGAGCATTTCAAAACAAAATGTTCCCTTCAGAGTATTTCTAATTGGAGTTTTTAATTAAAAAAAATCCTTTATCTTGAGTTACAGGTGAACTACTATCCCTGAAACTTCTTCATTCCCATTTTTGTTTGTGCTTTATCTTTCTCAATTAATTTAAACACAGTTCCATATTTACAATACAGTATCAGTAATGTTCCAGTTCCACTAGATATTCTCTCCAGAGAAAATCTCAACACTTTTTACTGCCTACAATAAAACTTTGCCATGGAGTAAAAGTTTGTGAATAATTTTTACAGTAAATAGTATTTTATTGCAAACTAATTTGTGCTTAGTGAATAACTCAAGATTCTGACTTTCAGATTCAAAGGAAGTTCTTAATATTTCTTATTTTATAACTAAAACACCTTTCAGTTAGTTAATTCTCTATTGGTGACAACCATTGTAGCCAAGGTCTACTGATTACAGATATACCACCCTATTATCAGACTTATTCAGCATACCTTAATTAAAAGATAATTCCAGAGAGTCTCTTTCTTCAAGGAGATTACTACCCAGGGATTATTAGTAGTAATTAGACTCAATTTTAAAGATTATTTTCTTTTAACAATAATAACAAAGTCTTTTGTTATCTCAAGAACCCATGTGGCAGCATAGAAGTAATAATACTTTTTGAATGGGAAAAGCCAACTGGTTTATTCAAAGAGAAAATAAACATAAATTCAAGAATAAAGGAAACTGAACTCTTGAATTCCGAATTGAATTCTTCCCCCAGATTTATATCTGTCCTTAAGGTAGTCATTAAGACCCAGACTTAACATAGAAAATGCATTCAAATATACAACACAAGATTTTACAGTTTGCAAAACATATGGATGCAAAGCATATCAATGAAACTATTTTTATTACATTGCATAATAGTCTTTCTTTTCAAATGGCGTAAAGCAAGAATTAGTTCAAAAAGACAGTATAATCACTTGTTTCATTATGTCTGTCTCAAATCAAAGAGACCTGAGAAAATCAACGAATTAGATATAGATGAAAACTTTGGAATCCTAAGCAGCAAATGCAAGGCTGAAGAGTAAAATTGAGTGCCAAGTGGAAAACAGTCAATACAGAGAATTAGAGATCATTTACAATTTGTCTGTTAAACCTGCAAAACAAAATAGGCAGCATTTCCAATTTAAGTCCTTATCACCTGGCACAGATGAGCAGCATCAACTTGGCACCTATGTACAAAGTAAAGCAATAGTGTCCTCTGAAAGTTAAATGAACTCATCTCTGTCCTGAGAAAGGCAAGTGAACTCATCTCGCACACCACATTCCTCAAATTCTCTATGGCTTCTCACTATACCAGTCACCCCCACCTCCTGACATGTCATCACAGTCCAGCAGTACCCACCACTACACTGCTCCTTGAGCTGGGGCCTATGTACAGACAACTCACTCACCTTCAGTCTCTCACTCCTGCCAGGAACTTACAAAAAGGCAGTTTCCACTCCTATATCCCATGACATACTTTTACAAAATCCACAGAACCTATTGTCAGAACAGAACAAGGGAATACCACATGGTTTAAAATCTGGAAAAATTGTGTGTTAGGGCTATATCCTTTGTCCATACATATGCAATTTTCTAGAATGAGGAAATCATTCAAGAAACTAGGACTTACGAAGAGTGTGGCATCAGGATTAGAGGAAGATTTGTTAATAATCTGCATTATGAAGATGGCATAACTTTACTTTTTGAAACTGAGGAGGACCTGAGATGCTTGCTGCAGAGAATCAAGGACTGCAACTTTCCATGTGTTACATTTTACAAAAAACTCTCCCCACTGGGCCAATAGGCAACATCATGACAGATGAAGTAAAGTTTAACATTGTCAACAAATTAAACTTGCTTGGATCTACAATCAACACCATGGGTACCAGATTTCAAGAGTTCAGGAGATGTAAAAATTGGGCATCTTTGCTGTCAGAGCTCATTTCAAAGTCCTGAAGAGCAATGATGTCAATGTGAAAACTAAGGCATGTCTCATTAAGGGTACAATCTTTCTGATTATCTGCTTTGCAAATGAGAGCTGAACAATGAATAAGAATGACAAAAGAACAACTGATGCAGTTGAGTTGAGTTGTTGGAGGATAGTGCTGGATATCCCATGGACTTCCAAAAGAACAAACACAGCAGTAAAAACCAAAAGAGCATGGTACTGGTATAAAGACAAGTACACAGACCAATAGAACGGAATTGAGAACCCAGAAATGGATCCAGCTGTCTATCCAGCTACTGATATTCAACCCCCTCCCCCAAAAAATCAAGCCTTTCAAATGGGGAAATGACAAGCTCTTTAAAAATTGATGCTGGCAAAACTGGACTGCTACCTGCAGAAGAACCCAGATGAGATGTATTGGTATAGTAAATGGGGCAATGGGGATGGGTGTGTTGTAATTAGTGAGACTGGTTTAGGACAGTGCAGAGTTCAGAGCTGCTGTACATAGAGCTACTATGGGTTTCAGGCAACTCGGCACATAACAACAACAATCTGCAGAAAGCTGAAACAGGATCCACATCTCACATCATATACAAAAAGCAACTCAAGGTGTATCAGAGACCTGGAAGTAAAGCCCAAAACCATAAAGCTCCTCAGAGATAAATTAGGATCCAGCTTTGCTGGCCTAGTCTATAGTATAAAGAGACTGCCAAATATGGCTAAAAATGCACAATCTGCAGAGGATAAAATTGATGAATGGGACCTTTAAAGGTTAAATCCCTGTGCGCATCAAAACCGTTTCCCAGCAAAGCGAAAAGAAAACCTACTGATCAGGGAAAAACATTTGGCAATACCATTACAGAGAAGGGTCTCAAATAAAAAGTTTATAGAATCCTACAGGACCTCTACAACTCAACACAAAAAAAAAAAGACTAACACAATTACAAAAGGGCAAAAGGCATGAAAAGAATTTTCACATAGGAAGATACTCGAATGGCGAACAGAAACATGAAGAAATGCTCAAAAGCACTGGCAATAAGATTGATGCAAATAAAAACTACAATGAGATACCATCTCACTCCAGTAGCAGTGGCAAAGTTTAACAGAGTAAGTAATAAATGTGGGAGAGATGTGGCAAGATAGAAACTCTTATACACTGTTGGTGGGACTGAACAATGGTACAACCACTCTGGAAGACAATTTGGTATTTCTTCAGAAGACTGAACATAGAAATTACATACTACCCAGCAATTCTACTGCTTGGCATTTACCCTCATGAAATGAAAACCCAGACACAAGTGGAGACTTGCACATCAGTTTTCATAGCAGTGTTATTCACCATCACCAGAACATGGAAACAGCCTAAATGTCCAACCAAAATCAAATGGATCGAGAAATTATGG
>NW_006399965.1:4534377-4535365 GCF_000299155.1 Elephantulus edwardii | reverse complement strand
AGAGACAGTGCGATTGGCACAGGACAGAGCGGAGTTTAGGGCTGTTGTACATAGGGTCGTTATGAGTTGCAGGCGACTCGACGGCACATAACAACAACAACATGAGATCTTCAGCACTTTTGTCGAACACCACTGTTCAATGGCATCAATTCTTCTGTCACTCTTAGTCATTTTTCAGCTCTCAGATGCATAGCAAGTGTCTAAAAAGACTACAGCCTGGACCACACACACCTTTGTCATCAGAATTACATCACCATTATTCCCCTCAATTGTCACCCCTGTTTTAATAAACCTTATGTTTAACTAGAAATGTGCATCCAGTACCAGTCAATTTCCATTTCATATTTTACAGTATCCAATTTCCTTAGCCACAATTCTTAATCCAATTATTAATGGATATTGGCAGTCATTTCCCCCCATTTTCAGTCTTGCCACACCGGAAGATTAAATGTCTTCTTTTATTCCTTTGTGTCATTCAGGTAAACTCTGCTGTAAGGAGACAACCTTTCTCCAGTCACGTTTTGAGTGGCTTCTGAACTGAGTGGCTCATCTTCCAGCACCATAGCTGACATTTTTACATTCTTCATAGTGCTTTTGAAGGCTTGTTATGACCAGGCATGCTCTGCAGTCTGCATTAGCCTTCAATTTCTAGTGAAACCTTTCCATCACGGGTGACCTAGTATTGGAAATACTGAACGCATAGTTTCTCACGTCACATCAATACAAAAGCCTACACAGAATAGAAAATTTATAGATAAATGATGGAAAAGGCAACTAGATGTTATCTAACAACAATTATTACAATGCATAAACAATCCTGCAACAACAGTATTGACATACAACAATTTATGAATGATTACATAGACAGATATGCTAAAAAAGCAGGGGAGTCTCTAAGGGAACCCTGGCGCCTGCATCTACAGGCTTAGTGTGTGTATTTCAAGTTAAAGACTCACTTGGAAACAGGTGTGGCATCTACTTCCTAAAT
>NW_006399965.1:4532862-4533468 GCF_000299155.1 Elephantulus edwardii | reverse complement strand
ACTATATGTATATTTAGGGTGGCCTAGTGGTAAAAAACTGGGCTGCAATCCCAAAGGTACATGGCTGGAGTCCACCAGCTGCTCTGCAGAAGGATAGACCATCTCCTCTCATGCAATTATTTGCTTCTGAAAACCTGCCAGTCAGCCAGCCATGAGTTGGTTCCAACTTGATGGGGCACAACACACATGTATATTAATATAGACAAGAGATCACACAAGGTGCATAGTCCTGGAAACTTTTTAGATAAAACCAAACGCCTTAAGGAATGAAAACAGCCAAAGACTTAACATAGTGAATAATTTAAAGAACTAATGGACAATACAAACTTCAGCAGCAGAAAGACATAATGGTGCCTGCCAACCACCAATGACACTACGGAAGGGTTTGGAGAAAGCAAGATCAAAAAATTAAATTCATATGTAAACTCAGACTTACTGCTCTGGAAGAGATTGGAGGAACCTCTGAGACTGTGGCCCTACGCTACTAGATGGCCTGAAATTAAGCCATTTCCAGAAACCACTATTCAGTCGAATAACAGGCCCATAAAGCAAAAAACACCAAAGAGGAACATTTTCCTTAGAATAATCAATTATGTTGTTGTTGTT
>NW_006399965.1:4528149-4532367 GCF_000299155.1 Elephantulus edwardii | reverse complement strand
GTCCCTAACAACAGACTTTCCCATCGCAATACATCTTTTAATTTCCTGGCTGCTAGTGCCAAGAGTGTTGACTGTATTTAAATAAAGTTACTGTACAGTGTTTCATCAAAGGCAAAGATGAAACTGAGGAAAGAAGTAGAAAAATTCAGACCCAAGGCAAAAATGAGGAAAGGGCCAATTTATACATTATTGAATAGGGAACTAATTTGCTATACAAAAGCTTTACCATTAAAATTAATAATAAAAGAAATTACATATAGCAAAGGGTGAACAAAGTAATGTCCAATCAAGAACTAACATAGGTGGGGCAGGAAAATGTTGCAAAAGAAAAAGAGTAAACTCAGTGTGCTCTACACAAGAGGGGAAAATGTCTTTGAATTGAATAGTTACTAGTTATTTAATCTTTATCAATTTTGCTATCCTAACTAAGTTCTTCAGATAACTCATTCTTTGACTTAGATGTTGGGAAGATTTGAATAAAGGGAGAGGCTATTGTTAAAGATAAGCGCATGGAAAAACCAAATCAAATTCCTGTAAAAATCACCATTGAAAAGGATTCAAAGAAGTGAACATGAGATTTTTTTTTTCCAGAGCTACGTCCTCATTTTCAATCAGTCTGTTGATGGGATTTCTTTCAGCAGTGAGCACTTTGTGAGCCAGGGAAAATTCCTCATGCATGTTGTATGTTGTTCATAATTCTTCCCAGATATTTGGGGAATTGTTCAGATCAACCCAGACAACAGTTCTGCGCTCTGTACACGTGTTTAAGCAGAGCCGCAATCAGAAATGACACTTTCTTGCAAAATGGCAAAGTTTGGATCAGATTCATGAGTGTTCCCTTGAGTCCTTTAATCTCTGGGCCAAACTAAATGGCCAAATGCACATACATACACAGTTGAAATGGTTTTGTAATGCCTCCGGTTTTGCTTGTTTTGTTTTGTTTCTTTTTCTCAGGCAGCTAGAACAAACCATTGTATTTAAGTAGCAGCAGATGAGGTTGCTAAACACTACAGGGAATGACTCATAAAAAGGTCCCCCTGAGTTCATCCCCCTGTCTCTTCCTGAGTCTCAGGCCTCACATGTGCAGGCCACAGGTGTCAGTCAAAGGACAACACCGTGAGGAATGGGGAAAAAAGAAAAAGAGAACTTTTCCTTTTCAGTGTTTCTCTGTGAGAAAACTGTGTATTTATTCAAAGAAAGGGGCATGTGGGTCAACCTGTGGCCTCTTCCTTGAACTTGATCTTGCCAAGTGAGTTAGACATGATAGTAAAAGGAATTTATTTAAGTAGATAGGTGTCGATTTTTTTAAAGTGTCTACACAATAACTCCCGCTCTCCCAAGCATGACATCCCTCTCCAAGGACTGGGTGGGTGGGAGGGTGGAGGGACAGCACAGGAGAGAAAGAACCTCGATGAGATGGACTGATTCAGTGACTGGTGTAATGAGGGTAGGTGTGTCAGAGACAGTGAGATTGGCACAGGATAAAGCGGCGTTTAGAGCTTTTGTGCATAGGATCACTATGAGTCGTAGGCGACTTGATGGCACAAAACAACAACACAATACCAGTAAATTTAAAATTAAAATATCAACATATGAATGAATGAAAAGGTTCCCTATGACATTCTGGTAAGAAAGAAACAGAATCAACTGACTGACCAGAGAAAAAAACAAAAGATTGTATAATAATTACCTGCTAAATTCTGGATTTAATACAACAAAAAAACCACCAATGCCATATTTATTTTCTTTCCTATGTAAGTTCAAGCTTTTTAACCTTTGTGTTGGAGTAACTATTCACTGTCAGGTTTCATCCTCTAGATTTCTTTTTCACTCTCAGATTTATTACTGCCTTCCAAAATGAAAACCATCCAAATTGATTCAGCTGCAGCAGCTGTACAACTAAAAATGTTACAAACCCAAGAGGAACATACTTGGCTAAAGCACATTTTCTCTTCACTGCTGGTGGTTGGTGGTTGTGATTTTAGCTGATCTGATCTGAGCAACTGACATTCATCAGCTTAAAATTCCTAAGTCTCTTTAAGATGCTCTAAATGAAAAACAGAAAAAGCAATAGGTGGTTCAAAGATATGCAAATAACAAAAGTAAAGAAATTCTGCAGACTGGATGGAATACCTTTTAGAAGCGGTAAAAGAGGACTAATAAAAGCTAATAAAAGGTAGTCAGGAGTTCAATATGACAAACTTTAAAAGGACAAAAAAGATGTTAGGTTCTTATCAAGGGGAGAAATCAACAATTGTTAAAGAGGTCAAAGAAATTAGAGAAATTCTCAAAAAAATATCGTTGGTAATAAAATAATTGGGCAGGAGGCAGACATGAGTTCATCCACTGGTAAGAAGTTGGGTGACTTCCTGTAGCATATGGAAATTTTCTGGTTTTTATTTCCTCCTCACTATGATTATTTCTGCAGCTGTAGATTAAAGCAATCTCTATTTACCAATTTCTCTCAGGGAATTTATTAATCTCTTTGTGGATTCTTTGCAATTTTCCTACTTTTGATAAGAATAATAGTGAGCTTACTACGTTAGGCTGATAGAAAACAACAAGTTCTAATTAATATTACCTATTTTTGCAGAAGATGAGAGATGCAGCCTTCAAAAAGGACTGCATTTCAATATCAAGAAAACAAAACTCCTAGCCACTGGACAGATATGCAGCATCACAACAGATGGAGAGAAGATTGAGACTATCAACAACCTCATCTAACTTAGTTCCGCAATAAATACACTTGGTACTTGCAGGCAGGAGATTAGGAGACGTGTTTCCCTGGGAAAACCTGTAGTCAGGGACCTCTCTAAATTAATGAGAAACAATGATTTCAGTTTGAGGACTAAGGTTCACCTGATTAAGGCTGTGGTATTTTCAATTACTTTCTATGCATCTGAAAGATGGATAATGACTAAGGGTGACAGAAGAAGACTATGCTTTTGAATTGTTGTGTTGGAGAAGAGCATTGAATATCCCATGGACTGTCAAAATAACAGACAGACATGTCTGGAGAAGGTACAGCTAGAGTGCTCTTGTGAGACAAATATGATGAAGGTTTTTCTCACATACTTTGGGCATGTTGCTAGGAGAGGTTATTTATTGGAGAGGGACGTCATGTTTGGGAAGGTGGCGGAACGGCAAAGGAGAAGACGCCCCTTAACCAGGTGGATTGACAGAGTAACTGCAGCAATGGGCTTGAGGGTGTTGGAGATTGGGAGAATGGCAAAGAATAGGACAGGACTCACATCTTTTGTTCATAGGATCATTATGAGTCATACTAAACTTGATGGTGTCTAATAACTACAATAATAACATGATTTATTCATGGTAAATACTTTTATGTAAAAAACCACGATGATGATTATACACACATGGATCTCTCCTGATACATTACACATGAATCAGATTGACCACATCCATAGATAGGATTGTTGGAGAAGCTTGATGTCAGCAGTTAAAATCAGGTCAGATGCTAACTTGTGGAACAGATCATAAATTATTCAACTGAAAGTACAAATTGAAGTTGAAGAAAATTAAAACAAATCCATCAGAACCAAAATATGACAGTAAGTCTATCCCACCTGAATTAAAAAAAAAAAAAAAACAACTCAAAAATAGATTTGATTTATTGAGAACTAACTACTGAAGACCAGACGTGTGGTAGATGATATCAAGGAGATCATCCATGAAGAAAGCAGCAGATCAACACAAAGACCAGGTGGATGTCAGAAGAAACTCTTAAAATTGTATGAGAATGTAAAAAAGCCTAAATAAAGTGAGGGGAATAAAGGTTGAAGTAAAAGTGCTGACCTGAAGATTTCAAAGAGCAGCTTGAAAAGACAAAGCAAGGTTTTATAACAATCAAAGACTTGGAATTAGGAAAATAAAAGAGAATAATATGCTTAGAATTTCTCAAGCTGAAAGAATAAACTAATACAAGCCTTCAGAGGTAATACTGAAGGATTCTATGGGGGGAAATGTTGAATAAAATAAAAAGCATCAAAAGGATATGGAACAAACACAAAATCATGGTACTAAAAAGGGGTGATCAATATTTTAGGAAACAGTCTATGATCAGGAACCAGAGATAATGAAGGACGTTTAGGCTGTACTCAAGGCATTGGCAAAAAATAAGATCTCAGGAATTAACAGAATATTAGCTGACATATTTCAACAAATAGATGAAGCCTTCAATATGAAAACTAGCTTATG
>NW_006399965.1:4524816-4526825 GCF_000299155.1 Elephantulus edwardii | reverse complement strand
TATGGCCTGGTTCAGGCGCACCTTAGTCTCCAGACCGATGTCGTTGCTCTTCAGTACTCTGGAGAGGCCCCTGACAGCAGAATTTCCCAGTGCAATTTGTCTCTTGGTTTCCTGGCTGCTGGTACCAAGAGTATTGATTGTGGAGTCAAGCAAACTAAAGCTTCTGATAATCTATATCTCTTCACCATCTTTTATAATGCTCCAATAGGCCCAGTGGTGAGACTGTTTTCTTGATGTTGGGCTTCAGTTCATATTGAAGGCTGCAGTCCTCAACATTCAGCAGCAAGCACTTCAGGTCCTACTCACTTTCAGCAAACAAGGTTGTGTCATCTGCATAATGTAGATTGTTGATGAGTATTCCTCCAATCTTGATGCCCCACTTCTCCTCATAGAGCTCAGTCTCCCAGATTATCTGCTCTGTATATAAATTGAAAAGGTATGAACATAGGACATATCCCTGATGTACACCCCTCCTGATTTTGAATGGCTGACACAGAAGAATTTCATGAAACAATGCCTGAGCAAGAACCTGGGGTGATGAATGAAGAAGTTAAAGCTACTCTGAAAGAATTGGCAGAAAACAAGATACCAGGAATTAATAGCATATCAATTGACATATTTCAACAAACAGATGCTGCCCTGGATGCGCTAAGTTGTTCAAGAAATCTGGAGGACAGCCACCTGGCCAACTGACTGGAAGAAATGTATATTTGTTCCCCTTCTAAAAAAAGGTGTCCCAATAGAAATTATTGAACAATATGATATGATTAATATCAAGTAAAGTGTCATCTGCATAAAGCAGGTTATTAATGTGTCTACATCCAATCCTGATGCCACACTCTTCTTCATATAGTCCAGCTTCTCAGATAATTTGTTCAGCATATAGACTGAACAGGTAGGGAGATAGAATACATACCTGATGCACTTCCTTCCCAATTCCAAACCATGCAGCGCTCCCCTGCTCCATTCACACAACAGCCTCCTGGTCTAGGTACGGGTTCCACATGAACACAATCAAGTGTTCTGGGATTCCTCTTCTTTTAAATGTCAACCACAACTTGTCATGATCCACACACTCAAATGCCTTTGCATAGTAAATAAAGCACAAATAGATATTCTTCTGGTATTCCTTAAATTAAGCCAGCATCCATCTGACATCAGCAATGATATTCCTGGTACCACAGCCTCTTCTAAATCTTGCTTGAACTTCTAGCATTTCCCTATCTATGTACTGTTCCAGCCATTTTTGAATGATCTTCAGCAGTATATTGCTTGCATGTGATACCAATAATATCATTTGATAATTTGCGCATTCAGTTGGATTATCTTTCTTGGGAATAAGAACAAATATAAACCTCTTCCAACCTGTTGGCCAGACAGCCGTCCTCCAAATTTCCCGACAGAGACTTGTGAGTGCATCCAAGGCTGCATCTGTTAATTGAAACAAGTCAATTGGTATCCCATCGATTCCTGGGGCCTTATTTTTTGTCAATGCCTTCAAGGCAGCTTCCACTTCTTCTTTCATTACCATTGGCTCCTGTTCATATGGTATTTCCTGAAACTCTTCAGTGTCAATCAATTCTTTCTGGTACAATGACTCTGTGTATTGCCTCCATCTTCCTTTAATGTTTTCTGGGACATTCAATATATTACCCATAGCATCTTTCAACACTGTAGCATGAGGCCTAAATCTGCTTTTCAGTTCTTTCAGCCTGAGAAATGCAGAGCAAGTTCTTCCCTTTCTATTCTCCAATTCTAGCTCTCTGCATATTCCACTATAACACTTTTCTTTGTCCTCCTGAGCTGCCGTTTGAAACTGTCTGTTCAGCTCTTTTACTTTGACATGTTTTCCTCTATATTTGACTTCCCAATGTTCCAGTGCAATCTTTAGAGTCTCTTCTCACATCCATTTTGATTTTTCAGATAACAGATGTTGCCCTGGATGTGCTCACCAAGTTGTGCCAAGAAATCTGGAGAACAACCACTTGGCCAACTGACTGGAAGAGATC
>NW_006399965.1:4512534-4523407 GCF_000299155.1 Elephantulus edwardii | reverse complement strand
GAAGTTCCCATGGAATTGATGCAAGATAACATCTTGGTTCTTATAGACTTGTTTTCATTTTCTTCAGCCTCAATTTGAACTTGCATATGAGTAATTCATGATCTGACCCACACTCTGTCCCTGGCCTCGTTTTGACTGCTGATATTAAGCTTTCCCAATGATTTCTTTCATAAATGTAGTAAATCTGATTCCTATGCAGCCCACTGGGTGAAATCCAAGTGTAAAGTTATCTTCTGTGTCTTTTAAAGAAAGTATTTGCAGTGAATAAATCATTGCAAATACTATTTGAAGCACTTTTTGCGGAAGATCAAAGAATGCAGTCTTCAGTATGGACTATGTCTTCATATTAAGAAAACAAAGATTCTTACCACTGGACCAATAGGCAGTGTCATGATGCATGGAGAGGAGATTGAAACTGTCAACAGCTTCATTTTGTTTGGATCCACAATTAACAGCCCTGGTACCAACAGTTAGGAAATAAAGAGACACATTACACTGGGACTATCTACACTTATGAGTGTTTCCAAATTACCGAGGATTAGTCATGTCAGTTTGAGGACTAAGGTGCATCTGATTCAGGCCATGATTTTTACTATGACTTGCTGTGCATCTGAGAGCTGGACAATGAATAAAGAAGACAGAAAAAGACGTGATGCCTTTGAACTGTGGTATTGGAGAAGAGCACTAAACACCCCATGGACAGCCAAGAGAACAAATCGATATATCTTGGAGAGAGTACAGCTGGAATGCTCTTCGGAGGCAAGAATGATGAGGCTTCACTTCACATACTTTGGGCATATTGCTAGGACATGCTGTTCCTCAGAGAAGGGCGTGATGTTGGGAAGGGTAGAGGGTTGGCGAAGGAGGAAGACCCTCAACCAGGTAGATTGATGTGGTGACTTCCACAATGGGCTCTTCTTGTGTGTCAGAAAGTATGAGGATGGCACAGGATAGAGCAGAGTTCAATCTTTTCTGAGGTCACTATGAGTTATACTTTACTCAATGAAAACTGGCACATAACAACAACAACAACAAAGTATATAAGCTGCACAATAGTAAACTCATTTTCTCAGGACTTTTACCCAAGCCACATTACAGTATTTAAAAAATAAATTAAAGGAAAGATAATAAAAGATTATTGATATGCACCCTTGAGTTGGAACTGAGTTATAACTTACCCCCCAACAGATTTTCAAAGGCAGTAATTCACATGGAAGGAGATTGCCCATTTTTCTCCAGTGGAGTAACTGATGAATTTGAACTGTCTGGCTTTGGGCTGGAAGCTCAACTCCTTGCCACTATGTCACCTGATAAATTGTACTTTTAAAATAAAAAAAAACAACAACTTGATTTTTTAGAAAAATAAAAAGAATTGCATGGGCTCTATAATTTCCTTAAAAGTATAACTAGAGATTTCTATGTATTTGCATTTTTATGGAAAGGTTATCCTCAGCATTTGTTTAATTGACAAAGCAATCTGAGAAAGAACTAAAAATGATTACAAAATGCAGGTATAAAAATGAGAATAAAAATAGTTCCATAAGCATTCTATTTACTAGTAATCCTGCATTGGATTAAAGGATGGGGGTGAGGGGAGAGAAATTACCAGGGACAGGTTAAACTGATTATCACTATTTGAGATTTTCACTTAGAGTATATACACATTTGAGGTTTTTTGGGGATGCATCATAAAACGGCATGAGAACCAGGCCCTGAAATCAGATCCTTAGACTCAAGTCTCAGGTATACTTTTTTTTCTAGCTCGTATGTACTAGTAGAAGTTACATAACAGCATTCTTGTTCTTGAACAACAGTCTTGCTCAACTCTGTCACTGGTGAAATGAGCATAATACGAGAGAATCAATGACGGTTGAGAAGATTTAGATTGCAAAGCCGCTGACAAGCACCTGGCACTTAGCAAACCCGTAAGAAATAGAAACTATTGTGGTTACTGCTGTAGAGTTGGACAAACTGTCACACAAAAAATTATTTTTTTCCTCAATTTGGCAAGATGTCTTCCCATATTCGTGGCGTCTCAGCTGTCAGTCACTAGGGCCAGTCTCCAGCCACATTAACTTTCCTACTTTGTGTTGTTAGTTTCCAAGAAAACTGTCCTTCATAACAAGATTTTTATTTCTGATGATAATATGCTGACAATTTTGTGCCAAGTTTCCTCAAATTTGAGTTTTAATTTCATTTTTAAGTAAAACACGAAACTCTTGGCACCTCTACTCAATTATCCTTGACAAAATACAACTTCCTATTTTTAAGACAAAAAAGAAGTTCTTTTGAATTTTACAAAACAACATGTGTGTGAATAAAGAGTTGTTGTTGTTGTTGTTGTTGTTATGTGCTGTTGAGTCACTTGCAGCTCATAGCGGCCCTATGTACAACAGCCCTAAACTCTGCTCTGTCCTGTGCAAATCGCACTGTCTCTGACACTCCCATCCCGATTATCCCAGTCACTGAATCAATCCACCTCACAGAGGGCCTTCCCCTCCTGTGCTGTCCCTCCACCCTCCCAAGCATGATGTCCTTCTCCAAGGATTGGTCTCTCCTCATAACATGCCCGAAGTATGTTAGGCAGAGCCTCAGAATCCTTGCCTCCAAGGAGCCACCTGGTTTAACCCTTTCCAGGACAAATCTGTTTTCCTAGCAGTCCATGGCATTCTCAATACTCTTCTCCAGCACCACAGCTCAAAGACATCAATTCTCCTTCTATCCTCCTTGGTCATTGTCCAATTCTCTGATGCATAACAAGTGATTGCGAAGACCATGGCCTGTATCAGATGCACCTTAGTCTCCAGGGAGACACCATTGCTCTTCAGTACTTTGGAGAGGTCCCTAACAGCAGACTTTCCCATGGCAATGCGCCTTTTAATTTCCTGGCTACTGGTGCCAAGACTGTTGACTGTGGAGCCAAGCAAACTAAAGCTGTGTACAATTCTCAATCTCTTCACCATTCATCCTGATGCTGCCAATTGGTCCAGTGGTGAGAATCTTTGTCTTCTTGACATTGAGCCTCAATCCATATTGTAGGCTGCAGTCCTTGACCCTCTGCAGCAGGCACTTCAGGTCCTCTTCAGTTTCAGCAAGCAGGGTTGTGTCATCTGCATAACGCAGATTGTTGATAGATCGTCCACCAATCTTGACCCCACATTTCTCCTCATAGAGCCCAGCCTCCCGGATAATCTGTTCTGCATATAGGTTGAAAAGGTATAGAGATAGGATGCATCCCTGGCGTACGCCCTTCCGAATTTTAAACCATGCAGTGTTCCCTTGCTCTGTTCTGACGACTGCCTCCTGGTCCAAGTATAGGTTTCACATTAGCATGATCAAGTGTTCTGGGATTCCCATTCTTCTCAGAGTCAGCCACAGTTTGTTATGATCCACACAGTCAAATGCCTTTGCATAGTCAATGAAACACAGATAGACATTCCTCTCGTATTCTCTGCTTTCAGCTAAGATCCATCTAACATCAGCTACAATATCCCTAGTACCACGACCCCTTCTAAACCTAGCGTGGACTTCTGGTAGTTCTCTGTTGATGTGTTGTTCCAGTCGTTTTTGGATAATCTTCAGTAAAATCTTGCTTGCATGTGAAATCAGTGAGATTGTTCTATAGTTTCCACACTCTGTTGGGTCACCTTTCTTTGGGATAGGAGCAAATATCGATCTCTTCCAGTCAGTTGGCCAGGTGGTTGTTCTCCAGATTTCTTGGCACAACTTGGTGAGCACGTCCAGGGCAGCATCTGTTAGCTGAAATACGTCTATTGGTATACCATCTATTCCTGGAGCCTTATTTTTTACCATTTCCTTCAAAGCAGCCTGAACTTCTTCTTTCATCACTATAGGCTCTTGTTCATATGTTGTTTCATGAAATTGTTCTTTGTCTCCCAATTCCTTTCGATACAATGACTCAGTATATTCTTTTCATCTTCTTTTAATACTTCCTGGATCATTTAACATTCTGCCAAAAACATCCTTAATTATAGCAACTCAAGGTTTGAATTTGTTCTTCTGTTCCTTGAGCTTAAGATATGCTAAGCGAGTTCGGCCCTTTTGATTTTCTGACTCCAACTCCTTGCACATTTCATTGTAACATTTTGCTTTGTCATCCTGTGCTGCCTTTTGAAATCTTAGGTAATTGAAAACTATAAAATTGCATTTATTTTAAGAGGCATTCTTTCAATTCTCTTTGTTTTTCATTAGAGGATAAATATTTCCTAAACTTCAAGTTAGTAATCTGAAGGTTTAAGGGTGGATGTGCCACGAAAACATAACTCTTTTCTCTCACACATGCATTAAAAAAAAAAAATCTGTAAAACATTACAGCTAAAACTGGTTACTTCGGTTTGACTTGAGAAAATATAAGGAGAACGTTAATTCAGAGAATAAATTCATTCATTCTTTGAGAGCCTAAGTAGCTAGCTTCCTTTAAGAGCTGTATAATTTTCAGAGAAACTTGCTGGCTTTTATATTGTTATTACCTAAGTAAAATTCTCAAATGTTCTACCCCTTTGTGTTTTGTGAAAAAAGCCTTTCTCTTTGGAAGTTAAACTGGGGATGCATAGTTGAGAAACCACAATCATTGCAGCATTACGATCTTGCCTATTTTCTTCTAGCCACTGATAACAAGCAAAAGATTACATTGTCCTGTTAAAGAAATACATTAACCTGAGAAAGCCGTGGTTTCACAAAAAGCTCATTTTAGCCAAACTCTGTGTGAATAAAATGGTTTTAACTTTTGATCATTTTCAGCATGAAAGTTTTTAGATTGCCCCAAAGAAACTTTATAAAACCAAAGGACTAGAGAATTCACTATAAATAAAACTTTAATCTCTCTTTCAGCTTCTAGGCTGAAAAACTTTCTTAGCAGCTCAAATAGATTTTCTTCCTCAAAATACTCTTTTAGAACCTTATTTAATAATACAGTCCAGGATATCAAGAGGAATTACACTCAGGTTCATCCTATAGCTCTTAGTCTATCATTTAAGAAATTATTTCATCACTTACCAGTCTTTAAAATACTAAAGTCTATCTCTTTAGTTCCCTATTTATCAGTCTTTCAACACAAATAACAAATTAATTATTGTTTCAAATGGAATCATCTGCTTACATAGGAACATTTGTAAGCACAAACAATCTAACATTACGAAAATACTGCTTTCTGAGTATGGTAATTATTGACTTTTCAATTAGTCCAATTCTCAGGGGTAATTTTGCTCCATTTACAGAGCTAGGCAAGTCTAAAATTTCTAAAACATTAATGGGTCAATCGCTTTTTAAGCTATTGAACATTTATTTGAATTAGCACATGTTGTTGTTATGTGCCATCAAGTCAACTAGGACTCATAGAGTCTCTATGAACAACAAATCTGAGTCTTGTCTAACCAGTACCATTCTCACTATCTCTGATAAACACAAGCCCATTGTCTCAGTTGCTATTTATTTTATTTCATTATTTTTTGTGTGTACCGTCAAATCAGATCTGGCTGGTACAGGAGGAGATTGTTCTTCCTTCTCCAGCAGAGCATCTGGTGGATTTGAACCATGCACCTCTGAAACTGTAGTTGCAGCTTCTTGCCACTAGGCCACCAGAGCTCGCCTGAATGCTAATTTCTTATTTTTCATTTTGCTTTCTGTTTTCACATCAAAAAGATATCACCTAACTTTACCATGTCACTTTAAATTACTATAGTGCAGGTTTGCAAGAGATGTCCAAAATCTTTTTTTTATTTTAAAATAGTCTTTAATCCAATGATTTTACAATGTTCTCAAGTTAATAAGTGCAAATTTCTATGCAACAAAATACATTTTTGTATCAACTTGCAAAAAAATTTCAATGAAGTGGTAAGATAGAAGTTGATATAAATGAAGATCAAGATGCTGAATATGGTTGAATGTGACCAAAGCATATGAGTGAACTGAATAGGCTATTTAAGAAAAGGCTTTATGTTTTTTAGGAAGGAAAAGAAAAGTTTATATGGAACTAACAATTGTAAAGAGGTCATGGTACTAAATTCATATACTGGGCATCAGGCACAGTTTTCTGCATATAATAAAAATAAATTCTTAAGTCACAGTTCAATACTGAAAAGAAAGGTATTACCATGCTACTAAATCTATAAATAGCAAGGGAGAAGATTGCCCAACTTTCTCTCAAAGACCAGCTGGTGGATTTGAACTACTAGAGATGTGAAGCCTTTAACGTTTCAGTTAGGAGCACAACACTCTACAGATCTACCACCAGAGTTCTCTCTAAGCCCTCTAGATGAAAAGGGAAAAAAAAATTAAACTACTACTTAGGCAATTTAGGGACTTAACACATTCTCATTTTTTTTTTAAATCTCCTGATGTTTAGATCATCAAGTAGTTATCTCTTCATTTTCTTTTCTCTCTCTCCATCTTTTCCGGACAATCACTGCATTTTTGTTACAACTTCTGATTAACATCCAGAGGGTAGTAGTTTCATCAGACATTGCACCAGCATTAATATCCAAATGCCTACTTCACAAGTCTAGAGGATAGTCTGTCTCCACTTAAAATTCAGTATTCACTAAGCTTAGTACTCTGACACATATTTCTGTGGGACCATGAAAATTCTCAATATTTACATTAAAATTAAGTGCCAAGTGATACTGATTTTATGGTTACCACATCTAGAATACATACACCACATGGGCTTCACTCTCGGTCCTATCCAGGCCCTTACTGTCTTTGCCATAGTTGTTTCTGTAGACCATCATATCAGAACCTACCCTCCTGTGGGTTTTCAGAGGTAGTTAACCAGATGAGAGGAGATTGCCTATCTTTCTTCCTCAGAGCAGCTGGTGGATTCAAAATGAGCACCTTCAGGATTGTAGAGCAGCTTCTTACCACTTGGCCACCAGAGTAGCTTCCAACTCCCTCTCTCTATTTCCATGTCTAGTCTACTGTTAATAATGGCCAGTATCTCTTGTCTAACATTTACACCTGTCTTATCTATTAGCTATATGTAAAGGTTGTGAACAGTTTCAGTTGCTCAGCTCTGCAATCACCACTCTTGGCACCAGCAGTCATGAGATCACAAGACAGATTGCATTGATAAAATGTGCTGTCAGGTATCTCTAGATTGCTTGAAAAGCAAGGATGTCAGTCTGGAGATCAAGATGCGCCTAATCCAGTCTATGGTCTTCACAATCACTTGCTATGCATCAGGGAGCTGGACAGGGATGACAGAAGAAGAATCAATACCTTCACAATATGATGCTGAAGAAGAGTCCTGAACATACCATGGAATGGCAAGAAAATAAATAGGTCTGTCTTGGAGAGGGTGAAACCAGGTTTCTTGTCGGAGGCTAGGATTTTGAAGCTCCAGCTCACTTACTTTAGGGATGTGGCCAAGAGAGGCTGGTCTTTGGAGAAGGACATCATGCTCGGAATGATGGAGGGACAGCACAGGATACAGAAACTCCAGAAGAGATGGATTGATACAGTGACTGGGACAATGGGTGTTGGTGTGTCATAATTAGTGAGACTGGCTCAGGACAGGGCAGAGTTCAGAGCTGCTGTACGTTGGGTCACTATGGGTTACAGGTGACTTCACAGCATATAACAACAACATTATGTAAAGGACATCATCTCTAATCAAGTAAGCTGCTCTGTTCTGTGGTACCCCATCACTCTTCCCTCCAGCTCTGACAATGTACTGTACCCACATTTCTTCCCTGTGGCTCTAACAAACAAATAACTCAAATAGGAACCATCATGTTCTTAAGGGTTTTGTTCCCTCTCTCCAGAGTGTTATTTAAATTTTAGTTATGTTTTCTGCATTTTACAACCAAAGAATCTTTATCACTAGTCTAGACTCCTGTTGTTACAATAATTTTAAAAATTCAAATCGTTCCTTTTAAGATTCAGCTCAGTTCATTTTGTCTGTGGAGGCTTCTTTCAGTCTCTTAGACATCAACAAGTAATCTGCCCAAGCTTTACATTTTATTTATCTGACTCTTGTGATCACCTCAAATTTCTTTCTAACATCTAGGATAAGATTTGTGAGGGGGAATAAGTTTCATCTCTCCGTTTCAACTCTGAACTATTTGAAGAGCGGGTCACACATATAAAAACAACTTAACTCATTACTGTTAAGTACTCTAGGCTGACCCTTTAATGGGTTTTCAAAGGCTATGAGTCTCAAGGGAGGAGATCACTCATCTTTTCAGAGTTGCTGCTGGATTTGAACACCTGCTTTTGAATTGGCAGTGTAACTTCTTATCCACTAGGCCACCAGAGCTCCCTCCAAGGATAAAAATGATCTTTAATAAATGCTTAGAAGGATGAAGAAAAACATCTTTGCAAATAATAATCTCAGAGGCTCTTTTATTTTTCACCCAGATGTTTGGCATCATAGTGATACTCGGCAGAAAGGGAAGAAATTAGTTGGTAATAAAGTGATGTTTTCTCCCATTTTCCCCTGAAATTGTTGTGTACAAGTGGTATTCACATAGCCACAATGTTCTGACTCGTGTTTATACTTCCTGTACTTTTACAGCCAAACACCTGCAGCTCACCAACCACACCCACCAAAGTATTTTTAACATGACTCCAATTGACCTCAGGAGTTGACAATTATTCAACATCAGACTAAATACCAAGCTAAATGTTAGGATTTTCACAACTATTCATTAATAGAAGAAGAGCCTAAGCTTTCCAATCTCTCACTAAGCAAGCCAGTGCCTGAGGACTTTTCCAGGCTGGATTTGCAGCATGGGCATCTCTATTGCAAAGAATCTGGAAGCCTCTGGTCCCTTTAGCAGCACTTCTTTTCAAAGGTTGTACATTAAAGTTTTTGACCTATTGTTCCACCAGACAACAACAATAGTTTTTGACCTATTGTTCCACCAGACAACTAGACTAAGAGAAAACGAAAGGGATCCTTAGCTATTGTCACTCTCACCAAATCCTCCTCCATTTCAATCAATGGATTTCAAGTTAAAAATTCTACTTAAATTCCTTTCCATTTATAACAGTAATAATACTGGCTACACCTCTGTCTATCACTTTCAAACTAAGCTCTGTGGCTTTCAATGTCCAGGTCAAAAATTGTTTTGTACTCAAAGCATCACAAGTATTTCTCCTAATAACTTTATATTTTAGGATACTCTAAGCTGGCTTTATACTTTTCAAGATTACCTTTGTGCACTCAGTAATACAGGGCCAGTTTTTTGTCTTGTACCACTAACAACGGTTTATAAGATTTATAGGATTTATATTTTTTTGTCCTTTATTTTTACTATTAATTGGAATATTATCTCAATATTTTTTCTTTTTTAACTGAGATTTTAATGAAAGTTTATAGAGAACTTGGATTTTGATTCATTCATTCATTCAATTAATTCGTTGTTGCACATTTCCCTTCTTACCTCCCCCTCCCCCATTCACTTTTCTCTTTGGAAAAAAAATAATATATTATTATACAGCTATGCCCCCACCCCCACCCAGCTCTTATACCGGAATCTTGACATGTCAATAATGCCTATTCAAATATTTCTTTTATACAATTCTCTCCCTTGTTTGTTTCAATACCATGTACATTATTTATCCCCTCTTTTCTTAGTTTTCCTCAAACCCCCATATCAGTCCTCCTTTATAACAGTGGCATTATGCAGAATTTGTCCTTTTGTAACTGAGATATTTCACTCAGCATAATGTTGTCCATGATCACCCATTTTGTATAATATTTCATGAGTTCCTTGTTTTTCAGTGCTGCATAATATTCTATTATGTGAATACATCACCTCTTCTCTAGCCATTAGTTTGTTGAAGGACAGTTGGGCTGTTTCCAACTCTATGCTATTGTGATCAAAGCATTAATAAACATGGGTGTGCCTATATCTGCTTGGTGGCAGTTCTTGTTTCTTTAGGTATATTCCCAGTAGGGAATTGCTGGAAGAAATGGTATTAATATTTCCAACTTTTTTGAGAAAGTGCCATACTGCCTTCCAAAGTGGTTCCACAATTTGACAGTCCCACCAACAGTGAATACGCTTTCCAGTTTCTCCACAATTTCAGGAGCATTTGTTGTTAGCTGCTATGTTAAATTTTGCTATTGTTACTGGGGTGAGATGATATAACTGTTTTGAGTTGCATCTCTCTTATAGCTAGAGCTTTTTAATACTTCTTCATGTGTTTGTTTGCCATCTGAATATCTTCTTTGGTGAAGTGTCTGTTCATATCCTGTGCCCATTTTGCAACTGAGATATTTCTCTTTTTGTGGAGCTTAAATATTCTATAAATTTTGGGTATAAGTCCCTTATTAGACGTGTCATTACCAAATATTCTTTCCCAGTCTGTGGTTTCCCTTTTCACCCTGTTGGAGAAGATTCTGGATGTGCTTAGGAATTTTATTCTTAGAAGGTCCCATTCTTCTATTTTATCCTCTCCTGATTGTAAGTTTTTCAGGATGTTGGAAGACTGATCATGTTGTGGGTTAGCGCTTCTAGAGTTCTTCCAAACTTTTCTCTAATGAAGTTTATAGTCCTTGGTTTTAGACCTATGTCCTTGATCCAGTTTGAGTTCATTTTTGGGTATGATGTGAGGTGTGGGTCTTGCTTGAGTTTTCTGAAGATGGTTTTCCAATTTTGCCAACATCACTTGTTAAAAAGGCTGTCGTTTCCTTACTTAACCGATTTCATCTCCTTGTCAAAAATCAGTTCACCATAGGTTGTTGCTGTTGTTGTTATGTGCCGTCGAGTCGTTTGTGACTCATAGCGACCCTATGTACAACAGCCCTAAACTGTGCTCTATCCTGTGCCAATCTCATTGCCTCTGACACACCCATCCTGATTACCCCAGTCACTGAATCAATCCACCTCAAAGAGGGTCTTTCCCT
>NW_006399965.1:4510065-4511424 GCF_000299155.1 Elephantulus edwardii | reverse complement strand
GAGATTGTTCTGTAGTTTCCACATTCTGTTGGGTCGCCTTTCTTTGGTAGTAGGTAGATGGGCTAATTTCTGGGTTCTCAATTCTATTCCTTTGATCTTTGTCATTGAACCAGTACCATGCTGTCTTGACCACCAAGGCAGTGTAGGATGGTTTGAAATAAAGAAGTTAGATGCCTCCTACCTTGTTTTTCTTTTTAAGGAGTGATTTCCTTTGCAGGGGTCTTTTTTCCATTCCAAATGGAATTATACCTTGCCTTTTCCATCTCATTGACGAATGGAATTGATATTTGTATTGGAATTGCATTCAAGGTGTAAATTGACTTGGGTAGTAGTCTCATTTTTACAATATTGTGTCTTCCTCTCCATGAGCAAGGGATGTTCTTCCATTTCTCCAGGTCTCTTTTTGTTTCTTGTCGTAATGTTTTGTAATTTTCTTTGAATAAATTCTTTGTGATTCTAGTTAGATTTACTCCCAAGTGTTTAATCTTGTGATTAGTTATTGTGATGGAGATTGTTTTTCTTAGCTCCAGTTCTGTACACTCTTTATCACTGTAGAGAAATCAAATTGATTTTTGCATGTTTATCTTGTATCCTGCCATTTTGCTGAATTGGTCAACTATGTCCAGTAGTTTTCTCGCTGAGTCTTTAGGGTTTTCTAAGTATGTTATCATATCACCTGAATGTAGAGATAATTTTACATCCTCTTTGCCATTTTGAATACCTCTTATTTCCTTCTCTTGCCTTATTGCTATCACTAAGTCTTCCAATACAATATTGAATAGGAGAGGTGATAGTAGGTATCCTTGCCTAGTACCTATTCTCAAGGGGAATGCCTTTAATCTCTCTCTATTGAGAACAATGTTGGCTCTCGGATTTGCATATATACTTTTACTATGTTGAGGAAATTCCCTTCTTTTCCTATTTTGTTGAGTGTTTTAATCAGAAAAGGGTGTTGGCTTTTGTCAAAGGCCTTTTCTGCACCAATTGGTAGGATCATGTGGTTCTTGTTCTTTGCTTTGCTAATGTGATGAATTATGTGGATTATTTTCTTTATGCTGAAACATCCTTGCATACTTGTTATGAATCCCACTTGGTCATGGTGATTTTTTTTATGTATCATTGGATTCCATTGGCCAAGATTTTATTCAATATTGATGTTAATGAGAGATGTTGGCCTATAGTTTTCTATTTTGGTGGTGTCTTTATCTGACTTTGGTATCAAGGGTATATTTGCTTCATAGTCTTGGAGAATTCCATCTTTTTCTATTTTCTGAAATAGTATATGTAGAATTGGTGACAGTTCTCCTCTGAATGTTTGATAGTATTCACTTTTAAAACCATTTGGTCCAGGGCTTTTTT
>NW_006399965.1:4448782-4508795 GCF_000299155.1 Elephantulus edwardii | reverse complement strand
CAGTCAAATGCCTTTGTATAATCAATGAAACAAAGATAGACATTCTTCTGGTACTCCTTGCTTTCAGCCAAGATCCATCTAACATTAGCTACAATATCCCTAATGCTACAGCCCCAACTAATCCCAGCCAGCACTACTGGAAGTTCTCTGTTGCTGTACTGTCCCAGTTTTTTTTGGATAATCTTCGGCAAAATCTTGCTTGCATGTGATATTAATGATATTGTTCAATAATTTCCACACTCTGCGGGATCACCTTTCTTTGGAATGAAAACAAATATCTCTTCTAGTCAGCTGACCAAGTGGTTGTTCTCCAGATTTCTTGGCACAAGTTCGTGAGCACATATAGAGAAGCATCTGTTAGTTGAAATATGTCAGTTGCTATACCATAAATTCCTGGGGTCTTTTTCTTAGCCAATTCTTTCAAAGCAGTCTGAACTTCTTTCTTCATCACCATAGGCTCTTGCTCATATGTTGTTTCATTAAATTCTTCTGTGTCTGCCAATTCTTTTTGGTATAATGACTCTGTATATTCTTTCCATCTTCTTTTAATACTTGCAGGATCACTCAATATTCTGTCCAAAGCATCCTTAAGTATTGCAACTTGAGGCTTCAATTTCCTTTCCAGTTCCTTGAACATAAGAAATTCTGAGTTCGGCCTTTTTGATTTTCTGACTCCAATTCTTTGCACATTTCACTATAAAACTTTACTTTGTCTTGTTGCGCAGCTTTTTGAAATCTCCTGTTCAGCTCCTTAATGTCTTGAGCTTCTTGGCACTCTTGTGCAATATGCAGTGTCTCTTCTGACATCCATTTTGGTCTTTTCTTCCTCCTCCATCTTTGCAATGACCTTTTGCACTCTTCCTGGACGATATTCTTGATATCTTCCCATAACTCATCTGTTCTTCTCTCATTAGTGTTCAAGGCCTCAAACCTGCTCCTAAAATGGTTCTGAAATTCAGGTGGGATTAAACTCAAGGTCATATTTTGCTTTCTGTGGTCTTGATTTCACTTTCCTTAGCTTCAGTTTAAATTTGTATATGAGTATTTAGTGATCTGTTCCACAATCAGTACCAGGCCTAGTTTTCACAGCTTCTCCAGTGGTTCTTTCCATAGACGTTATCTCTCTGATTCCTATGCATACCATTAGGTGAAATCCATGTGTATATACCCTGTGTTTATATTACTTGTAAAATGTATTTATAATAAATAGTTTATTTTGCAAAATTCTGTCATCCTATCTCCAGCTTCATTTTTGTCATCAAGTCCATGCTTTCCGACTACTGATCCTTTATATCCAACTTTTGCATTCCAGTCATCCGTCACTATTAATGCATCTTGATTGCATGTTCGATAGATCTCTGACTACAAACGTTGGTAGAAATCTATTTCTTCCTCTTTGGTTCTGTTTGTTGGTGCATATATTTGAATGATAGTGGTATTCACTATACTTCCTTGTATGTGTATGGATATTATCCTGTCATTCATAATATTATATTTCAAGACATATCTAGAAATGACTTTTTTAACTCTGAAAGTAACCTCATTTTCCCTCATCTCCAGTATCATAGATCATATGATCATCTGATTAAAAATGTCCTATGCTTGTCCATCTCATCTTTCTAATACCTAGTATGTCAATATTTATGCATTCATTTATTCCTTAATAATATCTAATTTTCCTATATTCATAGTTCTCACATTCCATGTTCCAGCCACTAGTGTTAGCTTACAACTGTTCCTCCTCCCTAGTACTTCCATACTTGAAAGTTCTACATCTGTTGTCCTATCTGCTAGTCTAAGTGTGTTTTATTGTACATAGGGTTTTCGAAGGCCTGATATTTCAGAAGTTGATGGCCAATCCTTCCTCCTAGTCTGTCTTCATCTGAATGCTCCGATTTAGAAAAGTATCTGACAAACAAGCATTTTACAGAACAATGCAGATGAAAGATCTTTACCAGTTGTAGAAATAACCAGTAGTTTTAGTTTTGTCCTCACCCTTGACATGAGACTCTTGACCCACCCCTTTCCCTGCTCCACCAGTATTCCCTTCTGCTCCCACCTACTCCCTTCAACACCTATCTCCTGCTATACACCCCTTGATCTGACAGCTTATATCTCAAGCTTTGTTGGTTTCTGTGATTGCAAATTCTTCAAGATGTTGCTGATTTCTTATGCTGTGATCAGTGTGCCTTGAGTTTAGCAGCCTGTGAGTCCAAATATAAAGCTCTAATGTTAGGGAAACCTTCTTATTTCAGATGGTCCTCTAGGTTTTCATATTTGTTTGACTAGAGTTTTTCATAATATTCCATTGTTAACTTTTTAATTTTAGTTGGTTCCATTGTAACATTGCCTGTTTCATTGCTTATTTGGATAATTAGTGTCTTTTCCTTATTTTCTTTTGTTAATTTTCCTAGTAGTTTGTTGATTTTATTGACCTTTTCAAAGAGCAATTAATTCCTAGTTTTGATGATTGTTTCAATTGTTTTTCTTTTTTATATTCCTTTTCCTCTGCCCTAATTTTTATAGTTTCCATTTTTTTGAAGGGTGTCGGGGTTTCTCACTGTTCTTTTTCAATTTGTTGGAGATGTTGGGTTAGAGAGTCAATGGTCATTTCCCCCCCTGACTTTTGATGTGTTTGCTTACAGCTATAAATTGACCTCTGATTATTGCTTGGCTGTTTCCCAGAGGTTTTGGTAAGTGGTGATTTCATTGTCATTTGTTTCAAGAAACTTTTTCATTTCATTTTTTATTTCTTCTAGTACACACTCATGTTCAAGCAGTGTTGTTCAGCTTCCAAATGTATGGATTTTTCTCCTTTATCCTCTTGTTAGTAATGTCTAATTTTGTAGCATTATGGTCTGAAAAAATGCTTTGTATTATTTCTATAATTTTTAATTTGTTGATGCTTGCCTTGCATTCTAAAATGTCATTTATTCTGGAGAACATTCCATGCACATTGGAGAAGAAGGTTTATTGTGCTTTTTGGGGGGTGAATTAGCCTATAATCTATGTTATATTAGCCTAAAATCTATAAGATCAGGTTGGTTCATTGTGTGGTTTAATTCTTCAGCATCTTTGTTGAATTTCTTTCTGGTAGTTCTACCTTTTCTTAAGAGTGGTTTATTCAAGTCTCCAACTACTGTAATAGTGTTGTCTATTTCCTATTCAAGTTTTGTTAATGTTTGTTTTATATATTTTGCAGGTCTTTCATTTGGTGCATAGATATTTATTATTGTTATGTCCTCTTGTTCTGTTGATCCTTTAAGCATAATATAGTGACCTTGCTTCTCCTTTGTGATAGTTTGGCATTGAAATTTATTTTGTCATAGATCAATATCGCTTCCCCTGTCTTTTTTCTGGTTGCCATTTGCTTGGTATATTTTTTCCCACATTTTTCTTTTTAGTCTTTCTTTATCTTCATTTTTCAGGTATGTCTCTTGTAGACAGCAGATAGATTTGGGTTTTTTTTTAACCTATCTGCTACTCTTTTTTACATCAGTGATGCATTTAAACCATTCACATTCAGTGTGATTATTGAGAGGCAAGTTTTTGTTGCTGTCATTTTGTTGAGTTCTTTTTGGTGT
The DNA here is from genome assembly GCF_000299155.1 of Elephantulus edwardii. NCBI lineage: Eukaryota > Metazoa > Chordata > Mammalia > Macroscelidea > Macroscelididae > Elephantulus > Elephantulus edwardii. The sequence goes on along the minus strand of NW_006399965.1, from coordinate 4,505,211 downwards.
TGTTGCTAGTTACTTTGGTCCATTCTACTTTCTGTGGCATCTCTGTTAGAAGGATGTCTCTCAGTGTTTCCTGAAATGCTGGTCTTGTTTTTTACAAACTCCCTTGGGTTCTGTTTTTCAGGGAATATTTTGATCTCTCCTTTATATTTGACGGACAGTTTTTCTGGGTACAATATTCTTGGTTGACAGTTGTCTTATTTGATATAAGTCATTCCTCTGTCTCCTTGCTTGCATGGTTTTTGCTGAGAAATTGGCACTTAATCTTATTTGCTCTCCCTTATACGTTATTCTTTGTTTCTCCCTCCCTGCTTCCAGAATTCTCTCCTTATCTTTGATTCTGGTAAATCTGACTCTGATAGCCTTGGTGTTTTTCTTTTGGTGTTCACTCAACTTCTTGAATGTATATTCTCTCCTTCTTCATTATGTCTGGGAAGTTTTCCTCTAGTAATTCTTCCACAACTTTTTCAGTGCCTTTACTTGCGTCTTTCTTTTCTAGGATTCTGATTATGCACATGTTATTTCTTATGATGCTGTCCCACATATTCTTAGGTTTTCTTCTTTTTTCTTCCTTTTTGATTCTGATTTTTGTTCTAGCAGATCAGTGGTGACAATTTTTTCTTCTATTTCACTCATTCTATGTTCCATCTCTTCAACTTTGTTCATGTATCCCTCCATCATGTTGATAGCATCTGAAACATTGGACCCCATATTTTGGATTGTGTTTTCTTGTTTTTCTAGAGCTCTAATGCCTTGTTGGTTTTATCTGAATTGTTTTTTAAGTTCCTCCTGGTGTTTGCTTGCAGTTTCCGGTAATTTCTCAAGTTCTTCTTTCACCATTGAAGATATTCAATCATTGTTCTTTAAAACTCTGTGTCAGAAAGTTTCATCAGACTTTCTGGCTTTAGAAAATCCATTGATACTGTGTCTTTTTTTGTGGGTGACATCTTGCTTTGGGCTTATGCAGGGAATTTAGTAGCCTGATTTCTATGCAACATTACTGTGGTAGAGTTTTTCATCCCTGAGGCAATAGTAAGTTCTTGATCTGAAATCACTGCTCCAGAAGTCAGTGGGGCAGCTACCCTGCCTGGGTTTCTCTCTGTCTTCTGATCCAAGGGAAGATCTGCTTCAGTTCAGTAGAGAAAAGGCCTATGAAAGCAGCTTCCTCTGTCAAGATGTTACAGGCTCTAGGCAGTTAATGGACTGAACATGAGGAGACACAAGGCAGAGCATGAAGACCTGATTGGAAAATCAGGAAGCCTTGGTTTTCACTTTGAGCATGAGCTCCAGCTGTCTCACTCCCTTCTGATTGAGCTTAAGGGGTCTCACGTGATCCAGCCAAATAGCAGTGACTCCCCACAAGGTACCTCACTCACATTCCAGCATCTCTCCCAGCATGTCTTGTCAGCTTCAGCATCTCCTGGCAGGTGGTGTCAGCAACAATGTCTCCCAGCGGGGACAGACAGCATCAGCAGCCTAGCTCAAGTTTTGAGTCTTTTAAAAACAACAGTAAATAAGTCACTATATTACACGTTGTTGTTGTTGTTATGTGCTGACGAGTCGCTTGCAACTCATAGCGACCCTATGTACAGCAGCCCTAAACTCTGCTCTGTCCTGTGCCAATCGCACTGTCTCTGACACTCCCATCCCGATTATCCCTGTCACTGAATCAATCCACCTCATAGAGGGCCTTCCCCTCCTGTGCTGTCCCTCCACCCTCCCAAGCATGATGTCCTTCTCCAAGGACCGGTCTCTCCTCACAACATGTCCAAAGTATGTTAGACGGAGCCTCAGAATCCTTGCCTCCAAGGAGCCACCCGGTTTAACCCTTTCCAGGATGAATGTATTAATAAACGTATTTAAGTGTACAGAAATTATTGTCAAAATAACTAATTATTGTGAAAGTAACTAATTTTCAACTGGGAATAATAATGCATTCCTCTAACACATAAATTTACTAAGTAAAACTCAAAACCATCTAACATATTGCTTTTTAAAAGTTTTGCATCCAGTGCTTTGTATAACAATTACATTCACTATTATGGAGATCTGGTGGTCTAGAGGCAAGGAATTGTATGTGTCAATTCTATGGCACATATCTTGAATCTGCTAGCTGTTCCTTGGGAGAAACATGGCCTATCAACTCCAATGTCATTTACTGTTTCTGACAACCTGCTGAAGGACCAGCTGTGAGTTGGTCCCCACTCAATGATACACCACCACCACAACAATTAAAGTCTAATTTCAAAAGTATTGAATACCATTCTTCCTTTCCACTTGCCATCTGGTCTGGTCTAACACATCACTCAGGGATTTCATTGAATGGGTACAATGTGCATGAGTTTTAAACAACATAAGCTTGAGTTTTGCCTCCCCAGAAGTTATTTGTATAACTTTTCGGATTATGTAAAAATAATTATCATTGTGTGGTCTCAACAGGTTCAACAAGTCGTACTTCTTTTCATTATCTTTGAAACCATAAGATGAATGAACAATTTTTTTAAAAAGTTCTACATGGTACTAAATAGATCTTCTTTTCCTTGACTTGTTTCTAAGACTGTGCACACTTGAGGTTGTTGTTAACATAGCCCATCTTAAAATCTAACAAGAATCTTCTCATCCTCTACTCTGTGGTCTGCTAATTGGATAAGAGATCTAAGACTATCATCATCATCATCATCATCATCATTACTATTCCTATACATCAAGTTATTATTCCCCTTTGTTTCCTTAAAAGTACCCTCATTAAAATTAAATATCATGTAAAAGATTGTGTTTGAAGTCTGCTAGACAGCACATAACCACAAATATCAACGTTACCAGACTATGAGTTCATTACATGTAAACATGGGGTAGATGTAAAGGAATGAGCATAAAACACCTTGGATAAATTTAAGCAACTGGGGGAGGGGAGGAAGTAGAGAAAAACCACTTTAAATTTTTTATAGGAGATCGCCAACCTGAATAAAAGCTTCCTCTACCCTTTTCACCCAATGAAGCTGTGTTGCAGCTTGCTGTTGTCCTCTCTTTTGAGAATTTTCTTTTCTTGTAATATAACAATGTTAGCTTTTGAATGTTTTATATTATATTGCAGGAGAAAATTCTTTTCCTGCTGTATGGGAAGTCTAGGTGGGGGACTGGAACTACTTGAAACCCTTATATGCAGACCAAGTGGCATTCTTTGCTGAATCATAATACAGATTGTGTATCCTGAGATGTGGCCCTATCCAGTTATGTTGATGATCCCCAAATAAAGCTGTGTACGCCTCTAGCTGAAGACAGGCAAGCATATCCAGCATCTTTTTAAAATGTGGAAGAGAGTAAGGACAGCTAGGCCCTTACCACAATTCCATTTCTTAACATTTAACAAAAACTTGACTTATAAAAAAAATTATGGTGTTTAAAATGCTGAGCTTGGCCTCAAGAGTTTTCTTTATTAAAGTAAAACACATTTCATAGTTTCTTGATGTCACATTTTTCAACTGGGGAGAGGAGCTAATAACTAATTCTCGAATTTACTTAATAATTTTGGCTTTGAGAGACGAGAGAGAGACCTTCACAGTCTAGAAAACCAAAACAAAAATCACTGCTATCAAGTTGATGCTCTGAAATTTTGAGGGTGGGGTGGAAGACTACATATCTTCCTCCCTAAGATCTGACTGATGGGTTTAAACTGCACACCTTTAGGTTCACAGCCTCATAATTCTACACACTATGTTGACAGAGCTCCTTTCATAGGTTTTGTTTGCTTGTTCGTTTATTTTCTTTTTCTTTCATAGTTTTGAAGGGAATTATAAAACACTTGTAACATATATAAGACAGTATTTTTAAGACTATCAATTATTATCATTTAAGGCCTTCCAAGTTTTTACTAATTAATTTTAGTTGTTGCTCTTATTATTCTTGTCTTTCTAATTAACTTAAAGAACAGTTTTTGCTTTTTTATTTTTCATCTGTAGAAATTGAAAAGCTCAGAGAATTAACATTTATGGAGGAACTCATGCAATTTAGAGAGCTGTGGCAGCTTAGTCTGTAGTGCTGCTTTGCTAACCCAAAAACCTATCATTTCTTGTAATTCAAATCCACCAGTGGCTCCACCGAAGAAAATGGTTAACCTCCTCCTGTGCGACTTGTTGCTATTCTTGCATGAGTGAGAAACAACCCACAGCAGAACCTTCAGGGAGTTTTCAGAGGCTGCAAATAACAAGGAAGGAGATTGCCCATCTTGTTCTGGCTAAGCAGCTGGTGGACTAGAACCACATGACTTTGTATTGGCAATGTAGCTCCTTACCACTAGACCACCAATACTTACTGAAGGAACACTATTCAGCGACAAGAGAGAAATATAATATACATGACCTCAAAAAATATTGTTCTGCCTCTCCCCAACCTCAAAACCTGCTGTCGTGGTTATGTGCCATCAAGTCACCTGTGACTCATAGCGACCCTGTGAATAATAGCTCTGAAGCTTGCTCTACCCTCAGCCAGTCTCACTGACTCTGACACCCTTAACCCTACTACCCTAATTATTGCGTCAATACATCTCATCCAGAGTCTTCCTCTTCTGTGCCTTCCCACAGCTGTAATAACTAAAACAGCATGATACTGGTACAATGCAGGCACATAGACCAATGGAACAGAATCGAGAACTTCAGAAATGAGGCCATCTATCTATGGTCAGCTGATACTTGTTAAGGAAATCAAACCTAATAAATGGGGAAATGACAACCTCTTCAACAAATGATGCTGGCAAAATTGGACTGCTACTGCAGAAATCTAAAACCAAATTCACATCTCACACCAGACACAAAAACCAACTCTAGGTGTACCAGAGACCTTGGAGTAGAGCCCTAAACCATAGAGGTCATAAGAGACAAATTGGGTTCAAGCTTAGGCTGCCTAGTCTATGGTATAAAGAGGCTGACAAATACAGCTAGAAATGAACAATCTGAAGAGGAGAAAATTGTTAAAAGGTACCTCATAACGATTAAATCCCTGTGCACACAAAAAAGTATTTTCCAACAGAATGAAAAGAAAACCTACTGACTGGGAAAAACACTTAACAATATCATCTCAGACAAGAGTCTCATAAAAAAAGTTTATAGAATTCTCTTGGGCCTCGCCAAGAAAAAGACTGATAACCAAATTACAAAATAGACAAAAGATATGGAAAGACTTTTTTACAGAAGAATACATTTGAATGGCCAACAGATGTATGAAGAAATGCTCAAAATCACTGGAAATAAGAGAAATGTAAATCAAAATTCTAATGAGATACTATTTCACTCCAATAGCATTGTAACTGCAAGACATCAAACAATAAATGTTGGAGAGGATGTGGAGAGGTGGGAATTCTTGTACACTGGTGGTGGGATTGTAAAATTGTGCAATCATTCTGGAAGGCACTTTGACTTTTCCTCAAAAAGCTGAGCATACAAACTCTGTATGATCCAGCTATTCCATTACTAGGAATATACTCCAAGGAAACTAGACCTGAGACACAAGCAGAGATTTGTATACCAATGTTCTTAGCAGCTTTATTCATCATTGCAAAAATATGGAAACAGCCCAAATGCCCAACCACAAATGAATGAATTAGGGAATTGTGGTATATTCACACAATGGAATACTACTCAGCACTCAGGAGCAATGATATTGAAAAATACTATGTAACTTGGGAGATACTAAAGAGTCTTAGCTGAGTGAACTGAGTCTCATAAGAACAAATACTGCATAAGATGATTATTTTAAATATAGAAGGATAACTAGTAAAAGTGTATGAGAGTCCAAGGAGTAAAGGGGTGGGAGCAGAGGGATGAGGAGTTGGGGGAGGGATCATAGGTTCACACAATTTAGTGGGTGAAGGGAGAGTGTAAAGGAAATGGGAAAGATCCAGAGGGGTCTGGAAAGACGGAGTAATTGTGGGCATAGTCCAATGGTGATTAATTTTATAAAACACAATGGGAACAAACCCAGGAATGATTGAATGAAACATAACTTCAATGAAGGAAAGTGTTGGAAAGAAATCTACATTTAAAAAATAAACTTACAAAATTTTTCAAAATATTGTTTTGCATGAAAATAAGTCTTATTTAAAAAGAGAACATACAACATGGTTCCATTTATACAAAATTCTTCTAAAATAAATAAGTCTAATCTGTGTTGAAAAAGCTCAGAACAGTGATTAATATTCAGTAGCAAGAAGGTGGGGGTCGGGGGAAGGAATGACTTAGAAGTGTCATGAAGAAAATTTTTAGTATATTATCTACATCCTGATAGTGTTTGGGGCTACTCTTGCAACAGGCAAGAAAGGAATTTAAAAGAACAAACCCCAACTCTAACATTTATTTAACAGTATTTTACGAAGAAAAAATGTCCTTATAATCTAGGGTGACAGTTTGGGGAAAGTCTTCTTAACAAGTTTAAAACCTTGTAGTTTGCCTCCACTCTGCAATCTAGCTGAGACTTCTATTAACATGTAGAATTTCCTGACCTTTTATCAAGGATGCCAAATGAGAAGGAAAGCTTCAACACCTTTAAATTTGAAGTGGGTTACTTGCTAGGTTTGCTCTGAGACGCTAACTTATGTCCCTGTCTGTTGAACCAACAACAAGATAGATTGACACAGTGACTGTAGCAATGGACTTAAGAATATCAGATATGGTTGTATATCAAGTATACGAGGAGGGCAAAAATAGGGCAGGGTTCAGATCCATTGTCCATTCTGTCACTATGAGATTTACTTTACTTCCCTGGGAAACCCTCTGGGGAGGGTCACTATAAGTCCCTTCAGACTCCACAGCAATGGGCTGTCACTATGAGTTGATTCTGACTTCACAGCAATGAGTTTGAGGAATTTTGTTATTTTTGTATTTTTTAAAACAAATACATTTGAGCCATTCTGCTAGGGATTAGTCATGCATTCTTTTTGCTTAGAGGGGTACTAAGATTGGCTACGGTATTCCAAAATATTGAAAGCAAACTTGGAGCATGTTTTTATTATTTTTAATTTTTTTATCTTTCTCTTTTCTACTAGTTTATTTACAAAACTCAAATATAAATTCGAACATAGTCTTTCCATTTCCCTCACCTCCCCACACATCATATTGTACAACCCAATGATTAATCCTCTGGTCCCTGTGCACATCCACATCTGTCTGCTTCCAGCCTCTCCCACCACTCCTAGATCCTTATACTCATTCTAATTCTACAGTAATGGTTTTATACAATATTTATCCTTGTGGGACTGAGTTAGTTCACTCAGCATAATGGTCTCCAGTCCCTCCCAAGTTAGTAGATTTGCAAAGTTATTGCTCCTGCGTGCTGCATAGTATTCCATTGTGTGAATGTACCATAATTTCTCAATCAATTTGTTTGTGGTTGGACATTTAGGCTGTTTCCATGTTCTTGTGATGGTGAATAATGCTGCTATGAAGATTTATGTACAAATCTCAGTTTGTGCCTCAGTTCTCATATTCTCAGGGTATATTCCAAGTGGTGGAATAGCTGTGTCATATGGAATGTCTATGCTCAGGTTTTTGAGGAATTGAGTGTAAACTTGAAGCACATTTTAATGCTTCTCTCTCTCCCTTATGCTCTCCCCCTCTCTCATTGACATCAAGTCTAAACCCATTCATACATGACCCTCCACTGTTTTTGAGGCCGTAAATCACAGGAGAGGAGTTTGTCTATCTTTCTCCCATTAAGCCACTGGTGGATGAGAACCACCATGCAGGTGCAACAGTGCAACCACCTATGCATGGATTAGGCTACCAGAGCTTCTATTTATACATTTGTTGTTGTTCTTACTATGTGCTGACCCTGTATATAACAGCTCCGGACTCCGATCTATCTTGAGCCAATTTCATTGTCTCTGACACAGCTAATCCCATTTCCCCAGACATTTAATCAATCTGGCTTATCCAGGGTCTTCCTCTCGTGCTGTCCCTCCACTCATTCAAGCATGGTATCCTTGCCCGAGGACTGGTCCCTCTTTGCAACATATCCAAAGTATGTCAGATGGAACTTTAAAATTCTTGCTTCCAAAAAGCAGCCTGGTTTCATCCTCTCCAGGATGGACCTCTTTGTTCTCTTGGCAGTCCATGGTGTAATGTCTTTGTGGTTGTTGTTCTAATGTGCTGTTAAATTGCCTGGGACCCTATGTACAGCAGCTCTGAATCCTTCCCTGTGCTGGGGCAATCTCACTGATTCTGACACACCAACCCACATCGCCCCAGTTACTGTAAAAATCCACCTCATCCAGAGTCTTCCTTTCCTACCCTGTCCCTCCACCTTTTTTTTTTTAAATTGAGCAATAGTTTTCATTTGGAAGCCAGAGTATTGATTTGCATCTAGTGCCCCTACATGTATTTATAACAAAAGCTTTCCTGGCACATGCAGGTTTTTTAGGTGCAGATATTTTTGGTGTGTTCTTTTTTAATTGATTTTGATGTCCTTCTCCAAGGACTGATCTCTCCTGGACATGTGCCCATAGTAAGTGGGCAGAACTTCAAAATCTTAACCTCTAAGGAATGACTTGGTCTTACTCTCTCCAGGGTATAGATTCTTCTTCGGTCATCCTTAGTCATTGTCCTGCTCTCCGAAGCATAACAAATAATTGCAAAGACCATGGCCTGGATATCCACAAAGCAGCTTCTAATGTTTCCTAAGGTAAATTCTCAGATCATTAAACACTTCTTCAAAACTGATAGTAAATGATGGTGTGTTCTGAATTACCAGCCACTTGGGATTCATGTGCTGAGCTCCATTATGAGTCCCTGAAGAGCTGTATTGGAGCATGAGGCGAAGGAAAGACGTGCACCGTGATATACTCATCAGAATATTCTCCCTTCTTTTGAGCAAAGTGGAAACAATTCATTAGCTCACTGCAATTTAATGATGTGACTTGATAAATGTCTGAATACCCTTTAGATCCTCTGGAGGAGACTGTGAGGACTATGCCGACTGGGAACAGCAGTCTGATGGGAAACAAGACTGTTGGCACTGAATAGTAGCTAAAGTAGGCTTACAAAGAAAGCCAACCACCAACAGCCTATATTTTGTAACATTTTGATATTTTATCAAACATGGATTTTTGCATCAATTTAAAAAAAAATGTTGCCCCATGACATTTTTCAGTTTGATTATTGAGGTTTGGGTGCCTGCCTTAAATTTTGTTACTGAGGCATGTGATGCTAATATCACTCCTGTCTATTATAATTTATCTGAGCCTGACTTACATACAGTTTTAAAGTTTCTTTCCCATCCAGCTTGTTCATTGAGTCAAGTCTCTTGGCACCTTTCTACCTGTCTGTCAGATGGTTAAAATATTAGACAGTGAAAGAGGAAGAAATTTAAAATCTGAAGGATACAGGAAATACAAACACCATTCAAAACTGCAGGAGACTAGTATTTGATTTAATCCTATTTCCTAAAACTTTTTCACTTGTGTTGTTTTGAATTGGTTTTTTTTCTTTGTTTTGAATTGTTGAATCATATTTTAGGCAACAAGTAAGAGCTTGCAATTTAATGGTATTTGTTGTTATTAAATGCCTTCTAGTTAACTACGACTCATAGCGAATAACTCTATGAACAACAGATTGGAAAAGTATCCTGTCCTGCACTATCACCACAACCTCTGTTCAAATCCATTTTTGAGGTAGTTTCTATGTCAATCCATCTGCTTGAGGATCTTCCTTTCTCTCATTGATCTTCTACCTTTGTCAGCACGATGTGTTTCTCTAAGGACCCGAAAATATTAAAAAAAAAAAAGTAAGTGAGATAAAAATTCTTTATCCTTGAAAAGAAAAATTTTTTCATTGTCATGCGATCTCTCCCTCCAAGTTCACTCCACTATGCAGCCTTCACTCTGGACTTCTGTATTGACAAGAAGACCCATTCATATGTGCCTTTTAAACAGATCTCTCCTTCATCTGTTTCTTTCCTTCTTTTTCTTTTCAAGGAGAAGAGTGATTTGGTGGGGAGGGTTTGATCAGGGAGAAAAGTACAATGAATGACTGGAAATCCTAAGTCTCTGTATACTTTAATTAAAATTAATAGAGAAACTTAAAAAGAAATTCACTATCCTTGCATATAAGAAGCACTCTGCTTGTATTTTTTCCAAAAAAAACCTTGTTTGTTCTTTTGATAGTCCATGGTGTATATTCAATGCTCTTTGCCAATCCTACAATTCAAAGACATTACTTCTTCTTCAGTCTTCTTTATTCATTGTTTGATGTTCAGATGCATAGAAAACAATTGAAAAGACCAAGGCAATGATAAATCACACTTTAGTCTTTAAACTCCCATGCTTGTTCTTTAGAACTTTGGACAGGTAGCTGATTTCCCAAAGGCAACAGTGTTTTGATTTCTTGACTGCTATTAGCATGGCTTTTGCTTATAGAGCAAGTAAAATGAAATTGTTGACAACTTCAATCTTTTCTCCATCTGTCATAATGTAGCTTAGTGATCCGATCCAGTGATGAATATTTTTGTTTTCATGATGTTGAGATGTAACCCATATTTATGTTTGCAGTTTTTGTTCTTCTGCAGGAAGTGCTTCAAATCTTTATTTTCTGCATATAAGACTGTGTTATCTGCATAACACAATTTGTTGGTGAATCTTCCTCCAATCCTAATGGCATATTCTTCTTTATATATTCTAACATCTCAGATGATTTACTCAGAATATAGATTGAATGATTATGGAAAAAAGTTATAATTCTGATACATTCTTTTTCTGATTTCAAACAAGTAGTGTTCCCTTGTTCTGTTGAGAAACTGGTTCTTGATATATATATATATATATATATATATATATATATATATATAGGTTTCAGATGAGCACAATGAAGTGTTCTATAATTCCTATTCTTCTCAACGTTATTCATAACTTGTTATGATTCACACAGTCAAATATCTTTGTATAGTCAATAAAGCACAAGCAAACATCTTTTTTGTATTCTCTGCTTTCAGTCAAGATCGATTTTTTTTTTATCAGCAATGATATCCCTTGTGTCATGATCTCTTTTGAACCCTGTTTGAATTTCTAACAATTTTCTGTTCTGAACATTTTTAAATATTTTTCAACAAGATTTTACTTGCATGTGATATTAATGATACTGTTTTATAATGTCCACCTTCTGTTGGATCACTTCTTCTAGGAAAGGAAATAAATATGGATCTCTTCCAATCAGTTAGCCAAGCAGCTGCTATTGCTTGGCTGTATTGCACATTTGTTAGAGAAGGGTGAGCACGTCCCCTTTGGATCTTTCTGAATCCCTTTGCCACCCCCACACTGCCCCACCAAACCCTGTTATTCTAGAGATTTCCTCCTCTCTCCATCCTTATTCCCACTATCCCCCTTCCCTTCCCTTTTTGGACTTTTACACACATTTTACTAGTTATCTTTTTGTTTTTACAATAATGGTCTCACACATCATTAGTCCTTATCAAACTGAGTTAGTTCGCTCATGTTATATAGTATTTTCTTTGTTTTTTAGTGCTGCATAGTATTCCATTGTGTGAATATACCATCATTTCTTAATCCATTAGTTTGCTGATGGACATTTGCACTGTTTCTATTTTCTTGATACTGTGAGTAACACTGCTCTGAACATAGGTTTACAAGTCTGAATTTATGTCTCAGTTCTATTATCTTTGGGTTATATTCTTAGCAGTGAAAAAACTAGATTATACAGGATTTCTATATTCAGCTTTTTGAGGAAACCTTGGCTTGGTTTTGACTACTGATACTGGGCTTCCCCAATGTTTGTTTCCACAAAAGTAGTTAATCTGATTCCAATGTATTTCATCAGGTAAAGTCTTTGTGTATAGCTGTCTTTTATGTTTTCTTAAAAAGTATTTATGGCGAAATAAATCCTTGATTGTACAAAATTCTAGAATTCCATTTCCAACCTTATTTTTGTTACTAAGGCCGTATTTTCCAACTGCTAATCTTCTTTGTTTCCAACTTTTGCATTCCAGACCCCAATTATTATTATTGCATCTTGATTTCATGTTTGATAAACATCAGACTGAAAAGACAGAAAGATATGAAATTTTATGAATCTTAGATTTTTCTAATTTTGGATTTTTGTTATACAGTAATGATTATGTAATTAGGACTTCCTTGTATATGCATTGATAGTTTCCTATCATTCACAGCATTGTACTTTAGATATTAAAATGTTATTATTTATGTTTATGAATATGACACTATTCTTCTTCAATTTCTCATTCCTGGCATAATTTATCATGTGATTATCTGATTCAAAATGGCCAAAATCAGTTCATCTCTGCTCACTAATGCCTAGCATGTCAAACTTCATGCTATTCTATTTCATCTTTGACAGCTTCCAGTTTTCCTAGATGTCTACGTAATATATTCCATTTGACTATTTGGGTCACAGAAAATTGTGGCTAACATTGAGAAGAACAGGGATCCAGAAACACTTGATTACTGTCATGTAAAGCCTACACCTAGACCAGAAAGCTCTTTTCCAAATAGATCAAGAGAATACTCTGTGTGGTTTAAAGTCAAGAAAGGAGTGCAGCAGGAATATAGCCTGTCTCCTTGTCTTTCTGATCTATACATGGAACAGATTAATTAAGGAATCTGGACTTTATGAAGAAAAATGTGGCTTCAAGATTGGAAGAAGACATCAACCTGCGTTTTGTTGATGATACAATCGTGTTTGCTAAAACTGAGGAGAAGTTAAAGTGTTTGCTGCAGAAAGTCAAGGACTTCAGTGTTCAATATGGATTGCATCTCAATGTCAAGAAAGCAAAGCTTCTCACCATCAGGCCAATTCTTAGTATCATGATAGAACGAGAAAAGATTGAATTTGTTAACGATGTTCATTGTCCCACAATCAACACTCTTGGCACTAGCAGTCAGGAAATCAAAAGATGCATTGCTTTATTAAAGTCTGCTACTAGGTACCTCTCCAGATTGCTAAGAAGCAAAGATGTCAGTCTAAAGACTAAGATGCGCTTGATCCAGGTCATGGTCTTCTCAATTATTTTCAATGCATCTGAAAGCTGGACAATGACTAAAGATGACAAAAGAAGAATTGATGTCTTTGAGTTATAGTCCTGGAGAAGAGTTTTGAACATACCGTGGACTTCCAAGAAAACAAATAGGTCAGTTCAATAGAGGGTAAAATCAGGTTTCTCCTACCAGGCAAGAATTTTGAAACTTTGTCTCATATACATACTTTAAGCATATCGCCAAGAGGAACCAGTCCTTGGAGAAAGACAGGATTCTTGGAAATATAGATGGTCAATACAGGAGAGAAAGACCCTGGATGAGATGGATTGACACAGTGACTGTGGTAATGGGAGCCAATGTGTCAGAGAGAGAGAGAGAGGTTGGCTCAGGATAGGGCAAAGTTCAGAGTCATAGTCAGCCCGTTGTGAATCACTGAGTCGTGGTCAACTGATGCTGTATAACAACCACAAACAACTCTTCATTTTGAGTCATGCCATGTCAGCATGAGAAAAGTCCTTCACTGGGTGAAAGGTTTACTCCATTTACATCATTACAGTGGAGTCTGCCTTGAGAACACTGTTCTTCCTCAGCTGCATTTTGAGAGCATTCCAACCTGAGGGACTCATCTTCTGGCCCTATGTCCAACAGCGTTTTCCATTATCCATAGAAGAACTGTGATTTCAGAAGTGATTGGCCAGGCTTGCTTCTTGGTCTGTCTTAGTCTGGAAGCTCCACTGAAACCTGTCGATCATCGGTGACATTGCTGCATTTGAAATACTGGCAGCATAGCTTCTAGCATCACAGCAACACAAAAGCCACTACAGCATGGCAAATGAACAGGCAAGTGATGGCTAATGGTGTTCGTTTTCTATTGACTCAAATTCTTGTACAGCCATTACTTGCAAGCCCTACTGAATGTAGTAGAGCCCTGGTACAGATTTAAAGGAAATAAAATTTTGAAATAAAAATACTTAATCATCATTATAAATTATTAAATATTAGACAAGAAATACAGTCAACACTCTTGGTACCAGCAGACAAGATATCAAGAGACAAATTGCATTGGGAAAGTCAGCTGTCAGGGATCTCTCAAGAGTACTGAAGAGCAAAGGCATCAAGCTGGAGACTAAGGTGCACCTGATCCGGGCTATAATCTTCACAATTATGTGCTGTGCATCAGAGAGTTGGAGAGTGAATAGGGATGACAGAAAGAGAGTTGATGCCTTTGAGCAGTGATGCTGGAGAAGAGTGTTGAATATACCTTGGACTGCTGGAGAGGGTGAAGCCGAAGTTCTCCTTGGAGGCAAGGATTCTGAAGTTTCATCTGACACACTTTGGGCATGTTGCAAGGAGGGACTGGTCCTTGGAGAGGGACGTCATGTTTGGGAGAGTGGAGGGACGGTGCAGGAGAGGAAGACCCTTGATGAGATAGATCGATTCTGTGATTGGAGTGGTGGGAGTGAGTGTGTCAGAGACAGCAAGGTTGACACAGGATAGAGCAGGATTTGGGGCTATTGTACATAGGGTTGCTATGAGTCACAAGAGACTCGACGGCACATAACAACAACAGCAGGTATTTGTACATCAGAGACCAAGAACAATGCAGAGGGTAAGGTTTCCCTCTATTCTGAGAAGTCTTAACCCATTTTATTTAAATAAGTGGTCTAAAGGAGACCTGATAGCATAGTGACTTAACTGCTGGACTATTAATCAAAATGTCAGAGGTTCCAATCTGCCAGTTTCCCTACAGGAGAGAATGTGGCAGTCCACTTTTATAAAGATTGACAGACTTCAAACTCCTATGGAGCAGTTCTATTCTGTCCTCTGTTGCTGTTAGGTGCTGTTAAGTTGGAAGGAACCCATAGCTGACCCTCCAGCAGGTTGTCAGAGGCAGTAAATCACGTGTGAAGAGACTGTCCATCCTGCTTCCATCAGAGCAGCGTGTGGATTGGAACTACATTCCTTTGGGATTGCATTACAGCTTCAGTCACAAATAGGAAAAGGAAAAGCTCTTTAAAATGTGAATATTAATCATGGAAATGAAGGAATTTCCTATAACCATTGTTGTTGTGTTGTACTGTCGTATGTACCCTTAGTTGGAACCAACTTTGTACTTTGCATGTTCCAGCTAACAAAGGATGTTTGCCACTGTTTTTCCTCATCTTGATTGACTTCCAGTCTGGGTTCTACCTCTAATACTACAGCTATTCGTATTCTTCTATGGTTCATGGGGTTTTCAGAGGCCTGTTTGTGAAGTGGATGGCACACCCTGCTTCTTATCTTGGTCTGAGAGCTCTACCAAATCTGTCCACCATTGGTGAGCCTTGTGAATTTGACACATCAGTGGCATAACTTTTAGGATCACAGCAATCCACAAGTTACTTCAAACTGTAGAGCAAACTGGCAGACAAATGCTAAAATTAATTACACCAATGTATTCTGCAAATGCAACAGATACAAGGAAGTAGATGGAGAGAATGCCCAGAGTCACTGAAAAATTTCAGGATGTGTCATATGAGAAGGAAGCAATGGTAATGAAAGAGGAAGTTGAAGTTGCCCTAAAGGCAATGACAAAAACATAAGGCCCCAGAAATCAACGGGAGACTGACTAACAGATGCAGACCTAGATGTGTTCATCAGTCTATGTCAGGAAATTTAGAGGGCAGCTGTCTGGCCAACCGACTGGAAGGGATCCCTGTTTGTTCTAATTTTCAGAAAGAGTGATCCAACAGAATATGGAAACTATCAAACAATATCACCTGCAAATAAAATTCTGCTGAAGATGATAGTAAAAAAAAAAAAAAAATTGGCCAGAACAGTACATAGATAGGGAAATACCGGAAGTTCAAACAGGATTTAGAAGAAGCTGTGGTACCAGGGATATTGTTGCTGATGTCAGAAGGATCTTGGTTATAAGTAAAGAATATTTGAAAAATATCTATCTATGTTTTATTGACTATGAAAAAGCATTTGATTTTGTGTATCATAACAGAGATGAATGATACCAGATAACTTAATTTTGCTCATGTGAAACCTATAACTAGATCATGAGGCTGTTATCTGAATAGAACAAGGGAATATTACATGGTTTAAAATTAAGAAAGAAGTGCATTAGAGTTGTATCCTTCATACTTATTCAATCTATATGTTGAACAAATTATTCAAGAAGCTGAAATCTATAAAGAAGAATGTGACATAAAGATGGAAGATTATGCAGATGACACAACTTTGCTGAAAGTGAGGAAGAACTGAAGCACTTGTTAACAGAAGTTCAAAGAATATAGCCTTCAATATGGATTGCATCTCAATGTCAAGAAAACAAAAATTCGTACCATTGACTGATAGGAAACATCAAAATAGAAGGAAAAAAAATTGAAGCTCTCAACAATTTCATCTTACTTGGATCCACAATCAATACCCTTGGTACCAGCAATTAAGAAATGAGGTGACATATTGTACTAGCAAAGTCTCCAAATTATTGAAGAGTAATGATGTCAGTTTGAGGAGTAAGGTGAGTCTCATTCAATCACTTGCTATGCATCTGAGAGCTGGAGAATGAATAGTGATGACCGAAGAAAAATTGATGCCTCTGAGCTCTGATGTTGGAGAAGAGTATTGAATGGACTGCCAAAAGAACAAATAAGTCTTAGAGAAAGAGCAGCCAGAGTGCTCCTTGGAGGCAAAGATGATAAAAACGTGTCTCTCATACTTTAGGCATGTTGCTAGGAAAGACTGTTAGTTGGAAACGGACATTATGCTTGGAAAAGGGGAAGGTCAGGCTAAGAAGAAGACTACCCTCAAACAGGTGGATTGATACAGTGACTGTGTAATGGGGTCTAGTGTGTCAGAAAGTGTGAGGACAGCACAGGTCAGGGTTCAGATCTGTTGTGCATAGAGTTTCAATGGGCCATACTTGATAGCATCTAACAACAACAGTGAGAAAAAGCTACTCTGCAATCTCAAAAGTGAACTGTCTGAATTCTCCAGTTCCTTTGCAGAAGGGTGGACAATCTCCTCCCAAGCAATTCAATGTCTCTAAAAACCCATTGAAAGGTTCATTGTGACTTGGTGGCCCAGAACAACAACAGCCACCCAAGCAGATATACGCACACCGGTGTTTATCAAGGCTTTGTTCACAATAGCAAAGAGTTGGAAACAACACAATTGCCCATCAATGAATGAATGGCTAGAGAAGCTGTGGTATATTCACACAATGGAATACTACGCTGCACTGAAAAACAAAGAAGTCACTAAATACTATACAAAACGGGTGACCCTGGAGGACATTATGCTGAGTGAAATATCTCAGTCACAAAAGAACAAATACTGCATAGGGCCACTGTTTAAAATGGGACTGATATGGAGGTTGAGGGAAGACTGAGAAAGAGGGGATAAATAATGTATACTGCATTGAAACAGATGAGGGAGAGAACTGTTTAAAAGGGATATATGATTAGGTATTATTGTCATGACAGGAGTCCAGAACGAAGGCTGCACAGTGGGGTGGACTTGAGGGGAGGGATTGTATAATAATGAAAGAATTTTTATTTTACTTTTCAAAGAGAAGAGAGAATTGGGGGGTGGGGCAGGGAGAAAAGTGTAACAATGAATGAATGGAAATCCTAAGTCTCTATAAACTTTCATTTAAATAACTTTTTTAAAAAAGAACAACAGCACCTATAACCAACAATTTGAAAAGGCCCAACCTATGAAGGCCCAGGAGATGACTGCTTTAGTCACTTGATTTATCTAAACTGAAGAGCAGTTTACAAAAGAATTCTTCAAAAACAAAGTGGGTAGCTGAGAAGAAGGTATTCACTTTTGGGCCATTTTAAGAGAAACAGTTTTTTGTTTGTTTTATGTATTTTTTGTTATTTGGGGTAGACATTCAACCAGAAGCTAGCACTGCCTTATCTTTTATGCAACTTTATAAGATGGATGTGAAATACTTTTCTTTCCATACATCTGGTCATTTTCCAAATTCTCCAGGGATCATATTTGCTCATGTGACAAGTAACTATTTTTCTTTTCTCCCTTTCAGGAAAGATGAAAATGGAATCTGAATTTCTTAAACATTGTGTTTGGTTAAACTCCTATCACAAGTTTTCATGGTGTGATGAGGAAAATTGTCATAGGGGGAAAACCAACACAGAAACCATAGAACACAACTGTTTGCTGAAATATAACAGACTAAAAACTGTACTCAGTTTTATCTCAAATAACTAAGACAACTGTAAAAAGTTGGTGTTGAGGGTGTTGTTTTTTTTAAAAAAATCTAGTTTCTCATAAATATTTTTCTCTTTAAATAACAAACTTCTTTTTCTTTTACTTACATGCACTGAGGCAAATCCTTATTCTGTTCACCACAATGCTTCAGTTCCCTGCCTCAGGGCAAACCTCCTTTATGACCTTAATGGGAGCTCCAGGCTGGCCCAGAAATCTGGGGGCAAGGTACCAAGGATGAGACTGTAAAATAGGGTCGTGAAAAATAATATTTATAAATTCAGATCCCCATTCCTGAAAGTGCAAGGAGAGGAGTAAAAATACATGAACAGTTCAGCAAAACTTTTCTTTATTATTAATTTATTGAAAGCTGCTTGGCAAAGAAGGGAGAAAAAAGATCTTCCATCCTGTTGAATCACAGATCCATTCCTGTTATTCTCTCAAGGACTAATCTAGCATTTCCCATATGTCTTGTGCTCATGAATTGTTCAATCTTTTTTCATCAGGTTTCATCCAGACTGTGTCTCTCATAATTTTTGCCAATCAGAAACATTATTAGGACCCTCAAAGAAAGCTGGTCTCTGGACCAAAGTAAAACTGGCACAGACTAATAATGCAACAAATAAATAATACAAACTTTTGGAAATAACCTTTAACCACTAGTAATGTTTTAGTCAAACTCCTATTCTTCCTGTACCTAAACCCAAGGCTTCCAATTCTTTTTAATTCTGAAACAATTCTTCTTGTACTAATAATATTTTATTTAAGTATCAACTGATAAAAGCTTGGGGAAAATATTGTTAATCTCTTCAACATCTGAAAATGAAAATTATTCTGTGGCTTTCTATAGATTATTTCTAGCTATGCAAACATTATTTGGTATATTTTTATTAGATATGGGTGATTTTTTTTCCTCTTTGACTTTTATACAATAAGCATATTAGTGATATAAGCTAGTCTTCCCAAAGGACAAAATTCCTCACAGTTTTGTATAGGAAGTGAGTTTGGACTAAGAGTCTGGACGTCAGTTGGAGAGAAATAATTCTCAGAGGGCAATGTGAGGTCAGAATTCTATTTCAGTTTGAGCATCATTTCGTGTAAGATAGTACAAGCTGCCATAGGTGAATTTTTCTAGCATTGAGAAGATGATGAAAATCCAGCTCAGCCCAAGGTTAATTCCTGAGGAATGAATGTCACCTAGCTCCACTAGCCCACCCTTTTTTAGGTATAAGTTATTTTTCTATCATCCTAATTGTACATAGAGAGAGAGATCAGTTGGCCCCAGTGGACAGAAAGCAATGCTACCAAGCAAGCCAAAGGTGGGTGACTTTTAATCCCCGGCCCTTGGGCCTGTCTTTCATTGTTTTTGTTCAGACATTCCTCTAGGTCATATAGCCCTGGTGTACAAGTTGCCGTACCACGGTCACTTTTGGTTGCTGTGAGGCTGAACACTGTGACACTGATGTTCAAATGTGTTAATGGTTGGTTACCCAATGCGGACAGAGAATGGGGTGGAGCTCCCCAATTAAAACGAGCTTGGAAGGAGTGGCATCCACTTCCATAATAATTTGCCTCCGGAAACCCTATGAACTTGGAGAGAGGATGAAAAGCATCCAAGCGTCGAGGACTCTCCTTCATAGGGTCACTATGAATCGCCTGCAACTTGACAGCACTTAACAACAACAAATTCATTGTACAGCTCTCAGATGCATAGCAAGCAATGAAAAGACATGAGCCTGAGTCCAGTATACTTTAGTTTTCAAATTGACATCACTGCTCTTCAGTATTTTTGAGAGTTCCCTGACAGTGGACTTTCCCAAAGCAATACTTCTCCTTCTCTCCTGACTGCTGGTACAAAGGGTGTTGTTTGTGGATCCAAGCAAGATTAAATCATTAACAGTTTCAATCCTTTCTCCCTCTAATTAAGTAGTCCAGTGGTAAGAACCTTTGTTTTCTGGATATTAAGCACTTCAGGCATTCCTTACTTTCAGCACAAAGGGTTATGTCATCTACATAATAAAGGCTGTTGAAGCATCTTCCTCTGATACCCTGATCCCGATGCTACAGCTCTTCTTCATTGAGTCAGGATTCATGAATTATTTGCTGAGCATACAGATTGAATAAGTTTGGGGAAAGGATATACCCCTGCTGGACACCCTTCTTGATTTGAAACCATACAGTGTTCCCTTGTTCCATTCCGTAATAAAATTCTTTATCAAATTCAAAACATAGCTCTCCCTGCAGAACTACAAGATGACCAATCTCCTTGGTGGGTCACAGTCACTTTATTTGTGTAGTATATTGACCAGTCTCAGAAAGGTACAAAGTAATCATGAGCTGGCTGAAATCAGGGCCTGATTAAAAACAAAACAAACAAGCATCAAACTATTAAATTGTTTATAGCTAACTCAGAAAACATCAATCAATCCAAACCAAAGTAACAAGTCCTTTAGGGTAGAAGTCTAAGGCAAAGTTAACTTCTCTAGGTTTAGGGGCAAAGTGTCCCAAGATACATTTCAAAGAATATAGCAAAAGAAAAAAGAACCAAAATAAATAAAAAAATTTAAAAAAAAAAAGAACTTGGCAAAGTCAAGTCAATGTGTTGTTGTTGTTGTTATTGTTGCTGTTGTTGGATGTGATCATATTGACTATGAATCATAGTGACTCTTTAATGGAACCTTATCTTTCATTATTCTCGTGATTTCAGATAAGCTCAAGCTCATTGTTACAGTCATTGCATCAGTTAATGTTGACAAGGGTCTTCTTTTCTTTCTCTGCCCTTTCCCAGCATCAGGTCCTTTCCCCCCCAAGGACTAACCCCTCTTAATAATAAACTCGAAGTATATGATGTTCCAGCATCCTTGCCTCTCTGGAGAACCTTAGTTTCACTTTCTCCAGGTTAGACTTATTGGTTCTTTTGGCAGCCCATGAGATATTCCATATTCTTCACCAATGCCATAACTCAAAGACAGCAACTGCAACTCTTCTCCAGCCATTTTTATTCATTATCCTGCTTTCAGGTGAATACCATGATTTGAAGAATTTTACTACAGAAGATCAAAGATTTATATATGGATTTTCAATATGGATTGCCTTTCAACATAAAGAAAGTGCAAATTCTCACTTACTAGACCAACAGACAACATCATAATAGATGGAGAAAGTATTGAAATTGTCAACCGTTACATTTTACTTGGATTCATAGTCAATACCCATGGTAGCAGAAGAAACCAGAAGATGTGTTTCATAGATGAAATCTACTTTCAAGGATTTCTCAAAAATTCTAAAGAGCGAGGATGCTGGTGCAAAGACAGTGATACACTTGATCTGAGTTATTATGTTTTAATTGCTTTGTATACATCTAAAAACCCATGGTAAAAAAACAAGCCTAGCTCATTGGGGGTAGGTGTGTGAGAGACATAAAATTGGCTCAGGATACAGCAGGGGTCAGAGCTATTGTACGTGTTGCACTTGAGTTACAAGTGAGTGGACAGCACATTAAAAACAACACAACAGCTCACTTTTCATACCTAAAGTCCACTGTTTGAGGATCTTTGAAAGTGTTTGAAATTTACTCTTGTTGTGTACCATCGAGTCAGAACTAACCCATAGCTGACCCTCCAGCAGATTTTCAGAGGCAATAATCACACAGGAGGAGATGGTTTTCTCCCCTGGAGCAGCTGGTGGAATCAAACCATAAGCCTTTGGGTTCGCAGTGCAAATTCTTACCATATCAATTTACATTATTGTAGCAAAGATAGCACAAAAAAAAATCAAGGTTGTATTTCATAATGATGTTCCCTAAAGTTTACATGCTAAATAATTTGTTACTACATTCTCTGCAATTGATCACTGTGTCAATTACTACTTTGCTAAATTATTTTCATTTTCTAACTTTTCTGTTTATAAACTGTTGTTGTTGTTGTTATGTGCTGTCAAGTCGCCTGCAAGTCACAGCAACCCTATGTACAACAGCCCTAAACCTTGCTTTATGCTGTTCCAATCATATTGTCACTGACACTCCTACCCCCATTTCCCCAGTCACTGAATCAATCCATCTCATAGTGGTTCTTACTCTCCTGCACTCTCCCTCCACCCACCCAAGTATGACGTCCCTCTCCAAGGACTGGACTTTCCTTGCAACATGTCCAAAGTATGTAAGATGAAGCTTCAGAATCCTTGCCTCCAAGGAGCATCGTGGTCTCATCTCATCCCTCTCTAGGTTAAACCTCCTTGTTTTGCTAGCAATCTATGGTATATTCAATATTCTTCTCTAGCACCACAGCTCAAAGGCATCAATTCTCTTTCTATCATCCTTAGTCATTGTCCAGCTCTCTGATGCATAGTAAGTGATTACAAAGACTGTAGTCTGTATTATGCACCTCCACAAGAAGAAGACAAACAACTTAGTTATGAAATAAGTAGAGGACTTCAAAAGACACTTCACCAAACAAGATGTTCACCCGATCAACAAAGAAATGCTCAAGATCATTACCTATCCTAGATAGGTAATCAAAACAACATTGCAATTGTATCTCACCCCAGCAGCAATAGAAAGCAAGCAACATGATGCTGTTAAGGATGTAGAGAGATGGAAAGTCTCATCCACTGCTGGTGGGAATTTACAAAGGTGCAACCACTATGGAAAGCGGTTTGCCATTTCTTTTAAAAGTTGAAAGAGAAATAAAGTTTGATCCAGTCATTCTACCACTAGACGTATCCTTAAGAAATAAGAGTTACAACATGACCTGGTCTGTGAATAGTCATGTTTATCATAGCGTGATTTACAATGGCAAAGACAGAGGAAGAACACAAGTGTCCATAAGTAGGTAAGTGGTTAAAGTAACTACAACACATTTACTCAAGGGTATGCTGTTCATCGCTAAAGAAAAGTAAAGAATTTACAAAATACTAAATGACATGGATGAGGTTAGAGGATCTGATGTTGAGTGAAATAAGTCAGTCACAAAGAATAAGTATTGTATAATATTACTATTCTAAAAAGCTAAAGGAAGTTTAACATACAGATAGAATCTAATCTTATTTTGGATAGTCACCAGGGGAAGAGAGATAGCGAGAGATAGAGAGAGATGTAAATATTAACAATTCACACATTCACACTCAGTTACTGAAACTGAGTTGGAACCAACTTATGGCTGGGCCTCCATTGGGTTTCTGAGACTATAAATAGCATGAGAGGCAATTGTCCGCTTTCTCCCACAGAGCTGCTGCATGCTTTTGGGGTTAGCAGCCCAATACTCTGCATATTATGCCACCAGAACTTCACAGTAAATAGATAATAGAAACTTATTAAGTAAAAGGAAAGATAATATATTGTTAAATTGATATTTAAGTGACGACAGGTGATATATAATAAGGATGTGAGCTGATATTGTGTCTTGTACTTAATATTATAAAACAAAGAGTGCACGAATGGTTGAATGAAAATCCAATATGCACTATAAACTTAAATGCCAATTACAGTGAAAAAGAGAGCTATTGTATAAAAAGGAAATATATTTTACATGTCAAACCAGGGTACACATACACATACATATGAATATCAAATCCTATATCTAATCGGCACCAGTAGCCAGGAAATTAAAAGATGTATTGCAATAGGAAAGTCTGCTGTTAGGGACCTCTCCAAAGTATTGAAGAGCAATGGTGTCTCTCTGGAAACTAAGGTGCATCTGATACAAGCCGTGGTCTTTGAATCACTTGTTATGCATCAGAGAGTTGGACAATGACTAAGGAGGATAGAAGGAGAATTGATGCCTTTGAACTGTGGTGCTAAAGAAGAGTATTGAAGGTACCATGGACTGCTAAGAAAACAAACAGATTCATCCTGGAAAGGCTCAAAACTTTGGACATGTTGTAAGGAAGGACCTGTCCTTGGAGAGGGACATCATGCTTGGAAGGGTGGAGGGACCGTGCAGGAGGGGAAGGCCCTCTATGAGGCGGATTGATTCAGTGACTTGGGTGATCAGGATGGGTGTATCAGAGACGGTGTGATTGGTACAGGACAGAGCAGAGTTTAGGGCTCTTGTACATAGGGTTGCTATGAGTCGCAAATGACTCGACGGCACATAACAACAACAACAACATATCTAATTGCAGGGAGCTCTGGTGGCCTACTTTCAAGAAGCTGTGCTGCAATCTGAAATGGTTCAAAGTCACCAGCTGCTCTGTGGGAGAAGGACGGGCAACTTCCTCCTATATGATTAACTGCCTCTGAAAATCTGCTGGATGGTCAGCCATGGGTCGGCTTCAACTCTATGGTACACAGTAATAGAAATAAGAATATTTAATAGCAGAAAATCAAAGGCAGCCTTCGATATGGATTATATCTCCACATCCCCAAAACAAAAATCTTCACCAATGGGCCAATAGGTGACATAATAATAGATTGAGAGGAAAAAAAATGAAATTTTCAACAATTTAATCTTACTTGGGTCCATCCATAGTCAACACCTTTTATATCAGCAACCAAGATATCAGAAGACATGTTGCATTGGGAAAATTGGCTTGTTAGGGCCTCTCCAAGGTGTTAAAGAGTAATTATATCAGTTTGAAGATTAAAGTGCATCTGGTAAAAGCCATGGGCTTTTCATTTATTTGTTAGATATCTGAAAACTAAAACAGAAATAAAGATAACAGAAGAAGACTCAATGTCTTTGAGTCAAAACTAAAAGTAAGAGAAAAGAATTGAATGCTCCAGGGACTTCCAAAAAATAAAACAAACACGTGTTAGAGAAAATACAACCAGAAATGCTCCTTAGAGGCAAAGATGACAAAGCTTCGCCTCACATACTTTGGACATGTTGTCAAGAGAGACTATTCCATGGAGAAGGTCATCATGCCCAATGAAAGAAAGATGGATGACCAGTGAAAGAGAGGAAGAAAACCCGTCAACTAGATAGACTGACAAGTAGTTACTGCAATGGGCGCAAGTGTGTTGGAGTTAAGGAGGGTGGCACAGGATAGGACAGGACTCAGATCTATTTTTCTTAGGGTGGCTATGGGTTGCACTTGCCTTACCAGCACCTAACAACAACAATATGTCTAATTCTAGGATTTCGATTGCCTAGTGCATACCTAATGGCAAGTGGTTTAAAGCAACCAGCTCCTCTGGGATAGAAAGACTAGTAATCTCCTCCTATATGATTTACAGCCTCTGAAAAGGTGCTGAGGGTCAGCTGTAAGTTGGTTGTGACTCAAAGACAATGAGTATTTTTGAGGAATACTTACATCAATATCTCTATTTTTATGCACATAAAGGAAAATTGTGCTGCAGTATCTACTTTTGCAACGTACAGTGTATGGTGTTCTATTTTTCTCTTTTGTTCCACCACAAAGAAAGGTTGTCTATTACCCACTAATAAATTCTATGATAAACAAAATCGTTCTAAACCACTGATGCAGTATGCTCTTAAGGGAAGCAGTCTTCCCATCTGTAAGCAGAAGTACCACAGATATCCTGTTCATCCAAAATCCACTGCCCTCAAGGCAATTCTGACTCACAGTGACCTCCTAGTACAGAACAGAACTTCCCAATAGGGTTTCCAAGGCTAAATGTATTTGTAGAAACAGACTTTTCCCATGGCACAACTACTGGGTGTACAGTAGACCTTTCAGTTAGCAACCAAGTACTTTTACACTGTGCTAGGAGGGCTCTTTCTAGTTGCTTCAGTCTTGTTGTTGTTGCTGTTATGTGCCCTTGAGTTGTTTGCGACTCATAGCGACCCTATGTACAACAGCCCTAAACCCTGCTCTATCCTGTGCCAATCCCACTGCCTCCAACATACCCATCCCGATTACCCCAGTCACTGAATCAATCCACCTCATAGAGGGTCTTCCCCTCCTGCACTGTCCCTCCACCCTACCAAGCATGATGTCTCTCTCCAAGGACCTGTCTCTCCTTACAACATGTCCGAAGTATGTCAGACGAAGCCCCAGAATCCTTGCCTCCAAGGAGCAGCCTGGTTTAACCCTCTCCAGCATGAATCTGTTTGTTTTCTTGGCAGTCCAGGGCACATTCAATACTCTTCTCCAGCACCACAGCTCAAAGGCATCAATTCTCCTTCTATCCTCTATAGTCATTGGTCCAACTCCCTGATGCATAACAAGTGATAGCAAAGACCATGGCCGGTATCAGATGCACCTTAGTCTCCAGAGAGACACCATTGCTCTTCAGTACTTTGGAGTGGTTCCTAACTGCAGGCTTTGCCATCTCAATACATTTTTTTATTTCCTGGCTACTGGTGCCAAGAGTGTTGACTGTGGAGCCAAGCAGACTAAAGTTGTTAACAATCTCAGTCTCTTCACCATCCATCCTGATGCTGCCAATTGGAACAGTGATGAGAATCTTTGTCTTCTTGACATTGAGCCTCTTAGTATAATATAAAAATACTCAAGTCTATGAAAGTGTGGAAAACAAAACAAATATCTACAAGCAAAATCGTCAGGACTTATGTAGGGACTTTTTGTTGGAGACAAAATGAAACAAAGTGAAAATGACTCCAGTGTTGTGTGCATTAGACATCTGAGGTCTATGAATTTGTAGGCAGTACTGAAAGCATCAGAAATAAGTTATAATCTCAGGATATGATAGACCCTTTATTTCAGATTCTTGTTCCCCTCTTGATTTACTTCAAAGAATTTTCCTGTTCTATTTTTTATAATTTTCACACCTTTTATCATGCATTAATTTATAAGCAGGACACAGAGAATTATCTTGATATCTGCTTTCATCTACCACAAGACTGATTATAGTACCCTACAAGAACAAAATATATGCTAAACATATGAAAAACTAGCTGATTTATTAAAGCATGGTTCTTGAAAATGTCCATATGTTCAATTCTCTTTATTCTTCAGTTCTTGGTGACAACTGAGAAATGTTGTTCTATAATTGAAAGAAAGGGATTTTAATTCAAAGACAGAATTTCTTTCAACCCTCAGTCCCTGACATTTAACAGACACAGAGAAGAATATATGTTCACTAGTCAGGCTATTTTCAGCAGCAACTGATGAAACATCAAATAAGCCTGATAGAAAGGGGAAAAGGCAATTTGGGGGGCACACATAAGCACGTAATTGTCTTAAAAATGATTATGCTAGGCATTCATGGCTCTTTAAGTTCCATTTTCCTCTTAGTTTCCTATATTCTTCACCTCACAACAACTACATTTGTAATATAAAGAGGTGGGAAAATGTACTGTGGAATAAACTTCATGGCTTAAAACTTGAATTCTACAGTTTTACAATTCCAAGGAAAACAATAACTGTTTTCCCAGTTGTTCCATAAAATGTTCTGATACAGCACCTCAACAAGAAAAAGATAAACAACTTAATCACACAATAGGCACAGGATATGGATAGACGCTTCACCAAGGAAGACATTCAGATGGCAAACAAACAAATGAAGAAATGTTCCAAATCTCTAGCTCTCAGAAAGATGCAAATGAAAATAACTGTAAGATATCATCTCACCCAGTCACAATAACAAAGCTCAACAGAGCAGCAAACAACAAATGCTGGTGAAGTTGTGGAGAGATTAGAACACTTATTGACTGCTGGTGGGAGTATAAAATGGTATAAACTGCTATGGAAGGCAGTATGGTGCTTTCTCAAAAAGTCGGAAATAGAAATACCATTTGACCCAGCAGTTCCACTACTAGGGATACACCTTAAATAAACCAGATAAATGTACACCCATCTTTATTTCTGCATTAGTCACAATAGCAGAGAGATAGAAGCAACCTAAGTGCCCACCAACAAATGAATGGATAGGAAAGAAACCAACTATGGTATATTCACAAAATGGAATATTATGCAGAACTGAAAAATAAGGAACTCATAAAATATTACACAGCATGGGTGACCCTGAAGGACATTATGCTGAGTGAAATATCTCAGTCACAAAAGGGCAAATATCTGCATAGCAATACTGTTATACAATGGGACTGACAAGGGAGTGGGGGTGGGGAAGAGGAGATATATAATGAACACTGTATCAGAACAGATGAAGAAAGAATTGTTTAAAAGGAATATATGGTAATACATTAGTTGTATATCGGTCCACAATAAGAGATGCATTGCAAAGTGGACCAGGAAACAGGTTGGAGAGAGGGAGGAAATTATGCAACAATGAATGAATTTCTTTTAAAAAAAAAAGTGAATTAAGGTGGTTAAGGAGGAAAATGTCAACAATGAATTAATGAAAATCCAACTTTCCTGTAAACTTTTGTTAAAATCAACAATTTATGCTTATTAGTGCTAATGATTTTGAGTTAGGTCATATGTTCATCTCTGACCAATCACTCTAAAACAAGAAGGCAAGGAAAGGTCAATCCATTCAAAGGTTTTCCAAAGGAAAAGAACTTCATTAATATCACATGGAAGAAAAACACTGCTGAAAATCATTCAAAATGGCTACAACAGTACATAGAGAATTGCTGGAAGTTCAAGTTGGATTTAGAAGAGGCCATAAATGTCTATTTGTGTTTTATTGACTGTGTGGAGCATAAGAAATTATGGTTAACATTAAGAAGATGGGGAATCCCAGGTCACTTAATTGTGTTCTTGTGAAATCTAGACCTAGACAGACAGAACCTGTCATATGAAGAGAACCAGGGACTAGTCCATGGTTTAAAGTTAAGGAAGGTGTGCATCACTATACCTGTTCAATCAGTACGCTGAGCAAATTGTTCAAGATGCTGGAATCTATGAAGAAGAAAAGAAAGATCAAAGGAAGACTCATGGATAACTTCCAGTAGGCAGATGACGCAATCTTGCTTCCTGAAAGTGAGGAAGACCTGAAATGTTTGCTGCAGAAGGTCAACGAATAAACCTTCATTATGGATTGTTTCTCAATATCAATAAATCAAAACTTCTCACCACTGGACAGATAGACAACATCATGGCAGATGGAGAAAAAAAATTGAACTTTGTCTTATATCAATCCCCAATCAATACACTTGATATCAGAAATCAGATCAGAAGACAAATTACCTTGGGAAATTTTGCAGTCAGAGACCTCTCTTAATTATTGAGGAGCAATGATGTCAGTTTGAAGTCTAAGTTTTACTTGATTCAGGCCATGGTCTTTTTAATCACTTGCTATTCATCTGAGAGCAAGACCATGAGTAAGGATGACAGAAGAATTGATGTTTCTGAATTGTGGTGCTGGAGTAGAGTATCTCATGGACTGGGAAGAGAATTAACAGATATATCTTGGAGAAAAGGGAGCCAGAGTTCTCCTTGGAGGTAAAGATCTGTTCCTTGGAGAGGGACATCATGATTGGAAAGGTGGAAGGTTGGCAAAAGAGAGGAAAACCCTCAATAAAATGGATTGACACAGCAACTGTGGCAAATGGCTCGTTTTCAGAGATGTTGAGGATGGCATAGGATAGGTCATGGTTCAGATATGTTGTTCATCGGAACCCGATGAGTCAGACTTGACTTGATGGCACCTAATAACAACGACAGCAAGTTGGAAGAAGAACAAAAAAAAAAGCAGATAACAATTTTATCTCTGAAAACCCTAATTCCTTTGAATCTAAAATATGAATGAAACTTCACAAGGTCAAAGTAAGAATTGGAAAGAGAGTAGTTACTCAACAAAGAGAAAATGAGTAATTATAATAATGCAAATAAAGTGGTAATATTACATGTCTTTGGATAAAAGAATATATCAGTATTTTATTGTGTTTATTTTTTCTACCTTTAATAAGTTTGTAATCATTTCCATTAATAAAATTAAAATATATTAGGTTCTCAGTAACCATTATTAATATTTATTGCACCTTGACTCAAAAATATTCATGATTACCTGATCATTTTAAGATGGCACTGTTTTTGAACACCCCGTATGTCAGAATCTTATATTATTTCCAAAATTCACTTTAACAAAGATGAGAGATTTCCAAGATATTTAAACTGGCATTTAAAAAAAAAATTCACTTTCACAAAGTTAAAGATACTGTCACATTCAACATGTTTATCAACCCTCATAAATACTATAAAATATGAATCTGGAGAAATTCTATTGAACACTAGAAATTTTCAGAGTTCAATGGGAAAATGATATTGACTCTAAATGTGAGATCCTTTACCATTAGATAGAGAAACATCATCAGTCACTCAAGTGACAGGAAAGTGAGCCAGAAGTGAGGACCTGAAGGGCATTTATGGAATAAAGGACCAAGAGACTTTTTCAAGAGCAGAAAGTCAAGGAACAGAATATGTTTGGGAACAACCGGAATCTCTTTAACATTTTTAGGGAACATCAATTATATTTGTATTTTCAAGAAAGAAACATTTCCGTGAGGCATAACAAGATGAAAGTAATATCATGGGGAATCCTGATTATTAGCCTGAGGATTCAAATGAACTCCTGATGTATCAAATAATCCGATGTGGTTTGCACTACGCAATGCACAAAGCTCTAGAAACCCCTTTCTGGCTGAGGATTTGGTGCCTGAATCCTCAGGGCTGAGAGGAGGCAGAATACACACATCCAGAGATCATCAGACACACCAGACAATACTGAGGTGGATGTTTTTAATAGCGGAAAGCCGCTCCATGAGACAGGCCCTGAAAACTGTGATGACATTTACATTGAAATTTGAGAGACTTGCACAAAAGTGCAGCTAAGGAAGGACACAAGTTTTAGAGACAGTTTTCATACCCTTACAATACTTAGATCATTAAGGGGGAAAGAGAGTATGGAAATTGTCATAAATGTGAGAGAACAAAGAACAGACCAATGAAAAGAAAAGAGGAAGCAGGAGAGTTAAGTGTGGCCTATTTTCCCATTTTCAACCTGAAGCAATCTGACTAAACATTAAGGTTCCTAAAAGAAAAGTAGATACCTATAGGTCTGATTATTTTAAACATTTAGACCACAAAAGGCCATTTACAATGAATTGATCTAGCTCCTGTTTTATAGGTAAGAAAATTGAAGTTTAAAGCTGTCAAATGGCATGGTTATCACAGTACATGAAAGAATGAGGAATCCACGCTGAGGGAATTCACTTTCCTGAATTACAAGAAAGAAGTTTATACTTGGATAAAATATGTAATTCAGACAAAAAGCCAATGTACATTTCAATGGTCACAATCTACAGTGTTAAAAGTTGTTTAAGAATCTGTGGCTTACTGATTAATTCTTAAACAATTTTGTTTGGTTCTGTAGTATCAGCATTGCCTAACACACAGCATATATTTTGTTGATGTTTTAAAATTGTGATTTTCAAGAAAGTTTACAGAAAAGTTAGATTTTCATTCATTTATTCATTCACTGTTGCACATTCCCTGCTCCTCTTCCCTCCCTTTCCCCTTCTTCCACTTCGTAATGCTTGTCCCAGATTATTGTCATTCCTACAGTGTCTAATCATATTATAATCCTTTCCGACAATTCCTCCTCTCACCTGTTACAATGCTTTGTGGTTGAAGGTCAGGGGCAATGAACAGATCCAGATAGCCAAAGAAGTTGGGGAAAGCCTAAGGCTTGTCCTGTTAATCCTGTGGAGCCTCCACAAGAAAAAGACTGATAACACAATTACAAGATGGTCAGAAGACATGGAAAGATTTTTTTCACAGAGGAAGATATTCGGATGGCCAACAGATGTATGAAGAAACATTCCAAATCACTGAGAATAAGAGAGATGCAAATCAAAACCACAATGAGATATCATCTCACTCCAGTAGCAGTGGCAAAGTTTAACAGGACACCAAGTAATAAATGTTGGAGAGGATGTGATGAGATAGGAACTCTAATACATTATTGATGGGTTTGTAAAATTGCACAACCACTCTAAAAGGTAGTTTGGCATTTCCTTGAAAAGTTTAATATAGAAATTCCATACAACCCACCTATTTTGCAGCTTAGAATATAACCCTAGGGAAAAAAAATGAGAACTGAGGCACAAAGAATTGTACATCATTGTTCATAGCAGCATTATTTACCTTTGCAAGAACATGCAAACAGCCCAATGTCCAACCACAATGTAATGGATTGAGAAATTATGGTGCATTCACACGATGGAATACTACATAGCTCACAGAAGAAATGATTCTGGAAATTACTACCTAACTTGGGAGAGACTAGAGAGCATTATGCTAAATGAACTCAGTCCCATAAGGACAAATATAGTGTAAGAACATTACTGTAGAAAGTGTTTGAGGATCCGTGAAGGGGTAAGGGGGAGTGAGATGAGAAGTGGGATGAGAATGTGAAGGGGGATGGGGAGGTGGTTAGTCATAGGGTCACACAATTTGATAGGTGAAGGGACGGGTGGGTAAAGGAAATGAGAAAGATCCCATGTAAAAATCAATGTACATGAATTTGTAAGTAAAGCAGCTGTGGTTGTTGTCGTTAAGTGCCGTCGAATCGTAGGCAACTCATAGCTACCCTATGAATGAAAGTCCTGGACACCTGCATAACTTTCATCCTTTCTCCAGGTTCATAGGGTTTCCAGAGGTAAGCTGTTTTGGAAGTGGATGCCACTCCTGCTTCCAAGCTTGTTTTAATCGGGAAGCTTCACCAAACACTGTCCACCATGGGTAACCATTCTCACATTTGACTCATCAGTGTCACAGTGTTCAGCTTCACAACAACCATGAGGTACTTCTGTACAGTAAAGCAGTATAAAATGAAAATTTTATTTAAAGAAAAGAATTGTCCTCTTTAATCCCTGAACACACCTAGTAAATGACCCCTATCATTCCGTGTTGCCTTATGTAATGTAGCTTTGCAGGGTTTTGATTTGGTAGCGTGTTCTCAGCTCTCACTGTTGTGAGCTGAGGGTGTTCTGGTGGCATAGTCTTTAGGGAGATACATGACTAACCCAAAGACCATACTCTATGGTGGTTCACAGTCCTCAACAGCCCCAGTGGAGAAAGATTTACAGCCTCTGAATCCTATTGGAGGATCAGCCATAAGTCACTTCCCAGTTCTAACTTGAGGGTGAGAGAGAGAGAAATGCTGGTTTGTAGAATCATCTGCTCAGTTAGTCTGGTCTGTGGGATCACTAGTTCTTATCTTTCTCTGAGGCTAGTTCTCCTCACTACCCTTTGGAACCTAGCAAATTACCTTGTATGCTAGCTAATTTTAGAAAGCCTTTAATGAATTTTGTTGTGTTTTCTTTTTTAAAAAAAATCTTGCTTTGATCAAGGTAATTGGTTTTGTTTTATTTTGTTTTTCCTCATTTGAATCCTGAGGGATAATCACCTTAGAGTGGTCATCTCTGATAAAGGTTTCCCAGAGAAACATGGTGGAAAAACAAATCCTTTTAATTTTCCATAGAACTTTGGACAACATGGGGGCTTATGGTTGTTATATGCCATTAAGTCGCTTGTGCAATCCTATGTACAACAGCTCTGAGCCCTGTTCTATCCTTAGTCAACCTTATTGTCTCTGACATACCTACCCCCATTTACTCCAGTCACTGAATCAATCCATCTCACCTGGACTCTTCCTCTCTTGCACTGTTCCTCCACCTTCCAAGCATAATGTCCCGCTCCAAGGACTGGTCCCTCTTTGCAACATATCCAAAGTATGTCAGACATAGCTTCAGAATCCTTGCCTCCAAGGAGCAGCCTGGTTTCACTCTCTCTAGGATGAAACTGTTTGTTCTCCTGGTAGTTCATGGAATATTTAGTACTCTTCTCCAGCACCACAGCTCTAAGGCACCAATTCTTCTTCTATCATCCTTACTCATTGTCCAGCTTTCTGATGCTTAGAAAATACTTGTGAAGACCATGGCCTGGATCAGGCACACTTAGATCAGTCTCCAGCCTTGCACTGTTGCTCTTTAGTACTCTGGAGAGGTCCCTGACAGCTGACTTTCCCAATGCAATTTGTCTCTTGATTTCCTGATTGCTGGTACCAAGAGTATTGATTGTGGAGCCAAGCACACTGAAGCTGTTAACAATCTCAATCTTTTCACCATCTATCATTATAGATGAAAGGAGGGAGTAGCATCCATTTGGAAGCAGGAGTGTCATCCACTTCCATAATAGCTTGCCTCCAGAAACCCTATGAACCTGGAGAGAGGATGAAAGTCACACAAGCATCGAGGACTCTCCTTCATGGGGTCGCTATGAGTAGCCTGCGACTTGACTGTACTTAACAACAACAACATCATTATGTTACCAATCAGCCCAGTGGTAAAAATCTTTGTTTTTTTTGTTGAGCTTCATTCATATTGAAGGTGGTAGTCCTTGACCTTCTGTAGCAAATGCCACAAGTCCTCCTCTGTTTCAACAAGCAAGGTTGTGTCATCTGCATAATACAAGTTGTTGATGAGTCTTCCTCCAATCCTAATGCTATATTCCTCCTCATAGAGCCCAGCCTCCCAAATGGCCTGTTCTGCTTATAGATTGAAAAGATATGGACGTAAAATTGTGTAAATATGAAACATGAAATTGTACGAAGATATCCTTCAGTGTTGATATAATTCCTCTAATTCTTTTCTACAATGTACTAACATTTGTATTGTTCCATATAAGCCAACCCGGGGGTCGGGAGGGGAGTGAAGTCCTGCCAACTTGCGAATTTTCATCTCCCTTTCACTTTGCCATTTAGTAATATTACCATCCCCTGAGATCAACAGTACTGGGTTCTTTCTCATCCAGGTCTTAGGAATAATAAACAGTTCTGCTTTCTTTGAGTGCCAGAGAAGGGAACAGGAAAAGCTGGCCCAAATTCTCAGGAGGAAATGCTAATTTGACCCCTTACCACAAAAAGTTGACTCTTGACAGGTCTGTGTTTTCAGAGTCTGACATCAAGGGTGTTATCAGGGTAAAGGAAGCTGTTTGAGTTACAAACAGGGCTCTGAGTTCTTTGATGAGGGCCAAGATGGGCTCTGGGAACTGGAAATGTTTACTGGGCTGTGTAAGTAGTAGAGAATTTCCACAATGCACTATTTGCTATAACCTTCATCGTCTTTGCTTTGGGGCCTAAAATAATATTTATTCTCTCTTAGACCAAAATTGAAGCACTGAGAAAACTGTATATTTATGGAAAATTATGTCAAGAAAGATTTCAGAGTAGACTATTGTCAGCAGTTTGTTACTTAGGGAATGTGTACACAGGTTAAGACAATAACCCTAATCCCAGAAACAATTATCTTTCAGAATTCTTCCTGTTCTAATTTAGACTTCCAGTTTAATAAGCATGGAGAATTTAGGCATCAAGGTACTCAGAGGAATATTTAGATAATTGATGATGCATAGTGATGTGAATAAAAATGGTTCCAAATTTTTATTATTTACAATAAATTTCGTGATGTGTATGGCAATTTTCTTCAGTTGAATAAAAGTCAGAAGAAGACAAGGTGTGAGTTTCTACATGCCCTTGATTATGTAATTCTGGAAAAAACATATAACTTTTGGGGTTTTATTTCTTCATCTGCAAAAAAAAGTAACTCACCAGGTTGTGCCAAGAAATCTGAAGGACAATTACCTGGCCAATTGAGTGGAAGAGATCCATATTTATTCCCATTCCAAAAAAGGTGACCCGACAGAGTGTGGAAATTGTTGTATAATATCACTAATACCACACACAAGCAAAATCCTGCTGAAGACTATGCAGAAACTACTGGAAAAGTACATTGACAGAGAACTACCAGAAATGCAACCTGAGTTTAGAAGAAGCTGTGGCACTACAGACATTTTTGCCAATTTCAGATGGATCTTGGCAGAAAGCAAAGAGTACCAGAGGGATATTTATATGTGTTTCATTGACTTTGCAAAGACATTTGATTGTGAATGGGAATCCTGGAATATTTGATTATGCTTATGTAAAATCTGTACTTGGACCAAGAAGCAGCCCTCAAAACAGAGCAGGGAAACATTGTATTGTTCAAAATCAGGAAGGGAGTGCATCAGGGATGTGTTCTGTCTCCATAGATTTTCAATCTATATAGAGAGCAGATCATTCAGGAGGCAGGGCTTTATGGGAGGAAAGTGGAAGACTAATTGACAACCTTCATTATTCAGATGACACAACCTTGCTTGCTGAAACTGTAGAGTCTCTGAAGCGCTGGAGAAGAGTCTTAAACATATCATGTACCTCCAAGAAAACAAATAGGTCTGTCTTGGAAAGGGTGAAATCAGATTTCTCCTTGAAGGTTAGGATTTGGAAGCTCTGTCTCATATACTTTGGGCATGTGATCAGGAGGGACTGATCCTTGGAGAAGGACCTCATGCTCAGAAGGGTGGTGGGACAGTGCAGGAGAGGAAGACCCTGGACGAGACGAATTAATACTGTAACAAGGGCAATGGAGGTAGGTGTGTAAGAATCAGTGAGACTGGCTCAGGATAGGACAGACTTAAGAGCTATTGTACATAGAATTGTTATGAATCACAGGTAACTCTATGGCACACAACAACAAAAACAACAATGGAAAGTTTTGTGTCCACTGTAAAGAAGATTACTGAAAGTCCCATTGACTGCCAAAAGAACAAACATATTTTGGAGAAGGAAGAACCTGGGTGCTCCTTAAAAGTACGATGATGAACCTTTATCCACACACTTTGGACCTGTTTCTGGAGAAGTCAGTCTTTGGAAAAGGTTGGAAAGGTAGAGAATCGGCAAAGGGAGGGAAGAAATTAACAGTGACTATAAAAACTGGCTCAAATATAGCAGAGATGCTGAGGATGGCATAGCGGAGAGGAAGGTTCTGATTCATTGTTCATAGTGTCAAAATGAGTCATAGTTGACTCAATGACACCTAACAACAAACAGCAAGGCACCATACAAAGATGATGTTGATGATAAAGCAAAACCAGCAAAAATCCCTTTAGAAGCAAGAGTCATTCAATCTCCACTAAAATCTATTGGTTGTGGAGGAAATCTGCCGTCGTTGCTGAGAATCTCCTTCCTTGTGTCTTTTGCTGCCGTGGTTGCAGTTTTCACCTACGATTCATTCTTCCTTCTCAGATCTTCTATATAGGACTTTAAGTTTGAGTAAAACAAAGAAAAGGGTAGACAAAAAAATAGATATATTTTTTTAATTTGTCACACTCCTCTCTTTAATTGTGTGTACTCGTTTCTCTGCCCCCCTCAGCTTATCTTTGTTTCTGATTGTTGACTTTATAGTCTTATACAGATGTTTGGGTTTTTTTTAAAAAAAATTTTCTTTTCTTTCCATTTATTCCTTGTCACACACTTTCCTCCCTGCCACTTTCTCTTTGACAATTTAAAAACAAAAAACAATACACAACAAGAAACCCAAGAACTTTCATTGTTACATCATAATCCCTTGAATATTTTTTTGTGATCTCACATCAGAACTGAGGTAGCTCCAAGAAAATCAGACATAGAACAAAAAAAAAAAAGGCAATACCTGTTTCTAGAAGGAAAGAGAGAGACTATAGTAGTACAAAAACTCTGAGTGCCTGGTGAAGTTATAGCAAGAAATGGTTTTCCATTGTCTTTGACTCTTTTGACTCTAAATTCAGTGGTGTCATTACAGTTTGTGTCATCAGTTCAGTAACTTGTATTATGCCACTACCCCTACTATCATCTTCCACTGGATGTAATTACTTGTTACATTACTTTTTTGATTACATGAACACTAACAACAAAACTCATTTGCTCTATCTTTCTACATTCAACCTTCTGAAGAACCGAGCAGGGGCCTTTTTGTTTTGCACTTCTCTTCCTTCTAATTGTTACTCCTTTCCCCCAAAACATTCTTTATACTAGTTTAAAAGTACTAATGACAACAATAGTGTAGCCAAAACACCAGGAAATTTGACAGAACCAACAACTATAAAATCACAAGCAGTAACAAAAACATTGAGACCTGCTTGTTGTACACGCGATGAAACCACATGATTTGAAGCATCGTTGTAAATGAGTAATACTGATAGCAGAAGTTTCAAAAATAGATGAGCATAGAGTTTTAATCTTATATAAATTAACACATATAAGCAGGGTTTATAGAAAACGATTTGGGCTGTTATAACTAACTAAAGAGATGTTTTTTTTTAAAAAAAAGACATTTCTACTGATGTGGCACAAAAATGTTGGTGTCACTTTCTCTTGACAGTCACTGAATATGGTTCATCCTTAGTGGTTCACCCTTGGTGACTCCACTGTTCATCCTTTCCAGTTTCCAGGACCATAAGGTGGCATGTTGGGATCTTTTCTTGGGCAGGTGATAATTACAAGAGTGATGTGTTTAATATGAGAAGCTTTTCAGGGCACAGACCAACTAAACATCATCTCTCTTTCTATATTCATCAGGATAAATACAGTCCCTTTTACTTTCCAAGAAGAGCCTTGAAAATTGCAATGCTCTCAATTGGTCCAGACGATGCCAATTGATGCTCTCAAACAACATGCAGCTATTGACAATCTCAGCCTCACACTTGCATCCCTTGGTCCTTCTTGGGCTTTTCCTTATTTTCCTGACATCTGCTGCTAGTTTTTAAAAATATACAATCTGTACTGCACTGATTTTAATCAAGCCCAATAGTCTCGTAAAAAGGAACGAGAAAAAGTTTATATGCACAATAAAAAATATTTAGGAGTTTCAAACATTTTAGAATAAAAATCATTAAGATTTCTGTTGATTTTCAAACCATTCACTTTGTTGTTGTCGATTGCCTTCGAGTCGAGCATGACTCATAGCGACCCTATGAACAAAAGGCCTGAATCCCCTCTACAACCATCGGCATTAGTCAAAGTTCATAAAGTTTCCGGAAGTGTGTTGATGCCACACCTGCTTTAGTGTTTCAAAACACAGCTCATATAATCTTGATATTATCCATGACAATTTTAAAACATACAATTCCATTCAAATTGTAAATGAATGTTCTCAATGTAGAAAAAGCCAAAATAAACTTAACTACAGATAAAAAGAGAAACCATTCAGATTCTCACTGCTAAGAGTTAAGTATTCACATAAACCTGCTATTTATATCTCATTTAGAAACGAGAAGAATAAGAATCCCAGAACACTTGATTGTGCTTATGTGAAACCTACACTTGGACTAGAACGCAGTTGTCAGGACAGAGCAAGGAAACACTGCATGGTTCAAAATTGGGAAGGATGTGAGCCTATCTCCATATCTTTTCAATCTATATGCAGAACAGGTTATCTGGGAGGCTGGACTCTATGAGGAGAAATGTGGCATCAGGATTGGAGGAAGATTCATCAACAATCTGTGTTTTGCAGATGGCACAACGCTGCTGAGGAGGACCTGAAGCTGCAGACAGTCAAAACTGCAGCCTTCAGTATGGATTGAAGCTCAACAAGAAAAAGAAGGTTCTCACCACTGGGCCAAATGGCAGCATCATGATAGATGGTGAAGAGATTGAGATTATTGACAGCTTCAGTGTGCTTGGCTCTACAATCAACACTCTTGGTACAAGAAACCAGGAAATCAAAGGACTAATTGCTTTGGGAAAGTCTGCTGTCAGAGACCTCTCCAAAGTACTGAAGAGCAACTATGTCTAAATCAGTCTGGAGACTAAAGTGCACCTGATCCAGGCCATGGTCTTTGCAATTACTTGCTATGCATCATAAAGCTGGACAATGACTAGTGATGAAAGAAGAATTGATGCCTTTGAGCTGTGGTGCTGGAGAATAGTATTAAACACACCATGTTCTGCTAGAACAAACAAGTTCATCCTGGAGAGGGCGAAGTCTGCTCCTTGGAGGCAAGGATTGTGAAGCTTTGTCTGACATACTTTGGACATGTTGCAAGGTGGGATCAGTCCTTGGAGAGGGATGTCATGTTTGGGAGGGTTGAGGGACAGTGCAATACTCGATGAGATGGATTGATTCAGTGACTGGAGTAATGGGGGTAGGTGTATCAGAGACAATACAATTGGTACAGGATAGAACAGGGTTTAGGGCTGTTGTACATATGGTCACTATGAGTCACAGGTGACTCGACAGCACATAACAATACCACCATCACCACTACCACCAACTAGATAGATAGATAGATAGTTTCTACTTATATTACTTTTCATAATTTAATATGTATTATGTAGATATGCTGTGGGTTTTTTTATTTTTTATGATCACACAATATCTTTCAACTGCTAAAATTTTTTTTACAAATAAATTTGTAATAAATTTAAATTAAATATCAAGTAACAGTGTATTTATAAATGAAATAATAAAAAATGGCTAAAACTTAGTGTACTGGTAAGGCATTAGACTGCCAAGCCAAAGGCATGTGGTTTAAACCCAGTAGCTGCTTGAGGGAGAAAGCTGTGAAATCTCCTCCTGTGTGATTTACAGCCATTGAAAATCCGCTGGAGGGTCAATTATAAGTCAGTTCCAACACAATGATATATAATATAACAACATTTTATTGTGAAAATTCTCTAAGGATTAGCATGAATAATTAGTCTATGTCTTAGTAACTAGTTCTGCTGTAAACAAATACAACAGATGGGTGGCTTTAAAGAATAGACATTTATTTTCCCTTAGTTCAGGAAGTGAAAAGTTTACATTTAGGAAACAAGCTTTGGGGAAAGGCTTTCTGTGTTGATAGCTTTACATTCTTCAAATGGTGACATGGTGCATAAAGTATTAGACTGTCCACCAGTATTAGAATCCACCAGCTGCTTCACGAGAGGAAGATGGACATCCTCATCTCGTGAAGATTTACAGCCATTGAAACTCAACAGAGACTCAGTACGAGGGAGAATCAACTTGACGGCAGCTAGCACTATGTGTAAAAGAACACAGCCTCAGAGATCACAGACTTCAACATAGATTACACCTCAGTTCCAAGAGACCAAAAAGTCTTCACTCTTGGACCAATAAGCAACCTCGTGATTAATAGAGAAAAGGTTAAAGTTGTCAAGGATTTCATTTTACTTGGATCCATAACCAATGACTATGGAAACAGCAGCTAAGAAATTAAATTACACACTCTTTTCAACAAATCTACTGAAAAAAAAAATTAATTATTTACTAGCAAAAATGTCACTTGAAGCACTAAAGTGTGATCAGTTGAAATCATGACATTTTCAATTGATTCCATGTGCATGCAAAAGTCTCATAATTAACAAAGGTCAATGAATTGTTATGTTGGAATTATGGAGCTGCCAAAGACTATTGAATATATGGTGGTCTGCAGGAATACTGAACAAATCTGTTGGAAGAAGGTTAGCCAGTATGCTCCTTAGAAGACTTATCTCTTACACTTTGGATGGGTTAGTAGAAACCAAGCCCTGGAGAAAGATATCCTACTTTGTAAAACTG
The DNA here is from genome assembly GCF_000299155.1 of Elephantulus edwardii. Taxonomy (NCBI): domain Eukaryota; kingdom Metazoa; phylum Chordata; class Mammalia; order Macroscelidea; family Macroscelididae; genus Elephantulus; species Elephantulus edwardii. Next base: position 4,463,754 of record NW_006399965.1, on the reverse strand, counting down.
AGAATAAGTGAACAGTGGAAGATTTTCCATGGGATTGATTGGCACGGTGTCTGCAACAATGGCCACAAGCACAGCAGTGACGGGGAGGATGTCTCAGGCCCAGGCAGTGCTTGGTGTTACTGTGCATAGGTTCTCTAATCACTTTAACCAACTTGAGGGCTCCTAAGAACAATGTTTTCAGTGTTTGAATGAGAGGATAACTGAATATATACGTCATGAAACAAAAAGACTTTGAATGGAGAGAACAGGAAGTCAGAAAGAGTCTATCTGTAAGGCGATCTCATCCACTATCCTCTAAGTGACCAAAGAAAGGGCTTGCTTCTCTTTGTACTCCAGGACTAAACACACCACCTAGAATATGCTGTTGTAGTTAAGAGCTGTTGAGTTTAACATGATTCATAGCAACCCTATCAGCAAAAGATCCAAACCCTATTCTATATCTATTGTGATTTCTCTAATTTTCATAGAGTTTCCAGAGACATGTTATTTAGGAAGTGGATGCTACTCCTGCTTCCAAGCCTGGCTCAATCTGGGAGCTCCACCGAACGCTGTCCACATTGGGTAATCATTATGGTATTTGACACCCCAGTGGCACAGCATTCAGCATCACAGCAACCCCAAGTTATCCCAGTACAGCAAATTGACAGACTTTTGCTGTGCTATTAGAAGAATATTCATCCCAAACACAATCAATAGCAGGCCTGAGGACCACAGAACTGAGGGCCCAACTGCCTTTTAAATACAAGGCCTGCCCACCAAGTCCTGATTGACTCTAAACAAGAGGCTTCCAGCCTACAGCTCATTGTTAGCTCAATTCTAGAATATAGAACACTTCTAATAAATGAGTGTTGCCAGAGAGCTTCCAGAGAGATTTTCATCTGTAAAGCAATTGGAAATATTCTATGTACACATGAATGGTAAACAATCAAAGGAATGGATGTGCAGGGAGATATTAAACCTGTTAGAAAAGTAAGTGAAAATGTAAACAGTGAATAAATTGGATGAAACCAGAGTCTAAACATAACAGTCAAATGCATGTTAACAAGAATATGCTGGCATTTGATAAATAATATGAATAGTGAAGAGTAGCAGAATCACTTTCTCCTCTGGAATCCAAGATTTTATATAGAAGATGCTTTGTTGTAATGTATAAATTAAATACTTTAATCAGTTATATTAACATTTACATTTTTTTGCTGGGAGAGGGACATCATGCTTGGGAGGGTGGAGGGACAGTGCGGAAGGGGAAGACCCTCTATGAGGTCGATTGATTCAGTGACTGGGGTAATTGGGATGGGTGTGTCAGAGGCAGTGCGATTGCCACAGGACAGAGCAGGGTTTAGGGCTGTTCTACATACGGTCGCGTTGAGTCGCAAACGACTCAACGGCACATAACAACAACAACTACAATAATTTATTTATATTGTGTTTCATTCATGTATCTTGGAGGTTTTTCCTTCCTTTGCTTCCACCCACCAAACTCTGCAACTCTGTGATTCCTCCCCCATACCCACCCTGAGCTGCCCTGTCCCCTCCTCTTCTCTCTTTGGATATCCGTACACATCTTATTGGTTATCCTTTTGTTTTTTACAATAATGGCCTTATACAGTACCTGTTCTTATGTGCCTGAGTTAGTTGACTCAATGTAGTGCTCCCTAGATTATATAGTATTTTATGTTATAGAGTATTTTCCAAAATCATTACTCCTGAGTGCCACATAGTATTCCATTGAGGGAATATACCACAATTTGACAATCGAGTCACTTGTTAATGGACATTTTGGTTCCTATGTTCTTGCTGTTGTGAATAGTGCTACAAAGAACATAAGTGTACAAATCAACATTTGTTTCTCAGTTCTTTTTTTCCTTGGAGTATATTCTTAGCAGTGGAGTATCTGGATCATATGGAATATGTTCAGCATTTTGAGGAAATACAATTGCCTTCTAGAATGCTTTTACCATTTTACAATCACGCCAACAGTATATGTGAGTTCGAATATCTCTGCAGTCTCTCTCACATTGCTTGTTGTCTTATTAAACTTTACCACTGCAATTGGGGTGATATGCTATCTCATTATGGTGGAGTTAATTTGGATCTATTTTTTACCAGTGATTTTGACCATTTCTTCTTGTGTCTGTTGTTCACCCAAATGTCTTCCTCTGTGAAAGGTCTTTGCATATCTTTTGCCCATTTTGTAATTTGGTTATCTTTTTCTTGTGGAAACCCTATTGTTGTTCTTGTTATATGTCATTGATTTGCCTGCGACCCTATGTACAGCAGCTCTGCACCCTGCCCTGTCTTGAGCCAGTCTAACTAATTCCAACGCACTAACCCCCATTGCACCAGTCACTGTATCAATCCATCTCATCCAGGGTCTTCCTCTCCTGCGTTGTACCCAAAGTATATGAGACAGACCATCAAAATCTTCGCCTCCAAGGTAAAACTTGGTTTCCCCCTTCTCCAAGACAAGACCTATTTGTTTTCTTGGCAGTCCATTGTTCAAGACACTTCTCCAGCACCACAATTCCCTATAGTATTCTGTAAATTTTCATTATGAGACCCCTGTCTGAGATGTCATTGACAAATGTTTTTGTTTCCCCAGTCATTTGGTTTTCTTATTTACCATACTAGAAAAAGTTTTTGATGCACACAGAAGCTTAATCTTTAGAAGTCTCATTCATCAATGTTATCTTCTCCTGGTTGTGCATTTCAGACTGTATTTGTCAGTCTCTTTATAGTTTCTAGACTAAGCCTTCTATATTTCATCCCATTTTGTCTCTTATGGTCTTTATGAGTTTGCGCTTTACCCCTAGGTCTCTGGTGCACCTTGAGTTGACTTTTTGTGTGATGTGAGATGTGGATCCTGTTTCAGCTTTCTGCAGATAGAAGTCCAGTTTTACCAGCACCCTTTATTGAAGAGGTTGTCATTTCCCCATTTGATATTTTAATTTTCTTGTCAGATATAAGTTGACCATAGATGTGATAATTTCCACGGTCTAGATTTTGTTCCATTCTGTTCTGGTCTATGTGTCTGTCATTGTACCGGTTCCATGCTATTTTGATTATTACAACTGTGTAAAAAGTTTGGAGATCAGAGAGTACTATGCCTCCTACTTCATTTTTGTTTTTCAGAAGTGCTTTGGTTATTTGAGGTCTCTTTTCTTTCCAAATAAATTTGCCTATTGCCTTTTCTATCTCTTTGAAAAATGAATTTGGTATCTTTACTGGGATTGCATTGAACATCTGGATTGCTTTTGGTAGGCTTGTCATTTTTACTGTATTGTGTCTTTCTAACCATGAACAGGGAACGGTTGTGGTTTGTTTTTTTGTTTGTTTGTTTGTTTGTTTGGATTTCTTATTGTTTCTTTCAGTAGTGTTTTGTAGTTTTCTTTATAAAGGTCTTTTTTGTCTCTGTTATTGTTGTTTTCTGCCATTGAGTCAGAACAAACTCATCGCTAACCCTAATAGCATTAGTTTTATTCCCAAGCACCTCACTTTGTGGTTGGCTATATTTTTGTAAATGGTATTGCTTTCTTTGTTTACTTCTCTATGTTTTGTTGTTGTAGAGGAATAATCACATGGATTTTTGTATATTGATCTTATATCTTTTCACTCTATTGAATTGGTCTACAAGATCTAATGGGGTGTTTTTTTTTAGTTTTTGGGGTTTTCTGTTTACAGTATCATATCATCTGTATATAGCAATAGTTTTACCACCTCTTTGCTGATCTGGATGCCTCTTATTTCTTTTTCTCGTCACATAGCCCTAGCAAGTCCTTCCAATATAATATTGAAAAGGAGGGTTGAAAGCAGACATCCTTGTCTGGTCCCTATTCCCAAGGGGAAGGCCTTTTATCTTTTCTTATTGAGAATGAATTAGCTCTTGATTTTACATATGTACTTTTCACTATGTTGAGGAAATTCCCTTCAATTCCTATTTTGTTGAGTATTTAATCAGACACTGGTATTGGATTTTGTCAAAGGCCTTTTCTTCATCAATTGATAGTATCATGTGCTTTTTGTTCTTTATCAATGTGAATTACAATGGATTGTTTTTCTTATGTTGAACCATCCTTGCATACCTATTATGAATTGCACTTGGTCATAATGTATTATTTTTCTAATATACTGTTCCATTCTATTGGCCAGGATTTTGTTGAAAATTTTTGCATATATGTTTGTGAGAGATATTATTCTATAGTTTTCTTTTTGGGCAATTTCTTTGCCTGGTTTTGATATAGGGTTATGCTTCCTTCATAGAATGACTCTGGGAGTGTTCCTTCTTTTTCTGTTTTTTGAAAGAATTTGAGTAAAATAGAATTGGTGATAGTTCTTCTCTGAATATTTGGTAGAATTGTGCTATAAAGTCATCTGGGCTGGAATTCGTGTGTGTGGGGTAAGTCTTTTTATGATTTGTTCAGTTTCTTCTTTTGTGCTCCAGTGTTCTATGTCAGATCATGTGAATCTGTAGAGGACATGAATTTCTAGGAATATGTTCTCTGTTGTTTTTATATGCCATCGAGTCACAGCGACCCTATGTACAGCAGCCCTAAACCCTGCTCTATCTTGTGCCAATCTTATTGTCTCTAACAGGTCGATTGCCATTACCCCAGTGACGGAATCAATCCATCTCATCGGGGGTCTTCCTCTCCTCCCTTGTCTGTCCCTCCACCCTCCCAAACATGACGTCCCTCTCCAAGAACTGATCCTGCCTTGCAACATGTCCAAAGTATGTGAGATGGAGCATCAGAATCCTTGTCTTCAAGGAGCAGCCTGGCTTCACCCTCTCCAGGATGAACTTGTTTGTTCTTCTAGCAGTCCATGTTCTTCTCCAATGCTCTTCTCCGGTACAAAAACTCAAAAGCATCAACTCTCCTTCTCTCATCTCTAGTCATTGTCCAGATCTCTGATGCATAGCAAATAATAGCAATGATGATACCCTGTATCAGGTGCACCTTAGTATCCAGACTGATATCATTGCTCCTCAGTATACCTTGGAGAGGTCTCTGGCAGCAGACTCTCCCAGTGCAATTCATCTTTTAATTTCCTGGCTGCTGGAACCAAGAGGGTGGATTGTAGAACCATTTCCACTAGGTTTTAACATTTACCAGAGTATATTGTTATTGTCATTGTTGTTGCGTACCATGGAATTAGAACTGACCCATAGCTGAACCTCTGATTGGTTTCCAGAGACAGTTAATCACATAAGAGAAGATAGCCATTTATTCTCCCAGCATCAGAATACAGCTTTTCATACTATTCTGTTATTACTAGCTTAATTTCATCTGGTTCTGTTGTAATGCCACCTCTTTCATTTCTTATTTGAGTTACAAAAATTTTGAAAGACATTTTCTTGGGCATATATTTATTAGACTTTAGAAGATGTGGTTGATTGGCAACAACCGAGTAAGAAAGAGGACAAAGAAAAGGTAAATAGAACCCTGAGGATTTTTAACCCAGGGCAATCCTTGAATTATAAAGAAAAGTTATGACTCTTGATATATAAACATTTGTGATTTGTATAGGTTTAATACAATATGTTATAGTACATGTAAATTTTGCAGATTGATTTTTTTACTTCATTATGCATATAGTATCTTCTGCTATGGTTTCTATCTTTTCCTTGCTCATAGTCTTTTTTATTTTTGTAGGCATACTCCAGTTTACTATTCATTGTGTGAATAATTAAACTATTCAATGATCTGAGTAAAAGAACCAAGTAAATTTTTACTTGCTTCATTGCTGTTGATTTTTGCAGTTTTGTTTGCCTTTATAAACAGCAAAAAATATGCAAGGACTATGTCTATTGAACAGGATTTGGTTTTTTGGGGTTTTTTTTAAATTGGTAGTTTAACAAAAATACTTAGAGAACACTTGGATTTCCACTCATTCAATGTTGCACATTTTGCTCCCTATAATCTTAATATGGTACCATGTGTCATTACTGTTTTAGTGGTGCAGAAGGAGATGGCAATGATAATAATGAAATTGGGATTCTTTTCAAATGCTTATCTCCAAACTTTATAGTTAAGCCTTTTTCAAGTTTGCATTTCAAGGATAAATACATAAACTGCAAAATACATGGGCATACAATTTCAGATGGTTGCTTTTCTAAGAGTTAAATAAACATCTGACAATTCTAGCATCTATTTTGGGGGTGTGTTAACTAGTAGCTAAGGGCAAACATAGTCTTTGAGGCCTGGATGCCAGTTTTAACTCTGACATTTATGGGTTGGATGACTTGAGGCAAAAGTTATAGTTGTCATCAGAAAACTGTAATAAGCAACTATTCAGAGTTCTAATCAGAAACTGGACATAATAGTACCATTTTGGGATTCTTAAAGATGTAAGTTAGATGGCATATGTAATAAATGTTTAGTTAGGATAGTCTTTGGCATTCAGTGGGTGGAAAGTAAACAGTAGCTCCTGCTAACCCTAATTCAACTTTTCAGTTAGCAAAGTGGACCATAACTATTACAAGAACAGGATTTCCCATGAGATCTCCTCAACTTCCTGAAACTGGGCAGGCCAGAAATTCTCTGGGAATGGGTGAAACATTTACTTCCAGACCTGATGAATTCCAGGGCTTGTGAAAAAAAAAGCAGACATAAAATCCATTAACTTGCATCTGCAAAAATCATTATATGTGAATGGATGAAAAGTTTCAGTCAGGCCTCATTGGATCCCAACTATATTCTAAATTCTTAGTGTGTGGTTTTCCCATTCATTTTGCACTTATACTTTGAGCTCTGCTTAGTTCTTCTTCTTTTGTTAAAACAATGCACTCCTGTGGCCTCATGAACAAACATGTTTTCCTGTGCTCAGATTTAGAGTTGTAAGGACTTGATTATGAAGACACACAATCTTCATTAAGAGACACCAACATGTAATTTACAATTTGAATGAAATGTGCAACTCAGAAATGATTAAACTTTTTCCTGTTTGTTTTATTGCAGAACGGAGATGTCTTCTACACATTTCCTCTTGATCTTAAAGCCTTTTCCTGCAACTCTGAAATAAATGCATCAAAGTAAAACTCAACTGTATGATATACTTTCAAATAAAGTAAAAATTTGAAGTGGCACCAGTATATGAAGCCATTGAACAGAATTTCTAGAAATACTGCACAAACAATAATGTAAAAACCAGTCTAAAGTTATACATACACCAGTGAACATTTGAAGTCTCAAGGGTAGTTCTAACTGAAACCACAGCATGATTTCATACTGTTGAACTCATTTATTATTTTTTTAGTTTAATCTTTGTCTTTCAATGTTGACAATATTTCGAATTTTATGAATGAATCTTCTTTAAGTTTACTGTTTATTCATGTGTGAAATTCAGTTGAAAGCAGTTACTGCTTATTTTTTTCATTAAATTAATTTATTTATTTTTCATGTCAATGAACATCTACAGAGATTTTGGAATTCCACTCATTCATTGTTTTTGCACCCTTCTCCCCACCCCTCACCCCCGCCCCGGTTAGCTCCTCTCCTTGAAAAGCAAAAGGAAAAACTCCCTCATTGGTACACAACCCCCCCCCCCCGCACTTCCCCTAACCCCACTCCCACGCCCAAATTGGATTATTCCAATGGAATAGAATTGAGAACCCGGAAATCAGCCCATCTATTTATGGTCAACTGATTTTTTACAAGGAGATGAAATCAGTTAGGTGGGGAAATGACAGCCTTTTAAACAAATGGTGTTGGCAAAATTGGAAATCTATCTGCAGAAGAATTAAACAAGATCCCCACCTCACTCCATATACAAAAACCAACTCAAGGTAGGTCATGGACCTAGGACTAAAACCAAGGACTATAAACTTCATTCAAGAAAAGATTGAAAGAACTTTAGTAGTCCTAATCCACAACATAAAGAGTCTTCCAAATATTCTGAAAAATTTACAACCAGGAAAAGATAAAATAGATGAATGGGACCTTCTAAGAATCAAATCCCTGTGCACATCCAGAAACTTCTCTAACAGGGTAAAAAGGGAAGCCACAGACTGGGAAAAAGTGTCTGGTAATGACATGTCAGATAAGGGACTTATATCTAGAATTTATAAAATACTTGAGCACTACAACAAGATAAAGGTAAATAATCCAATAGAAAGATGGACACAGCATATGAACAGACACTTCACCAAGGAAGACATTCAGATGGCCAACAAGCACATGAAGAAATGCTTATATTTTTTAAAAGCAAAAATCTGATTGATTAATTAATTTGTCAGTTATTTCAATGGAAATCTTCAAGTATCTAAGTAAGTATTTATAATATCACTCACTAAGTATTTACAGGATGTATAGGACAGAGACTTCAGGTTTTCAGTCCAGATGGTCTCTACAGAGATGGAGGCATGAGTGGAACAAAAGCTTGGAGAGAGTCCTCAAAAAACAAAGCGGAAAGAGGATGTTTGAGTCCTGGGCTTCACACTCTGAGGAATCCAATCCGCCAGCCTAGGAAAGGAAACAGAACAAGCACAACATAGAGCTACACGGGAAAGCCTGGCCAGCTAGTAAAACAAAGTGCAAAATACCATTTGGCGTGGTGGGTGGCATGTCAGGATGCCAAACTGAAGGTCAGTGATTTGAACCCCCAGCCACTTCACTGAAGAATTATCAGACTGTCTGCTGCCATTAAGATTTATGGCCTTGGAAACCTTACATAGGTTTCCAGGAGTCAGAATCAATTGTGAATCAGAGTCAATTCAGAGACTGTGGGCTTGGTTCTCTGTTTGTTATTGGCAGTGATATCGAGGAAATGAGCATTTCAGACAGCTGAGGGGGGAAGTGAACAGGGCTTTTAAAAAATTTGTTGGCTATCTGCTAAAACAACAAAAACAAAGTTAGTTGCAGTGAGTAAGTCATTGGGAGTACAAAGTTCTATCATGTGGTCTTTGGCCTCATTTCTTTATCAAGGCCAAAGTTTCTGGCAACCAAACCTCATTTGTTTCCAGCTCTCGCATTGTAATCACCGATTACTATTAATATATTTGAATGTCTGTTCAATCAATATAAAGACAGCTGACGCTGGTAGAAATTCTCAATTTCATCATCTTTGTCTTCAGGGGTTGCTACATGAACTTGGAAAGCAGTCAAATTAACAGTTCTTACTTGCATATGTATGGAAATCAACCTGTCACTAATAGGACTGCTTTTCAGGATAAATTTTGAAGTGTTCTTTTTCATGATGAACATAGTACCATTCCTTCTCAATTTCTCATTTCCATTCTATTAGGCCATTTGATTATCTGATTCAAAATGTTCTATACCAGTCCATTTCAGCTCACTGATACCTATATATATTATCTTTATGCATTACATTCCATTTTGACGACTTTCAATTCTTCTAGGCTCATACTTTACACACCTCATGTTCTAAAGGGTGTTTGCAGCTGTTGTGTTTTGTTTTGTTTTGTTCTCATTTTGAATCATGCCACATCAGGCAATGTACATCCTGCATTGGCTGAAAGCTTTACGGTCTCCCTGTCATTGTGGTAAATTCTCCTTTGAGGGGACAGCTCTCCCTCAGTTGTAATTTGAATGTTTTCTAACTTGAGGACCTCATATTCTGACACTGTATTAAGTAATGCTCCACTATTATTATTCCAAACATTAGATTCAGAAGTGGATGGTCAAGCCTGCTTTCCAGTCTGTCTCAGCTCTGGAAGCTCTGCTGAAATCTATACACCATGCTTACCGTGGTGTTATTTGAAAAAGGAATGACATAGTTTGCAGCATCACAGCAACACACAATGTATCTTACATAAGCCACCACAGTATGGCAAAGTGGTGGAGACTCTCTGGTGACCTAGTGGTAAGAAGCTGCGCTGCCATCCGGAAGGCACGCAGTTCGAGGCCACCAGCAGTTCTGTGGGAAAAAGATGGGCAGTCTTCTCTCCTGAGTGATTAACTGCCTCTGAAAACCCTCTGGAGGGTCAGCAGTGGATCGGTTCCAACACCACGGTACTTTACAACACCACCACCAACAATGCTGTAAATGTGTAATAATGTGATCTACTTTGTAACTTATTAAAGAAAATAATCTGGATCTTGGCCAGAATTTCCTGAAATAATATTCATTCTTTAATTCAATAGTCTGTCTATGCTTGTTGTGTGCCAGAAATTCAGTTTGAGTTCATATACTTGAGAGAGTAGACCTTCTCCAGAGACCTTAAATTTTATGGGAGAAAACTCCCAGGTCTTTTCTTCCACAGATAAAGGGTTTGGAACCAGAGGCCATAGTGAATTGTGCTGCTGAGCCATGGACTGTGCCTCTCTGGCATTTCAAGTCGGCCAGTGGCTCCGAGAGAGAAAGGTGGGCAATCTTTTCCCATGTGATTTACAGCTTTCCAAAGCCCACTGGAGGGTCATCTACGAGGTGGTTCTTTTTTGCATTGACGTTTTTACTCTACGAAGAATGAGGCTGAGTCTCTTTATATTTTGAGTGTGAAATTTGAAAGATATAACTTGTTCAGAAAAAAGCAAAAAAAAATATAAGTAATTTTTTGTTGGTTTGAGGCAGGCTGTTGTGATACAGATTAAAAATCCTGGTTTGTTACCCTTTCCTATGTCTCATATCCAGGAATATTTATTGGATAATTAATGACTACTTGGTTTCTCATTACATGTTCTCTAGGGATCTCGGATGCAGTTCTTCTCTGAGTGGAATACCCCTCCAGTGATATGATTTGTTTTGAAAGCTCGCCAGTAAAGAGGTACGGCGGAGTCAATAGATTTTACATCATGCAGTTCTCCAAAGAGAGACCAGATGGTACTGTTCCTTTTGATCACAAGAGTGATGTGGCTAATGTCAGAGAAAGAGAGAGTGAAAATTAGAAAGAGAGATTTATCAGGGAGAATGAGAAGCTCTGCTCAAAGCTCAGCTGGTGACACAAAAACTGCCTGAATTTTGACCAAGCCATAGATAGTTACTTGGTGATGATCACTGGAGTGGCCAGGCACTCAAGTTAGGACACCCAACTCCCACCAGTCCCTAGACTAGTTCCTTTGACTAGTTCCTCAACTTCTTTGGGCCTCAGCTGCCTCGGTGCTGAAATAAGTATTAGTGTTAAAATGTGTTCCATAAATGAAGATTAAATGGGTTCATGTATGTTGTTATTGTTTTGTGCTGTTGAGTCACATGCAACTCATAGCAACCCTTTGTACAATAGCTCTGAAGCCTTCCCTGTCCTGAGTCAGTCTTACTGACTCAACACACATATCCCCATTGCCATAGTTACTGTATCATTCTATCTCGTCTGGGGTCTACCACTATGTGATGTCCCTCCACCCTTCTGAGCATGATGTCCTTCTCCAAGGACCAGTCCCTCCTGGCCACGTGCCCAAAGTATATGAGACAGAGCTTCAAAATCCTAGCCTCCAAGGAGAAACATGGTTTCACCCTCTCTAAAACAGACTTATTTGCTTTCTTGGCAGTCCATGGTATGTTCAAGACTCTTCTCCAGCACCACAACTCAAAGGCATCAATTCTTCTTCTATCATCCTTAGTCATTGCCCAGCTCTCTGATGCATAGCAAGGAATTGTGAATACTATGGACTCAGCTCCATGGTCAACACTCTTGGCACCAGTAGTCAGGAAATCAAAAAACGTATTGTGATGGGAAAGTCTGCGGTTAGGGACCTCTCCAAAATACTCAAGAGCAATGGTGTCTCTCTGGAGACTAAGGTCTGCCTGATACAGGCCATGGTTTTTGCAATCACTTGTTATGCATCAGAGAGTTGGACAATGACTAGGGAGGATAGGAGGAGAATTGATGCCTTTGAGCTGTGGTGCTGGAGAAGAGTATTGAATGTACCATGGACTGCCAAGAAAACAAACAGATTCATCATAGAGTTAAACCAGGCTGCTCCTTGGAGGCAAGGATTCTGGGGCTTCGCCTGACATACTTTGGACATGTTGTAAGGAGAGACAGGTCTTTAGAGAGGGACATCATGCTGGGTAGAGTGGAGGGACAGCGCAGGAGGGGAAGACCCTCTATGAGGTGGATTGATTCAGTGACTGGGGTACTCGGGATGGGTGTGTCAGAGGCAATGAGACTGGCACAGGATAAAGCACGGTTTAGGGCTGTTGTCCATAGGGTCGCTATGAGTTGCAAATGACTCGACGGCACATAAAAACAACAACAATGGACTGGATCAGGTGCACCTTGGTCTCTAGACTGACATCGTTGCTTCTCAGTACTCAAGAAAGGTGCCTGACAGTAGATCTACCTCATATAGAAAAGTCAGTAAATATTAGTTGGTCATTCTCAATATTCCTTTTATTCCTGCTGAGAAGTTAAACTGACCCGGTAAGTAGAGAACTTAGATGGAAATCTTCAGGATAAGTAAAGTGAAGGAAATATTTCGACAGAGAATTGAAGATAGTACCATAATGATAAAAAAAAATGAAGATTTGAGCATCAAATCAGTGATAAAATAGACATATTACCAGGATAGGCTATTCTTTGAAGAAGGACATCATGCTTGGAGGGACAGCAGAGGAGAAGACTCTAGATGAAATTGATTGACATAGTGATTGAGCTAATGGAGTGGGCCTGGGACCGTGAGATTGGTTTAAGATAGCAAAAGATCCAGAACTGTTGTTTATAGAGTCATTATGAGTTGCAAGCGACTCGATAACATGTAATAACAACAACAAAGTGAATGCAGCAATACCAAAGTGGGAAAGGTGAATGAATAATCCAAAAGAAAAGGGACATTCAGTTTTGGGAAAACAGAACAGTCAAGATACTAAAACCAGTAAGTAACAGGCAGACAAGTAGAAATAATCCGCATCAATGTCAGTAGGAATGAGATCAAAGCAATGGGTACTCCCATGGGAAAGGGCTGAAGGGCAGGGTATGCGAAGGCTACAATTCCTTCCTTGAGTCCACGCACCTGTATGACAAAGTGAGAAAGAGGTGGGTACTGTTTAAAAGGTAAGGGAGACATAGACAAAACTTGCCACTCCTCATGGGGTATGATTTAACTTTATGACACTCTTTTAAAATACTAGTTGTTGTTGTTTATTGCCTTTGAGTTGAGTACGACTCATAGTGACCCTATGAACAAAAGGCCCAAAGCCTTCCTGTAACTATCGACGTTTCCCAAAGTTCATTGTTTCCAGAGGTATGTTGTTTAGGAAGTGGGTGTCACTCCTGCTTCCAAAAATATCAGTAGTCCTTAAAATTTAATAAGCAAGGAAATAAAGAATTTTTCTTAAAAGAGGAGTATGACAGTAATGCATCCTATCTCCATACTTTTTCAATCTATATCTGGACCAGATAATTTGGGAGGCTGAGCTCTTGAAGGAGGATTGTGGCATCAGGATCAGAGAAAGAGTCATCAAAAACCTGTTTTGTGCAGATGACACAACCTTGCTTGTTGAAACTGAGGAGGACCTGTGGTGTTTGCTGCAGAAGGTCAAGGACTACAGGCATCAACATAGATTGAAATTCAATACCAGGAAAACAAAGATTCTTGCCCCTGGGCCAGTTGGCAGTGTCATAATAGATGGTGAAGAGATTGATATTGTTCACAGGTTCAGTTTGCTTGTCTCCATAATCAACACTCTTGGTATCAGCAGCCAAGAAATCAAAAGACACATTGCATTGGGGCAATCTGCTGTCAGGGACCTCTCCAGAGTACTGAAGAGTGACAATGTCAGTGTGAAGACTAAGGTCCACTTAATGCAGTCCATTGTCTTCTCAATCACTTGTTATGTATCAGAAAGTTGGACAATGACTAGGGATGATAGAGAATTGATGCCTTTGAGTTGTGATGTTGGAGAAGAGTATTAAATATACCATCAACTGCTAAGAGAACAAAAAGTTCATTCTGGAGAGGGTGAAACCAGCCTGCTCCTTGGAGGCTAGGATTCTGAAGCTCCATCTGACATACCTGGGGCATGTTGCAATGATGGACCTTGGAGAGGAATACCATGCTTAAGAGGGTGAAGGGACAGTGTAAAAGAGGAAGGCGCTGGATGAGATGGACTGACTGGGGTGATGGAGGTAATCGTGTCAAAGACGATGAGGTTGAGTCAGGATAGAGCAGAATTCAGAGCTGTTGTGCATAGGGTCACTAGGAGTCACCAAAGACTTGACAGCACATAACAACAACAATAGAAGATAGACCTGGTAATTTAAAATGACAAGTATAAAATCAAAACATAGAGAAGATAGAGTGAAAAGTTATAAAAATGAAATATACAAATGTATGTTAAGAGAAAAAGTTGAAAACAATCATGCAAAATAGCAAAAAATAAAATGGGCTTTGGATGACTGAACTGGAAGTTGAAAGAGGAAAATAAATTAATAATATTGTTACGTTGTAAAAAAAAATCAAACGAAGCTTTCTGCTGTTGGGTCAATTCTGGCCTATGTATGCAGAGTGAAACTACACTCTACATAGAATATCCCAGGCTTTCACAAATAGATCCCAGGCCTTTCTTCAAACTACCTTTTGGTGGGTTAGAACTGGCAAAATTTCAATTTACCATCTTCATTAATATTCTGAAAATCAACTAAATATATGTAGTACTCAGGGACTCCTGTTACATTGATATCAGTAACTTAATAGATTAGAAATGAAGAGAATAAAAACCACAAAGAATGTGTGTGTATTCCTTTAAGATGACAGTGATTCAAATTCAAAAGTTTACCATTAGTTAAGAAACTATAGTTCTCTTTAATGAAGTTTATAGTCCTTGGTTTTAGTCCTAGGTCCATGATCCGTTTTGAGTTGGTTTTTGTATATAGAGTGAGGTGTGGATCTTGCTTGAGTTTTCTACAGATAGATAGTTTTCCAATTTTGCCAGCACCATTTGTTTAAAAGGCTGTCATTTATCCACTTAACTGGTTTCATCTCTTTTTCAAAAATCAATTGACCACATGCTAGAAGTCCTAATCCACAACATAAATAGTCCTCCAAGCATCCTGAAAATCTACAACCAGGAGAGGATAA
>NW_006399965.1:4419357-4446513 GCF_000299155.1 Elephantulus edwardii | reverse complement strand
GTTGTATAGTCGAGTGTACTTGGGGCAGGGGGTGGGGGGATTGTACACCAATGAAAGAATTTTTCTTTTACTTTTCAAAGAGAAGAGTGAACTGGTGAGGAAGGGTAGGCAGGGAGAAAAATCAGCAATGAATGAACGGAAATCCAAAATCTCTGTAAACATTCATTAAAATTAATAAAATAAAGACATTTTTTTAAACGCTAAAGAAAAATTTTTTAAAAAAAAGAAACTATAGTTCTCACAATCAGAAAGCATTGCCCTTTTTGCCCGGCTGTGCATGAGACAGGTTCTAGGGGTGCTGTCAACACAAACGAGAGGCTGACAGACAAACACTGAGCTGCTCCTCTGGGGCTCTTCCAATGTGTCCAGTCATGGTTTCCAGGCCAATGAGAGACAGTTATAGCAAGGAGCGATACTTATTAAACCAGGACCAAGACTTCCCCTGTCTCAGCCAACATACCAAGGACAATAACTCTCTTTATAAAAGAGAGTTGATTTTATACAGACAGAACCAAATTTTACAATGACATACAAGTTAAATTGCAGATATTATCTCACTCAATTTAGCAAAATTTGATCGTTCTACCTCATATGCAGATGACACATCTTTTCTTGCTGAAAAAGAGATAAACTTGAAACACTTCCTGCAGAAGATCAAAAACTATACTTTCAATATTAATTACATCTCAACATCAAGAAATTAAAAATCCTCGCCACTGGACCAATAGGCAACATTATGATAGATAAAAAGATTGAAATTGTCAGTAATTTAATTTTACTTGGATCTACAATCAACATACTTGACACCAGCAGTCAAGAAATCAAAAGTACTGCTTGGGAAAGTCTGCTGTCAAGAAGAACCTTTCCAAAGTACTAAGGAGCAATGATGTCTGTTTAAAGACTAAGATGCACTTGATTCAAACTATGGTCTTTCAGTCACTTGCTATGCATCTGAAAGTTAGATAATGACTAAAGAGGACAGAAAAACCAATGCCCTTGAGTTGTGTTGGAGAAGAGTGCTTAATATTCCATGAACTTGTAAAAGAACAAATACATCCTGGAGAAAGTGCAAAAAGAATGCTTCTTATAGATGTTGTTGTATTGTTTGTTGTTAAGTGCCATTGAGTCACAGGTGACTCATAGCGACCCAATGAAAGAAAGTCCTCAACACTTGTGTGTCTTTCTCCAGGAGGCATGCTATTTCGGAAATGAATGCCACACCTGCTTCCAAGCTTGTTTTAATTGGGGACCTCCACTCAACACTGTCTGCCATGGGTAATCAACCATTAACACATTTGACACATTAGATAAAGTGGCAAAATCTCATCTCACATACTTTGAGGATGTTGTTAAGAAGTGTCATTTCTTGGAAAGAGACATCATGCTTGGGAAGGTGAAGGGAAAGGAGAGAGGAAGTACTTCAATGAGATAGATTAACACGGTGATGGGCTCAAGCATGTCAGAGATAATGAGGATAGTGCAAGATAGAAGAGAGTTCAGATCTATTGTTCACAGGATGCCTATGAGTTGTACCAGACTTGATGACACCTAAGGACGGCAACAACGAATCAAAATGATCATGAAGATGATACAGGAGAGGATAAGGTTCACATATATTATCACAGGGAGCTACTAGTCATAGTCAACCTGATGTCACCTAATAATAACAACCAACACATTAAAACTATATTATTTTTCTCAGCAAAGTTGATGCAAGGCCTTTGAAAACTATTTAACTCCCATTTATTGATGATAATATATCACATGTATAAAGTTGAACCATAAATTATTCACTCAAATGCACTTTGAGAGTGAGAATAAACATCTAATAGCTCTAACTCATAAATTAAGACTGTAAATATCATTCAAAACTGTTCCAACACAGAACTTAGTATCAAAATATTTTTTAAAAATTTTATCATTAACTCAACTATATTTTCTATATTATTTATTTGTAAAATATGCCATTACACTATGACTTTAAAGTGAGAGTATTATTTTGATTTAATATCTTTTTGTACTGTTACTAATTTTGAGTGCCCATATTTCTGACTAAATGGACATAAAGAAATACATTCATTATAATGCCTTGATTGCATATGTTTTTTAGTAATCTTGTCAGGTATTTTTCACATTCTTTCCAAATCTGAAATATCTCGTCTTAAACTGCCTATCTAGGCAGCTTTCGATTATCTATAGAGTCCAGGGCATAATCAGTCACAGGAAAGATAACTTTCTACCTTTGAATTTCCACTAGATATCAAAATGTTACCAAGTCTCCCCCTGAAAATATTGCAAAGTTGAGATTGGAAGAAAGTGATATCATTTGTCGCTATTACTGGAAACGTTTGTCAGCACCTCACTAATATTTGTCCTGTTATTTTGCAGCTTGGCAGTGGTATGCCTTCCAGAAAACATAGTTAAGTAATAGAGTTGAAGTCTCTCCAAGTATTCCTTAAGAAATTTTCTTTTCTGAAAATATTCGTCTGTAGATTCTGTCCTCAGTTCAAAATTCTAAAATTGCATGTTTTCTGTCAAGGAATGCAGAGAAAATGTCTTTTATTGTCTAGATGCACTTAGAGGTATTCAATGATGTGTAATTGTTGTTGTTATGTGCCATCGAGTCGTTTGCGACTCATAGTGACCCTATGTACAACAGCCCTAAACCCTGCTCTGTCCTGTGCCAATCGCATTGCCTCTGACACACCCATCCCGATTACCCCAGTCACTGAATCAATCCACCTCATAGAGGGTCTTCCCCTCCTGTGCTGTGGCAGAGGTATTTAAAAGCTTCACAGAGACATATTTATCAGCACTCTTGGTTCCAGCAGCCAGGAAATTAAAAGATTAATTGCATTGGGAAAGTCCCCTGTCAGTGACCTCTCCAAAGTACTAAAGAGCAACCATGTCAGTCTAGAGACTAAAGTCCACTTGACACAGGCCATAGTCTTTGCAATTACTTGCTATGTATCAGGCACACTTTAGTTTCCAGACTGACATCATTGCTCTTCAGTACTTTGGAACATTGGAAAAAAAAACCCAACAACCCAACAATAATCCATATAAGTCTGATTTGGAGAGGGTTTCTTCCTGGAGGTTAGGACTTTGAAGCTCCATCTCACATATATGTGTGTGGCCAGGAGAGACTGGGCCTTGGAGAAGGACATCATACTTGGAAGGGTGAAGCAACAGCACAGGAAGACCCTGAATGAAATGGATTGATATGGTAACTGGGACAATGGGAGCAGGTGTATTGGAGTCAGTGAGACTTGCTTAGGATAGGGCAGGCTTTGGAACTGTTTTACACAGGGTCACTATGAGTTACAGGTGACTTGATGGACCTAAAAACAACAACAACAAAAGTGGATTGGCTATTTACCATTCCACAAGGAGATTAGCCAATCTCAACAATCTACGAGGTGATTGACTAGTCTCCTCAATAAATTGAACTGCTGTAGCTCCAGAGAAGGGGACTTTTTCCATCACTGGAAGAGATGGAATTATTCCCTCAGCCAGAAAGAAAGACCTCCCACAACCTGATGAAATGTAGGACACACTTCTGGAACAGCAGCAGTAGCAATGGCTGAACTGGAGAACTGAGATGTGAGATGCAACTTTGGGGAGAGGTGGGAAAATCCCATAGTGGCAGGGCCATTGGGTGAGGGAAATCAATACTGGCAGCACTGAAAACTTGGGAATGCCACAAGACTCAAGGCTGAGGTGTCTGCATACAGATTTTGGGAGCTGTCTTGACTGTATTTTGCTATTAATGCAAATTATAACTTTTTAACTCCCTCAATATGGTTCTGTGTAGTCTGTGAGCTATCACATAGGATTTTGGACACAGCCAAGCAGTATGATTGATGTTGAAATGAGAAGAAAGAGGCATGGGATTATGAGGGATATGTCTGACCTCATGGCAAATGGCTTTGAATCAATAGATGCAGTGGACAGGGTTAATTTCTCTTTGTGAAGCTGATAAAGGTCATATGTGACCTTCTGCAGACATGGACCTTGCTCTTTTTATACACAGTGACTAAAACAATGAGCTCAGGCACAACAGAGATAGTGAAGTTGGTGCAGTATTCACAAGGTTTTCATTCTGTTGTACGAGTTCACTATCACTCAGGGCCATCTGGTTCTAAACATATCATGTATTTTAACCCTCTTAAAAATCTAGAAGGTAAGTTTTATTTTATTATTATTATTTTTCTAATATAGAAACACAAACTTAGAAAGTAGCTCCTCAAACTTAGAAAGTAACTCCTCAAACTTAGAAAGTAACTCCTCAAACTTAGAAAGTAACTCCTCAAACTTAGAAAGTAGCTCCTTAAACTTAGAAAGTAACTCCTCAAACTTAGAAAGTAACTCCTCAAACTTAGAAAGTAGCTCAAGGTCAAAAAGAACCATGATTGATACTTGTGGATCTGACTCTAGAAGTCTCACAGTCTCACTAAGGCCTTCCATCAGATTCAGGAAAACAAAACTCAGATCAGAGAGCTCCAATTGGAACAAAAATAAGGCATTCCTTGTATCTGTATTAATTTATTAGCTGTATCAAAGAGAACAGACCCAACAAAACTACTATGATGGAAAAATCAAAACAGCAAGTCAGCATGTTGTTGCTATTAGGTCCATCAAGCAAGCATAATATCATGCTTACAAAGAGATAAATCAATTAAAAATGCAATTTTAGTTATTTCCTAGTGATAGGAAGCTGTACTGCAATCCGTAAGCCATGCAGTTTAAACCACCAACTGCTTTGTGGAAGAAGAATGGATAATGTCCTCCCGTCCGATTAACTTCCTCTGAAAACCTGCCGGACGTTCAGTTAGGGGTCAGTTCCAACTCCATGGGACACAACAACAACAACAGTCAATTACGAGGTTTGTGACAGTAACTTAAACTATAAGCTCAAGTGTATCAAAGATGATGAGAATGGCACAGGATAGGACAAGGCTCAGGTCCACAGTTTGTGGGGTGGCTAGGAATCATGGTCAACTAGCAACAGCAACAACAATGGTCAAACATTTGAACAGAATCATAGAAATAAACAAGATATTAAAGCATTAACACCTTTCATAAGAAATAAGAAATAGTGTATATCAAATGCTGCTTCACTCACCCACCAAGACTGTTTTTCAGACATCATGAATATAAGCACACCAGAGACATGAAGATGAGCAGTGTCTTAAAAACAACTTTTTTTAAACAAAACTTTTTCTTTTATACTGGTTTGCATACACAATTCATATACACTGTGTTTCACACTTTCCTTCATTCATCTTGTTTTTCATACAATCATTCCCATACATTGTATTTTATACACTTACTCACTCTTAAACTACTCCCACCATTTAAGAAAAAAATAAATAAGCAATATATTAAGAAGTCATTCCTAAGAGTGCTGCAGAGGAGGGGTGAGGACCACCAAAAACTGGTCTTGTCCTCTCAGAGTTATGGGAAGTCAGGGACTTCAGGATGCATGCAAGAATATTTTTGAAGGTATCAACTAATGTATTTTATTTAAAGATAAACTTCAACTATTTTATTAAAATCTGCAGAACATAATTTCAATATCACTCAGCCATTCCACAGATAATCTATGCTAACAAAAGCATACTTTTCAAGTACATACAACTCAACAAAAAATCTCTTTATTATATTATATTAGTAATAAGACAAGTATAATATGTGTATTGTATTGTTGTTTGTGTGCCATCAGGAAGCCCCTACCTGACCCTCCAACAGGTTTGCAGAGGCAGTATAGGAGAAGCCTGGACACATTTTTCCCCTGTAGCAGTTGATGGATTAGAATCTTTGGGATTGCAGTGCAGATTTTGTTTGGTTTTGCTTTGTTATTGTCAATACAGAATTTTTCTTACCCAATAAAAGCATCTTGCAAAAAAGTAAGGCAGAATAAAGACATTTCATAAATACAAAAGTATGAAATCCTGCAGATTTCATTGCTAGCAAACTTTTCAAGCAGAGGAAAAATAACGCCAGATGAATATACAGACCTACACAGTAGAATGAAAAGCACTAGAAATGGTAATGATGTCAAGTGGTTGTAAAGACTTTCTATCTTCTTTGAACATAAATTTTAAAATAATCTGTTTTTCTAAGCAAGAGCCAAACAATTGTTGCGTAGACTGTAGCATAACAACAACCCCAAAGACCATAAGAGGAGATATAGAAGTCTGTTGCTGTGAGGTTTCCGTATGCTATATAAGGACATCGTGCTTGATAAAATAGAAGAACGGTGAAAAGAGGCAGCTCTTCAGTGAGATGGAGTAACACAGTGACTGGAACAACAATTGGAAGCAGAGCTTGTGAAGGTGGTGCCTGATAGGGCAATTTCATTTTTACTTAGAGAGAGAGAGAGAGAGAGATAGAGAGAGAGATGGTAGAGGTATAGATGATAGAGATAGAGGTAGAGATGATAGATCTAGATTAGATATAGATAGGTATACTATGTATCCACTCAGATTATTGTCAGTCAGTTGTTACTACAGTACTGTGACTATATATATCATTTCATTTACTGTAGTTATTCTTTAATTCTGTGTCTCCGTATCCTTTGGTCATATTGTACTGACTTCACATACATTAGTCTCTCACCAGCATTAACTCTAGTTAGTGTGGCTCTTTCTCTCCTTCCTGCCTACCTGGTAATCATCAAAGATTATTTATTTCTATACGTAAATCTATTATAATAGTAGTACTTTTGCGATTTGTTGATTTCATTCAGCATCATATTTTACAGATATTTTTCATGTTATTCGTTTCATCATTATTCACGGATTCATCATTTTTTTTTCAATCCCTAAGGCATCTTATTGGGCAAACTGGGATGAGGCAGAGGGACTGTGCCTAGAGGGGCTGTGTGTTGGGCCGCTTGGTGGTAAACTGTGGCTTGTGCTGGCAACGTAGGACCCGGTGGGGAGTGGGAACTTGATCTTGGAGTCATGGAACTGCTTGACTGCAGGTTGGCGGCACTTGTTGGCTGCGATCTCCTCCACCTTCATGATCTGGATAGAGTGGGCCCTGGCATGATGCCGAGTGCCCATGTTGCGGTAGCACTGGGTGACAGCTCCTGCGGTGGTCAGGTCCCGGTACATGTTGTGGGTCCCACTGCGGGAGTCGTAGCACAGCCAGATGCCAAAGTTCTTCACACGCAAGGGGGTCTTCTCGAACACCTGTCCACAGTATACAATTTCCCCAGAAGACTTCTTCATTTTCTTCAGCTGTGACACAAAGTACCAGAAGCGGGACTTGGCAACGACATGGTTGGGGGCGAAGATGCGCATGCGGTAAAGTGGTGGAGTCCGACACTTGGGGGTGCGCAGGCAGCGCCCCACCACTTTGTACTCACGAAGTGTTCCCGAAGCCTTCATAGTGATCTCTCGGTGCTCGCCACGACCCGCAAAAGCGGATTCATCATTTTTCTTTATTGTTGCATACAGAGGAAACTCGTGGTTGCTGTGATGCTAAACAACGTGACCCTGATGTGTCAAATGAGATAATGGCTCCTTATGGTGGACAGTGTTTGGCGCCCAAATTAAAACAAGCTTAAAAGTAGGAGGGCCATCGGCTTCTGAAATAGCTTGCCTCTGGAAACCCTATGAATTTAGAGAAACAACAGTTTTACAAATGTTCAGGTCTTTCATTCACAGGGTCACTATGAGTCATTTACAACCCGACAGTATTTAACAACAACAACAACATTCCATTGTATGTATATATTACAGTTTGTTTACACATTCATCCACTGATGGACATTTAGGTGATTGTCATATTTTTGCTGTTGTGAAAAATAGTTAGATGTGTATCTACTTATGTCACAGACCTTACTTCTGTATTGTTTAGTCATGTTGAGGTCTTGGTTTCTATTTTGATCAAGGAAAGGTCCCTGGATCAGGCCAGGTTTACAAATGAGTAAAATGTAATGTCTTATCTTTTCTCGATGTCAATATAATGCATAATGTAATAAGTGCATACATATAAAAATAAATTAATATAAATTTGCATTATTCCCAAAGGGCCACAGTGAACTCTGGATATCTTGTTTTGTTGTTATGTGCCATTGAGTTGGCATCAACCCGAAGCTGAGCCTCCAGCATGTTTTCAGAGGCAGTTCATATCTCCAGAGGGGGAGGCCCGTCTTTATCCTGCAGAACAGCTGGGGGGCTCTCAGCACCACTCCTTATGACTAAGCCACCTCTCTGTTTATATCCTGAAGTAAATTTCCCCCCTACATGGTAAAAGATTACTGAAAAACAAAACTGGTATAAATGAATAACATATCTCAGTTTCAAGAATGAGGTAACATGTTTGGTGTTGATTTATATCATCATTCCAGGTTATTTTTTATTCCCTATTCACTTATTTTGTTCATTTTAGGTTGGCTCTTTCATACTCTTTAGCTTTCAAGTTTCTTGGCACTCCATCACATAATCAAGCATGATGTGAAAAGGCATTTAACTTGTCAGAACCTTTGCCAGCATTACAATTTTAAAATGTCTATGAGGAATATCTGGCACTCAGTAATTGCTGAGTTTCCATTATGAAGTCTACATTTTTTTTTTAAATTTCTACTAGTTTATTTACAAAATTCAAATACATGATTTTCAAGAACAAATTCTTTCCATTTCCCTCGATCCCCATCAAATTGTACAACCCCATGATTAATCCCCCTTACCCCCTGCATATCCTCATCCCTTCCAGTCTCTCCCACCCTTCTTGGATCCTTATACTCATTCTACAATAATGTTTTTATACAATATTTATTCTTGTGGAACTGAGTGAGTTCACTCAGCATAATGCTTCTGTCTTTAGAGTAAGAAGTTATTTAGAGTAGAAAGTAATTTGAGTTGAATCTGTCAATAAGACATTGTGATCTCACGCACTCACGGTCATTTTGTTGGTTATGATCTATAGCAAGTCTCCTTTGAGTTTCCAAGATTGTAAATGGAATTGGAAGGAGACAGTCTCTCTTGCCTCGGCGTCACTGTGGAATGTGAACTGCTGCAAACGCACAGCCTTTAAGTTAACAGTACGTATCATTTACATTCACTGGATTAAATCTAGAAGTATTACATAAGTTGGGTGTTTCTTCTAGGAATTAGTATTATTTATGAACTTACTGTCTCTGAAGTATTAAAGTAAAATGACAACTCACTCTTAAAGTCATCATTTCCAAATTATCATACTTCATCAACTTAAAGGCAAATAAACATCTCTGCCATCAGGATGCATTTTACCCTCTCCGCTTACATCATGAGATTCTAGACAGCCTTGTCTAAGTATCATAAACAGCCAGCACAAGCCAGTCATAATTTTCTTAATCTCATCACTTCAAGTGAGTTATATACTCTATTATGTTTTCAATTTCATTATCCTTAAAAATATAACAGTATAATTCAGTATTTTAAATTTTTTGTGTCTGAAGAAGGATGTGAAAACAGAGCAGTTGCATATGCATTTGATAGTAGAGACCTAGATATTAGTTTTTAAGGAATAGTGATAGTTGTATTTTGTCTTGTAAAGTAGTGGCCATGTGCTTTATGAAACCTAGGATGATGTTTGCAAGAATAAATGGTTATGCTATGGTTTGTTCCCAAAATACACGTAAACTTTCATTGATGTCTTGTTGTGGGGGAACCTCTTAATACAATTATACTGATGCTGTTCTTACTTGGCACATTCCAGGGCCACATGCAGAGCAATGCACCCTTTGTAGAGTGTACCACCTTGGGCATCTCAAGTTGGCAGTAGGTATCTCTGACTCAGTGACTGGTATAATAGGGGTGAGTGTGTCGGAGACAGTGTTGGCACAGGATTGAGTAGGGTTTAGTGCTATTGTACATAGAATCGCTGAGTCACGGGTGACTCAAAGGCACATAACAACAATATATTAGCTTTTACTGTGGTAAAAAGCAACAATTAAAAAAAAGTGAAACTCGAAGAGATTGAACCAATTTCTAAACAAGTTAATAGCCACAGTTTTGGGAAACTATTTTCTATGCTTCACCACTTAAAATCAGTTAAAGAACTTGAAAAGCAAAGAAGATTGAGTTGGAAGGCTAAGTTGGAGTTTTGACTCTGCTCTTTAACATTGTATGACCTCAGGCAAATATTTAACTTTCCTGAACTTCATTAATTTTCCTCTGTAAAACAAAACTAATAGCAATTCCCCTACTACTACTACTTCCCAGGATTGAAATGTGGATCAAGTAACATAATACATACAAAAGATCTTTGTAAATTGTGAGACTCTCTATAAAATTTCGTTATTGTTATAATATTAATGCTGTAACCTGACTCTCCCCAGGCATTCTCAAGCTGTGGAAGGCTGAATGACACAGGAATGGCATTAATTTTAAGTTGCAATTGATAGTCCTTGTTCTTGCCTGCTCACTTGAGACTTTAGCCCCTGCACTATCCTCCTGGAGAACTTCTAAAGACTCTCATAACCAGACTAAGTTTTCCCTGGACAACCTCTGCTAAGCACCACTGTTTTGGAAGCTGTCTTCTAAATTTCAGTTAGCACTTTCCCAAAACATTGCAGTCATTTCAAACAGGTAACTTACTTTTCCATACTTTTCCTCTGAGCCTTTGAAGTATCCCATCAAGCACTTGAATTATATCCTTCTAGGAACTTTCCCTGGGACCTACACTAGAACCCACATTCTTGGGTTTATGGCAATCATTCTTAACCTAGCCATTCACAAACGTCTCTTGGGTTTTCGGTGTGTAGTTTTTATTAAATGTCAATGTTTAGTTCATTCCACCATAAGATTGTTGTCATTGTTGGTAAATGCCATCAAGTGAATACAAACCGTAGCAACCCTATGGACAACAGACCCGAACCCTGTCTTATCCTGTGCCATCTTCTCCGTCCTTGACACACTTGAGTCTATTGCTGCGGTCACTGTGTCAATCAATTTCTTTGGGGAGTCCTCCTCTCTTTATTTTAACCTTCACCTTTCCAATCATGATACTCCTTTCAAACAAGTAGCCTCTCCTAGCGACCTGCTCAAAGTATGACAGATGAAGCTTTGTTGACTTTGCCTCTAAGGAGCACTCTGGGTGTACTTTTCCCAGGACACATCTGTTGGAGTTTTGGTTTGGGTGTTCTGTTTTGTTTTTTCCAAATATACGATATTCCGTACTCTTCTCCAACACCACAATTTAAAGGCATAAATTCTTCTTTTATCAACCTTATTCATTGCCCAGTTCTCAGATGTGTAGAAAGTGATTGGGGGGAAAACCCAAAAAACAAAAACACAACCCATAAACTGAATCAGGCATATGTTAGTCTTCAAACTGATGTCATCACGCTTCAGTATTTTGGAGAGGTCTTGACAGCCGACTTGCTCAAAGCCATACGTCTCCTCACATCCTGACTACTGATACCAAGGGTGTTGATTGTCGATCCCAGTAAGATGAAATCATTGACTATTTCTATCCTTTCTCCATTTATTATGGTGTTGCCTATTGGTAAGAACCTCTGTTTTCTTGATGTTTAAATGTAAATATAATCCACATAGAAGGATGTAGGCATTAGAGCCTAAACATCAGTATTTTTTTATAACACATGAGAGAGTCTTTCTGAAGCACATTAAGTAGAGAGAGCTAAATCAATCTCTCACCTATCATACTTCATCTCTTAAAGAAAACCACAATGTACCTGAATGTGTTTGTTTCCCAGTCTGTATCACAAAATCTTGAAGATAGCTCTCTGGTCATCTGATTGGAAGAGTCATATTTGTTTTCATTCCCCAAATAGGTGACTCAGTTGAATGTGGAGATGATTACATAATATCATTAGTATCATATTTAAGCAACATTCTGATGAAGAGTATATTAAAATGGCTAACAGTGCCTTGACAGAGGGTAGCCAGAAGTCCAACGCAGGTTTACAAGAGGCTATTGCACCAGATATGTCAGTAGAAGAACATCTATTTGTGTTTTATTTACTATGCAAAGGAGTAGATAGGCAGCTTTGCAAGTTGAACAGGTATTAGTAGGCGACAGGTTATATATAGACTTGGCAGAGGATAGTTCTTCCTATGTATTTGTATATGCTGCAAATGTATCTATGTATGTAGTAGAACAAACATAAGGCAAAGTTATTAAAATGTCTTAATCATAACTAAACATCTGGAGGGAAAGAGTTACTGGGCATAGGACCACAGTCTCTGGGGAGAGCTAAGTCTATTGGCAAAAGAGTTCACAAAGACTGTGCAGTGTATCCTATTGAGGTAAGTAGCAACTTATAAAGATATTAGCCATCTCTGATTCAGCTATTGGCATTTTCATCCAGAGGAAAGAGAAGTACAAAAAAATATCACTGATCAGGATCACAGAAGGTCCTGGGTAGAATGGAAAAAATATAGAATCAAATTCAAAATCATCAAAAGACTAGATTTCCTGGCCTAACAGAGACAGATGTGGTTGTTGTTGTTATTATGTGCCATTGAGTCATTTGCGACTCATAGCGACTCTATATACAAGAGCCCTAAATGCCATTCTATCCTGTGACAATCTCGCTGTTCCAAACACATTCATTCCCACCACTCCACTCATAGAATCGGTCCATCTCATCGAGGGTGTTCCTCTCCTGCGCCGTCCTTCCACTCTCCCAAACATGATGTCCCTCTCCAAGGACCAGTCCCTCCCTGCAACATGACCAAAGTATGTCAGATGAAATTTCAGAATGCTTCATTCCAAGGAGCACTCCAGCTTCACCCTCTCCAGGACAAACCTGTTTGTTCTCCTAGCAGTCCATGGTATATTCAACACTCTTCTCTAGAACCACAGCTCAAAGGCATCAATTCTATCATCCCCATTCACTGATGCATAGCGTGTAATTGCAAAGACTATAGAAGCCCTAACACTGCGGCCCTCAGGCACACTTCCAACCTTGAATTCAGCTCACCCCTAAGATTCACCCTGCAGCCAAACAACAGACGTACCTTCAAATGAACAATGGCACTCATAAATAGCATATATATGTCACAAACAGCAGGATATCCCAAAACAAAACTCAGAAAGCAGAAGAATTCAAAAGATGATATACAAAGTGACCCCAGAAAGAAAATGGGAATGGCTTCTCTTAGAAACTCTGCTCTTAAAATCAAGAGGTCTGTGAGTGGACCTCTGCTAATACTGAGGTGTTCACATAAAAACAACAGGAAATGTTAGCAAGGCCACATAAGAAACCATGATTTAAAAAAAAACGACAACCACAAAACTACCATACATTAATGTGCGCTTTAACTTACAACATCTGACCTCATGTACAATCCATTTAATTTTCTTTTGTAACTATTACCAAGAAGTGCATTGTTGTTGTTGTTGTTGCTAAATGCCTTTGAGTTAAGCAACCCAATAAACAAAAGGCCTGAAGACTGTCTTTAACTATTAACATTTATCAAAGTTCATAGAGTTTCCAGAGGCATGTTGTTTAGGAAGTAGATGACTTCCAAATGCAGCAGAACCAATGCAAATTATAGCAACAATAAGTAATAAATAAAAAGTATCATATGGATGAGAATAAAATTTTATTAAACAATATGATGGTCATACAATACAGTGTTCAATGTCTAAAAGTTGGACAGTGAATATGGTTGGCAGAAAAAGAACCTATGCCTTTGAATTGTGGTACTGGGGAAGAGTATTGAACATTCCACGGACCGACAAAAGGCCAAGTCTGTCATGGTAGAGGTACAACCAGGGTGACCCTTTAGAGATAAGGATAGTGAAACTTCATCTCGCATATGTTGGACATGTTATTGGGAAGAGCCAAGCCTTTGAAAAGAATACCATGCTGGGAAAGGAGGGGGGTCAGAGAAAGAGAGGAAGACCGTCAATGACAGTGACTGTGATAGTGGACTTGGAACATGTTGGAGTTGTTGAGAATGGCACAGGTTAGGGTAAGGTTTCTATCTATTGAAAGAGTTATTTAGAGTCATAATTGACTTGATGGCACACAATAACTTAATTACCAGTACATGTTCTACCCATCTTGGAAAAATAGCTTTTACATTTAAGCAACCAGGTTTAATGTGAGTGTCTAAGGTTTATCATTCAAAATATCTTTCCTAGCCAACAATTAAACGTTGACTTCGTACTGAAGGAATATATGATTAGGTTTTATTTGTATGACAATAGTCCAGAATAAGACGTATATAGGAAAGTGAACTAGGGAAAGATAGGGGAAAGGAGGAGATTATGCAACAATTAATGACTTTTTAAAAAATTGAACTAGGGGGTGTAGGGAGTTAAATGAGCAACACTGAATGAATGAAAAATCCAGATTTTCTCTAAACTTCTATTAATATCATTAGAGAGAGATAGAGACATAGTTGTTGTTATCGATTGCCATCGGGTCAAGCACGACTCACAGCAACCCTATGAACAAAAGGCCTGAAGCCTTTCTATAACTATCGTCGTTTCTCAAAGTTCATAGAGTTTCCGGAGGCATGTGGTTTAGGAAGCCTACGCCACTCCTGCTTCCAAACTTGTCTCAGACTGGGAGCTCTATCAAACACTGTCCACCATGGGCAGCTGTTATGGCGTTTGAGACCTCAATGGCACAAGGTACAGCATCACAACAAACTCAGATTATATCCTTGCCTCCAAGGAGAACACTTTCTCCAATACAAACCTGTTTGTTCTCTTGGTGGTCCATGATATGTTCAATTATTTTCTCCAGAAACACAACTCAAAGGCATCAATTCTTCTTCTGTCATCCTTAATAGTGAAGACCGTGGCCTTGCACCTTAGTCTCTAGACTGACTTTATCATATTTAAACTTTTGGAGAGGTCCATGACAGCAGACTTCCTAAATACAATTCGTCTTTTGAATTCCTGACTGCTAGTATTGATTTTGGAGCTTATCAAGCTGAAATTGTTAACAACCTCAATCTCTTTTCCATCTATCATGGTGCTGCCAATTGGCCCAATGGTGAAGATTTTCATTTTCTTAGAGCTGAGATGCAATTCACATTGAAGACTACAATCCTTGACCTTCTGCCATAAATGTTTCAGGTCTTCCTCAGTTTCCACAAGCAAAGTTGTATCATCTGAATAATGTAGGTTACTGATGAGTCTTCCTCCAATCCTAATGCCGCATTCCTTCTCATAAAGTTTAGTCTCCCAAATGATCTGTTCTATATGTGGATTGAAAAGGTATGGAGACTGGAAGCATCCCTGATGCACTCCTTTCCTGATTTTGAATCATGTAGTATTTACTTGCTCTATTCCTGCTTCCTGATCCAAGTATAGGACACTTTTTTTTTTTAAACATAGGAGATTTGCTATCCACACCCTCCTTTTAAAATTTTTATGTTTGTTTATTTACAAAGTTCATATGCATAGTATTTCACACTATCCTGCATTGATATTGTGTTTCATACAACCATTTCCACATATAATTAGACATGATACACAGAGCTGTACATAATGTTCATAGAAGTGTTATTCACCATAGCAAAAACATGGAAACTGTCACTCCGTCTCATTCAGTGATTTTCTCTCCAGCATTGTCCCTCCACCTTCTAAGCATGATGTCCTTCTCCAAGGACTGACCCTTCCTGGCAACCTGATCAAGTTACATGAGACAGAGCTTCAAAATCCTTGACTCCAGAGAGCAACTTGGTTTTACTCTCTCCAGGACAGACCTGTTCTCATGGTAGTCCGTGGTATGTTCAACACTCTTCTCCAGCACCCCAACTCAAAGGCATCAATTCTTCTGTCATCTTTAGTCGTTGTGCAGCTCTCTGATGTATAGCAAGTAATTGTGAAGACCATGGCCTCGATCAGGCACACTTTAGTCTCTAGTCCAGTATTTTTGGACTTCAGCGTTCTGAAGAGTTCCCTGACAGTAGACTTTCATAATCCAATTCATCTTTTGATTTCCTGGCTGCTGGTTCCATGAATGTTGATTTTAGATCTCAGCAAGCTGAAATTGTTCAAAATCTTAATCTCTTCTCCACCTATCATGGCGCTGCCAATTGGCCCAGTGGCTAGAATTTCAATTTTCTTTATATTGTGCTTCAATCTATATTGAAGACTGCAGTACCTAAATTTCTGCATTAGATGCTTCAGGTCCTCCTCAATGTCGGTGAGCAAGGCTGTGTCATCTGCATAACACAACAGACATTATTACTAGTCAATAATTTGGAGAGGTCTCTGACTGCAGACTTACCCAATGCAATACATCTCATGATATCCTGATTGCTGGTACAAAGGATGTTGATTGTAGATTCAAGTAATAAGAACAGTTTCAATCATTTCTCCATCTAACATGATGTTGCCTATCAGTCCAGTGATAAGAAATTTTGATTTTTTAACACTGAGGTGCAGTCTACTTATTTTTTGATCTTCTGCAACAAGCTCAAGTCCTCCTCACTTTCAGCAGGCAACACAAGTTAATGGTGAGTTTTTCTCTGATTTTGATGCCACATTCTTCTTCATTCTTCTTCCAGCTTCTTGAATAATTTGCTTAGTATGGAGATTGAATAGGTATGAAGAAAGAATACAACCCTGACATACTGCTTTATTAATTTTAATAAATTTTCATTTTCATTAATTTTAAACCAAGTACTCCTTTGCTCTGTTTGTGCAACAGTCTCTTGATATAGGTATTGGTTTTGATTGAGCACAGTTAAGTGCTCTGGGATTTGCATACTTCTCATTGTTAGCCATAACTTGTTATGATCCACATAGTCAAACACCTTTGCATAGTCAATAAAGCATACATGGATATTCTTCTAATATTCTTTAATTTCATCCTGGACTCATCTGACATCAAGCAGTGATATCCCTGGTGCCACGGCGTCTTTGAAATCCTACTTAAGCTTCAGTTAGGCTCCTAGCTATGTACTGTTGTAGTAAATTTTAAATGATCTTCAGCATTATTTTGCTTGCATGTGATATTGATGATATTGTTCCTTAGAGCCCACATTCTGTTGGATCACCTTTCTTGGGAATGGGAACAAATATGGACCTTTTCCAATCCATTAGCCAGACAGCCATCCTCCAAATTTCCTGGCATAGACTGCTGAGAGCCTCCAGGGCTGCATCTGTTAACTGAAACAAGTCAATTGGTATCCCGTTGATTCCTGGGGCTTTATTTTTACCCATTCCTTCAATACAGCTTCTACCTCTTCCCTCATTACCACTGGCATCTGTTCATATAATACTTCCTAAAATTTTTCCGTTTGAGGCAGTTCTTTTTAGTACAGTGACACTGTGTCTTTCCTCCATCTTTTGATGCTTCTTGAGTCATTCAGCCTATTTCCCATAGCATCTTTCAGTATTGCCATTTGACGATGAAATTTTTCAGTTGTCTCACTTGAGAAATGCAAAGCAAGTACCTCCCTTTTTATTCTTCGCTTCCAGCTCTCTGCACATTCCACTACAGTACTTTTCATTGTCTTTCTGAATTTCTCTTCAGCATCTTTTTCCTTTGTTTTGGCTTCTCAATGATCTAGTATCCTTTTCAGGGTCTCTTCTGACATTCATTTAGGTGTTTGGGGTTTTTTTTTTACCCTCTGTCTTTGAAATGATCTTTTGCTTTCTTTGTGGATAATATCTTTGATATCATCCCATAACTCATCAGGTCTTTGATAATTGGTGTTCAATACATCAAACCTATTTTTAAGATTATTTGAAATTCAGATGGAATAGACTCATGATCATATTTTGCTTCTCGTGGACTTATTTCCATTTTCTTCAGCCTCAATTTGAACTTGCACTAGATGAATTGATGGTCTGACCCAAAGTCTGCCCCTGGCCTAGTTTTGAATGCTTATATTTAGCTTTTCCAATTATTTATTCCATAGATGTAGTCAGTCTGATTTATATGGAGCAAATCAGATGTGGTCTGCAAGTAAAGTCTCTGTTCTTAAAGGTATTTGCAACAAACAAATCATTGAAAGTACGCAATTTCATCATTTTATTTCCAGCCTCATTTCTGTAACCAAACCCCTATTTTCCGACTACTATTTCTACTTTGTTGCTTCCCACTTCTGCATTATAGTCACCGATTATTGTTACCTTAATTGCATGTTCACTCAATTTCGGACTGCAAGATTGGGTACACATTTTCGATTTCTTCCTATTTGGATCTAGATGTAGACGTGTATATTTGAATAATAGTCATATTAACAGACCTTCCTTGCTTGTGTGCGCATGCATATCACTCACAACATTGTATCTGAGGACAGAACATGAAATTGACTTTTGAATTGTTATAAGTAACAGCTTGTCTACTAAATGTGCACTGTTGTACATAGGGTTTTTGAAGATCTGTCATTTTGGAAGTAGTTCGCAAATGCTTCTTTCTACTCTGCCTTAATTCTAATGGCCAGATTTAGAACAGTATCTCATAAACAAGGATTTTACTGAAAGGAGCAGATAAAAGACATTTCTCAGTTATAGAAGCAACCAGTAGATTCCATATTGTTTCTTGCCCTTGGTACATGTATCTTGACCCATCCCTTTCCCTACTCCTGCATCCCTGTTCACTCCTGCCTACCCCATACAACACCTCTCTCCCCTTATCTAACCCTTGATATTATGGCTTTTTTCTCAAGCCTTCTGTGCTCCTATAATGCCTAATGCCAAGTGCTGATGCTGGTTATTACAAAGAGAGAGGAAGAAGAAAAGACCAAGATGGAATATCAGACAAGACTCTGAGTATTGCACTAGAATGCCAAGAAGCCAAAGCAAAAGATAGAAATTAAGGAGTTGAACAGAAGATTTCAAAGGGCAACGTGAGAAGACAAAGTAAAGTATCATAATGAAATGTGCAAAGAATCGGAGTCAGAAAACCAACAAAGCTGAACTCACTTAGCATTTCTTAAGCTGAAGGAAATGAAGAACAAATTCAAGCCTCAAGTTGTAATACATAAGGATGTTTTGGGCAAAGTAGTAAATGATCCAGAAAGCATTCAAAGAAGATGGAAGGAGTATACAGAGTTACTGTACAAAAAGGAATTGGCTGATACAGAAGAATTTTATGAAACAATGTATCAGCAAGAGCCTGTGGTGATGAAGGAAGAAGTTGAAACTACTCTGAAGGAATTGGCCAAAAAACAAGGCCTCAGGAATTGACGGCATATCAATTGACAGATTTCAATAAACAAAGGTTGTCCTGGACCTGCTCACCAAGCTGTGCCTAGAAATATGGAGGACAACCCCTGGCCAAATGAAGAGCTCCATATTTGTTCCCATTCCAAAGAAAGGTGACCCAAAATGTGGAAATTATCAAATAATTTCATTAATATCACATGCAGGTTAGATTCTGCCAAAATTTTTTCAAAAACTACTAGAATACCACGTCAACAGGGAACTGCCAGAAGTGCAGGCTGGGATTAGAAGAAGCTATGGCACTAGCGACATTGTAGCTAATGTTAGATGACTCTTGGCTAAAAGGAGAGAGTACCTAAATCAAGTAGTGCCCCCCGTGATGTCAGCAGTTTCAGACATGACATCAATAATCCAGAAAACACAGCAGACCAAAGGAGACTGATACTCAGTGACAGATCTTGTAAATGCTTTATTCTCTCTTCCAATCTCAGAAAAGAGTCAGCCACAGTTTGCTTTCACAAGGGAAGGATCTCAGATTACCTTTACTCACCTGCCTACGGTCATAATCTGATTAGAAGAGACTCCGACTTGTTCCAGATATCCATTACAATCATATGCTACATTGATGATATCCTGTTTGTTTTTTTTTTTAAATTTAGGTTGTTTATTTTTCATTTCAATGAACATCTACAGAGATTTTGGGATTCCATTCATTCATTGTTGCACCCTTCTCCCCGCACAAACCCCTCCCCCCCCATTTGCTCCTCTCCTTGAAAAGCAAAAGAAAAACTCCCTCATTGGTACACAATCCCACCCCCCGCACCTCCCCAAACCCCGCACCCTAGCCCCAAATATAATCCACTCTACAACCCTCATTGCATACTCCTACGATAAAAATAATGCCCTAAAATATAATACTTTTAGACTATTCTCTCCCCCATAGATTTCAATGCTGTAAACATATTTCATCCAGTTTTGATATCCTGTTAATATCAAACACTGAAGAACAGGCTAGGGATGATTTGAAAATAGTGATTACCCTCATGACCAATAGAGATTGATGAAAATTCAGGACCTTCCCAAAAGAGTCAATTTAGCAAAATTCTCAGTAAAAACCTGAAGAGGATTCACCAGTGACTTTCCACAGGAAACCAAGGACAAGCTGCTGTCACTACCTACTCCCTAGACTAAACAGGAAACCTAAAAGATTAGTCCATTTTTATTTTGGAGGACATATACCACATCTTGGAATATTGTTAGCTCCCATCCATAAAGTTCCTCTAAAGAACTGATTGAATGGGAACCTGAACAACAGCAAGCTAAGACTGAAGACAGCAGTCTCACTCTCCTTGCTTCTAGGCCCTTGTGGTCCACATTCAGACGTGATTCTCGAGGTATCCAAATGTTAAACTGAAACAGATTCTTCAGAGAAAGGAAAATGCTTGTTTCTTCAGCGTACTGGTTTGATAGAAACAGGCAAATAAAAAATTGACTAAGATTGTCAAGATTAAAGCATAAGGCTTGAAGTAACTCTATTTCATGAATAGAGTTCTTATGATTTTAAGGGGGAATCTGATTATTCAAATATAAAGGTGATGGCAAAAAAAGCCAGGAGGTGGTCTCTGGGTGTCTAAGACATTTTATCATTCAGAATTGTCTTTCCTAGCCAACAATTAACTGTTTATTTTGTGCTCAAGTATTTATTACATTAAGGAGAGAAAAATAGGCTGGGCTATAAGCCCCACTCTACTTGTGGTTTACATAAACTCATGAGGCCTCAGTGCTAGTTCTCTTCATCTTGGGATGCCTGCCTTCAAGAGCTAGTCTACAGCGCTCATGGGCCTGCATAACTAAAGTCACATGAATCATTCTTCTAACAAGTCTGAGTCTCTGGGAGACTTTCCAGTGAACCACCAAATCCAAGGGATATAGAGGATCTAGGAAAGTGAACAAAGGAGGAGCTATTGATGTCGATAATCATGGACTTACACAGCATTTAGGACAATGTTGCCTCAGCACTTCTTATAACTGATCTGCTAACTAATCTTGTTGCTGTTATTGTTGTGTATCATTAAGTCAGAACCGACCCACAGCTGATGCGCCAGTGGGTTTTTAGAGGCAATTAATTGCACAGAAAGAGGTTGTGCTTCCTTCTCCCCCAGAACATATGGTGGATTAGAACCATATGTCTTCAAGATTGCAACACAGCTTGTACATTTATAAGCCCATAGCTTATAGACGTAGTTTACAGCTAGGCCACCGATTACTTCACTATGTAAAACAAGCTAGTAAAGTAAAAGAGCAATAGAAAGACAACATAGACAGAAATACTTAGAATTTTTCTGGAAGGTAGAAGAAAAAAAACATTTCTGTGATTTTCAAATGAAATCTCTCTGGTCCACCTCTACCACAAGGGCCTTTGCACAGCAGCCCTCTTCATGAAGACAGGAATCATTTTGGGCTCCTAAGAACTGCAGCTCCGCTTTGTTTGGGAAGTGATGACTGAAGTTTAATTCATGAAATCTCGGGGTTCAGAAATGCTGCGCCAGCCTGTATTGACTAAGTTTCCTTCATAAACATAGTGGGTTTTAGTTTAAAGACGTGGAGAACTACTGGCAACTATTTGGAAAAATTTAGCAAACTATATTAAGGTCACGCTCAGGCATTTCATTTATAGCCTGTAAGAATTCCAGCTGTTTTCCCCGGAGTATTTTTCAGAGTCCTTTTCTTCCTTTAAATTCTATATCATAAATAAAATATTTTCTGTCAAACATACTCATTCATTTTGCTTTTTTGAAATACCTACAAAAAATTAGTTGTCTAAACTCTTCAAGTAACTCCTTATATTAGAATGTCAAGTTCCATTGTAGATTTAGCTAATGGCTCAGGAATGTAAACTTGGTTTTGGTTGGTGAAAACTATTTTGTTACATCTTTCCAATCTCATAATTTTATTTGAAAATGGATTTTTCCTCTCATTCTATTTTCTCTGATCATTTTAGAAGCTGGACTTTTCATTAACCAATTTATACCTGTGCAGATTAAATTACTGTCCTGTTTTCATTATATGTAAGAAATATTGTATTTCACAATGTAATCACCATGATAAAAAGTCATTCTAAATCTTCTTTATATATGTACTCCTTTTTGATGAGAAATTATAATAAAAAAGGGCTTCAGAGGTTATGCTTTTAGTAAAGGGTTTTAGTACAGAGAAGGGTTCAGATTAAAATAAAGTATGTACTGTTAAGGGAGATAGAAGCTTTTAGTTTCTTAATAATAAACTTTGTTCCTGTCTGTTTTTAAACAGAGAGGATTTTTCTAAAAGGTTATTGTTATGCTTCATCAAATTGACTATAACTCATAGCAACATTATGAATAATGATTCTGAATCCTACCCTATCCTGAGCCAACCTCTGACATACCTGATTCCATTGCCACAACCACTGTAGTGATCCATTTCATCCAGGATCTTCCCTTCTTGCACTGACCCTCCACCCTTCTAAGCATGATGTCCTTCCCAGGGACTTGCCACTCCTACAGCATGCCCAAAAGGTATGTGAGAGGGAGTTTCAAAAACCTTGCCTCCAAGACGCAACCTGGTTTAACCATTTCCAGAACAGACCTATTTATTCTTTTTGAAGTCCATAGCATCCACAGATCAAAAACACACATTCTTCTTCTGTCATTGTTGGTCATTTACCAGCATTCAGATACATAGCAAGCAACTGAGAAAAGGTGCACTTTAGTTTTTAGACTGGCATTGTTCTGTAACACTCTGAAGAGGTCCTTGATGGCAGGTTTTCCCAATGCAACTTTTGATTTCCTGACTGCTGGTGCTGAGGGTGTTGATTGTGGATCTGAGTAAGCTGAAATAATTAATAACTTCAATCCTTTCTTCATCAATCATAATGTTGCTTTTAGGCATGGTGGTGAAGATTTTTGTTTTCCTGATATTGAGATGCAAACCATATTGAGAGTAAATCTCTCTATTAAATTGGATATTTTTTTTTAAAAATCTCTCTAAAATCCTTTCCTAAAAAAATAAGCAAAACACAAAGACAAAATGAAGCTTCATTTTAAATAGCAATTGTTGTTAGTTGTTAATAAGTTGAACCTGACTTGTGACAAACATCATGTAAACAAGAATAAAGTGTTGATCAATTTTGTAACATTTTCATGATCAAACCTAAAACACTTAATGATTATAACAAATGTCCCAAGAACATGCCAAGATAAAAGACCATTGGGAGATAAAAAGAATCTTGTGACAGTTCCAATGAGGGGAGGATAAAAGAAAGTCTTCATAAATAGCATTGTACTATTTAGCTAGATGGTTTTATATAAAGATAATTACAATAAGGTAATTTAATAATTTTACTGATCCTCTTTTCACATAATGAAAACTCCTGGAGTCTATCGAGTTTATCTTTCAATTTGACTTTTTCTAGCCATAGTTTGACTTTGACATGTACATGGGTGGGAAAATATAGAGTATGTTAGCACACCCACAGGGAATTGACTATTGACCATTCCACAAATGGATTAGCTACTCTCGCCAATTCACGAGAGTATTGGCTAGTCTCACCATGAAATTGAGCAACCTAGTGGCAGGAGAAATAGACCTTCCAGGGCCTGGTGAAAAAGAAACAAGAGACTATAAGATATCACATGAGACCAGACATTCTTGTTCCAGCAGTCACGGCCAAACTAGAGCCTGACATGAAATGGGACCGTGGGACTGCTACAGTGCAATTTATCTTCTGATTTCCTGATTGCTTGAGCAAAGAGTGTTAATTGTGGATTTGAGCAAGATGAAATTGTTACTAATCTCAATCTTTTCTCTATCCATCATGGTGCTGCCAATTGGGCCAATGGTAAGAATCTTTGTTTTCTTGATGTTGAGCTACAATCTACATTGAAGACTACAGTCCATGACCTTCTGCAGCAGACATTTCAGATCTTCTTCAATTTCGGCAAACAAGGTTGTATCTGATCTGCATAATCAAGGTTGTTGCAATGTCAGTCTAGAGACTAAGGTGTGCCTGACCCAAGCCATTGCCTTTGCAATTACTTACTAGGTCTTGGAAAGCTGAACAATGATTAAGGATGATAGAAGGGGAATTGATGCCTTTGATCTGTAGTGTTGGAAAAAAGTATTGAATATATGAACTCCTAAGAGAACAAATAGGTGTGCTCTGGAGAGTATGAAATTAGGCTGCTCTGTGGAGGCAAGGATTCTGAAACTTCGTCTGAAATACTTTGGGCATGTTACAAGGAGGGACCAGTCCTTGGAGAGGGATAGCATGCTTGAGAGGGTGGAGGGGCAGAGAAAGAGAGGAAGACCCTAGAAGAGATGGATTGATTCAGTGATTGGGGTAATGGGGCTAGGTGTGTCAGAGGCAATAAGATTGGCACAGGAGAGAGCAGAGTTTAGGACTGTTGTACATAGGGTCGCTGAGTCGCAGGTGACTCAACGGCACATAATAACAAAACTACATATAGGTAGATCAAGAAGAACAAGAGGACACTGCATGGTTTAAAATCAAGAAAGGTGTGCATCAGACATGTTTTTTTTTTGACTACTCTTTTTCAATATGAGCACTGAACCTCCAGAAATTTAATCCATAAAATCTGCACTGAAAGAATATTCTGTAAAAGATTAGAATGTTCAGTGGAGGCTCTTTTTCTTGAGATGAAAACCCAAAAATGACCGTAAGTAATTTCCAAATGTGACGTCTTTTTTCTCCTTTAAGTAGATGGATTTAATTGATGCTTTGCAAAACACGGACGACAAATTTAGAGCACCGATGCCTTTGATTGGCTTTGTTAATTCATCTTCATCAGGCTAAATCTGAGCCTTGGAACATTTTTCAAAAGGATATTCAGGAATTCTGCCAGTCAATTAAAGATACTTAAGCTAGTTGATTTTATTAATACACTACACTTTTTCAGAGTAAAGAAAAAAATTAAGAAGCTAGTTTTCCATAAAGTGGATTATTATTGTTGTTATTATTATGTGCCATAAACCTTTTTATAACTGACCGACACTTCAGCGGATT
This sequence comes from Elephantulus edwardii, assembly GCF_000299155.1. Taxonomy (NCBI): domain Eukaryota; kingdom Metazoa; phylum Chordata; class Mammalia; order Macroscelidea; family Macroscelididae; genus Elephantulus; species Elephantulus edwardii. The sequence continues at coordinate 4,421,348 of NW_006399965.1, read as the reverse complement.
TTCATAGTTGCAAATTCTCCTGTAAGTTGCACAGGAGAAGATTTCTCTTCTCTCTACTGCAGAGCAACTAGTAGGTTTAAACCACTTACTTTAGATTGGCAGCACAACTCCTTACTCCAAACCACCAGAACTCTCTATAAAATGGACAGATTAAAATAATTTTTTCTTTTTAAAAAAACAAAGGGGAAAAAAGTTGCCTTTTCTTCAGGACCACTGGCTTAGTTTTGTTTGTTTGATTATTTGGGGTTTGAATTTTTTGTTGTTGTTTGCTTTGTTTTGTTTTAATTTAAAATGGGAGAATGTGAGTTCCAATATTGGATTTTAAAAATTAAAACATCTCAGTTCCATCACTGTGGCTTGCAGAAACCATGTATGTATCAGACTTTGTACTGATGTTATGCCCTTCACTGCTTATGGCCACCTGTTTTCTGCTACTCACATGCTTTCATTGGCCTCTGTTGGGCCACTTAGCTTGAGATAAATGGAGAGAGTAGAAAAAAGGGGCTTTTTTTATAGCTTTCCTGTCAATGTACAGACACAGAACCTGTCTGGAACTACATAACCTGGAGCCTTTTGCAGTCTACACCTTACAAAAACAATCAAAATCTGTTAGTGTGAAATTCTAATAGAATTTTTTTTTTCAAATCAAAGGTGGTTTTTGCTGGAAATTTAGAATGTTAAGAAAATCACAATGCTGTTCCTTCTGACCACATGTCCATAGCACCCTCCTCTTCTTTGAGGTAAAGATGAGTCAGACATAAAGACCAGACTACAGTAATGCATGCTGACTTAGCCATGTAAGGACTGGAGGAAAAAGGAAGAACTATTTTTCCAATCTGAAGGTCAGAAAGGATGAGAAATGTGTACCTCTGCTTTCTTTTTGCAGGATATAAAACAGAGGTTTGGTGGTTGGAACTTTTATTGGGCAAAAGGAAAAAGAATGCTTTTTATTTTTTATATTCTTTTTTCCTTTTGCCCAATAAATTTACTGAGGAGAATGGGAGCAAAAAAATTTCCCCCATTTTGCTTTAGAGGTGGAATTTTAGATGGTAAAGATTTCTGTAAGATGTGTCAACTTTCAGGAGACTTAATGGGCCCACTGAGGTGAGTGAAAAAGAAAAGCAGATGACCCTGCTTGCTTTCACACACACACACACACACACACACACACATCTATAAAGCTAAGACAGGGAATCTGGACTAGCATGAGAGAGGTATTCTGGGGCGCTTGGGGTTTGTTTTGGCTTGGACAGCACCATTAGGAGAAAAGACAGATATTCCAAGGGTAACACTGTCCTGAAATAAGTGAAGTATGTTATGAATAAGATACATTATGCTGTAACAAAATCTCACTAGTGTAAAATAGTCTTTAACGAGTGGCCATTGAATCCATTCCAATAGCAGTTTTTATTTTTTGTGTAGTCTACATATTTTATTCTGCTCGTTATATGGATTCAGGAATGTCTACCACTTCCCATATTCTTCTGACAAAGGAGAATTCTGGAATTTCTCACACTGACGATCCAGTGACTGGCTTGTAACACATATTGCTTCTGCTACAACTTCTTAACCAGAACCAATCACATGGCTCCATACCACCACAATGGGAATTGGAAGTATAATCAAAGTACCTAGCATAGAAGGCAGCAGGAAATGCGGGGTTACAGCATTCTAATAAAGGCCTCAATAACATATCCTTATATCTGTCAAGAACCTATGCAAGCCTGATGGAGTTCTAATATAATTGGAGAAAGAAAACGTATAATACTTTTTATGCTGAGTGTGTATGTGTGTGTGTGTGGCATACATCATTAATAACCTCTAACCGACCTGATTTCCCAATAGATTTGACATATTTTAAAAACATGTAAATATTTATAGCATCTAGAAAGTGTTCATAAATACAGTATAAAGCTTCATTAATATGGAAAGTTTCCACACTCTGTTGGGTCACCTTTCTTTGGAATGGGAACAAATATAGATCTCTTCCA
>NW_006399965.1:4413083-4417730 GCF_000299155.1 Elephantulus edwardii | reverse complement strand
AATAACTCATCATGACAGAGTAGGATTCAAGCAAGTATGGATGGTTTAACAAAAGACCAATTAATATAATTCATCACATTAACAAAGTAAAGAACAAAACCCACACGATCCTATCACTTAATGCACAAAAGACTTTCAACAAAATCCATCAATTCTGCCTGATTAAAGCACTCAGCAAAATAGGAATAAAGGGAAATCTTCTCAACATAGTGAAAAATATATGCAAAACCAAGAGCCAACATCATTTGCAAAAGAAAAAAATCATATTCCTCATGCAAAGAGGGACCAAGCAAAGCTACCTGCTATCATCACTTCTACTCAATAGTGTATTGAAAGTTCTAGCTAGGTCAAAAAGACAAGAGAAGGAAATAAGAGACATTCAAATTGACAAAGAGTTGATGATACTGTCAGTGTATGTAAATGACATGATAGTGTATTTGGAAAACCCCAAAGACTCAACAACAACAACAAAAAACATGTTAGACCTACTAGACCAATTTAGTAGAGTGGCATGATATAAGATCAACACACAAAAATCAGTTGTATTTCTTTGCAGCAACAAAGAAAACCCAGAAAAAGAAACTAGAAAAGCAACAGCATTTACTATAGTCAACTGCAAGATTAAATACTTGGGGATAAACTTAAATAGATAAATAAAAGATCTTTATAAGGAAAACTACAGAACACTACTAAAAAATTGTGAGAGATCTAACTAAATGGAACATTATTTATGGATCGGAAGATTGAACATTGTAAAAATAACAATTCTACCAAAAGTGATTTACCAGTTCAACATAATTTCAATACAGTTACCAAATTCATTCTTCAAGGAGGTAAAAAAGACAATTTCCAGTTCTATTTGGACAGGAAAGAGACCCAGAACAAAGGGTTTGTTTTGGGTTGTTGTTTTTTTTTTCTGAAAAACAAGATTTCAAAACCTATTACACAGCTCTACCAATTAAATCAGCACAGTATTGGTACAAAACCAGATTTATAGAGCAATGGAATAGAATTGAGAATCTGGAAATCAACCCACCAACCTATAGTCAACTGACATTTAACAATGTAATAAAACTTTTTAAACAAATGATGCTGTCACACTTAGATATTTACCTGCAGAAAACTGAAACAGAATCCACATCTCACACCATATACAAAAATCAACTCAAAGTGAATCAGAGACCTAGGTAGGGATAAAACTCTAAACCATAAAAATCCTAAAAGACAAAATGGGAACAAAATTAGAAAACCTGGTCTAAGGCATAAAGAGGCTTGCAAACATAGCTATAAAACCTCAATCTGAAGAAGATAGGGTCAAGAAATGAAACCTTCTTAAAATGCAGTCTTTGTGTGCATTAAACACTTTTCTCCAGTAGGGTGAAAAGAAAGCCTGTAGAGAAGTAAAAAAAAAAAAGTTTGCAATGACATTTCAGTCAAGGATCTCATAACTAAAGTTTATAGGATGCAACAGAGCCTGCACAAGAAAAATACTGATAATCACAAAGTGGGCAAAAGACATGAAAAGATTCTCCACAATGGAGGACATTCAGATGCCCAAACAACACATGAAGAAATGTTCAAAATTACAGGAATTAGAGAGAAGCAAATCAAAACAATGAGATACCATCTAACCCCAGCCGCAGTAGAGAAGTTTAACAACATAGCAAACACTGAACGTTAGACAGGGTGCAGAGAAATTGGAATTCATATGCATTGCTAGCGAGACTGTAAAATGATACAACTGTTATGAAAGGCAGTTGGATATTTCCTCAAAATGCTGGACTTAGAGATCCCATATGACCTAGATATATCCCACTGCTAGGAATATATTTCATGTAAATCAGATTTGAGACATGAATGTAAGCCCATGTTCACAGGGCAAGAAAATGGAAATAGCCCAAATGCCCATCAACAAATGAAGAGGAGAGAGAGAGGGGGACATAAAAAAGAAGAAGTAGGAGAAATCATTGGGATAGCAGAGGACTGGTGTTAGGGGAGTAGTGAAAAACTGAGAAATGTTCAGTGGGGATAGAAAAGACAGGGGGTTAATAAAAAGGATAGAGCAATGATAATTATTTCTATAAAATATAATGCATATAAATAACTACAAAACACAGTGTACAATAATGAAACACAATATGCATGAGTGATTGTATAAAACACAAAGTGCATGTACAAAACACTATGTATATAAATTATTTTATGCAAATCAATAAAACCTTTTTTAAAAAATTAAGATGAATAAAATTACAAGGACCTGAGCCTACGAAGAATCAGTCCTCGCTGATACATTGACAGAGAACTGCCAGAATAATTCAAAGAAGTAATAACACTGGAAATGCTGATGTCAGATGGATCTTGGCTAAAAACACAATGACAGAAGCACAGCTATTTGTGTTTATTGACTATGCAAAGGCATTTGACTGTGTGGACCAGGCCAAATTATGGTTAACATTGAGAACGGAAATCCTAGAACATCTAATTGTACTCATCAAAATCGAAAATTAAATAAAGGTGCTGTGGTTTGAACAAAACAAGGTAACAATCTACGGTTAAAATTGAAGAAAGGTATGTGTCAGTGATGTACCCTCTCTATCTAACGACTCTGTATGCTGAGCAAATCATTTGAAAATCTGGACTCTAAGAAGAAAAATGTGGTATCAAGATCAAAGGACAACTCATCAACAAACCTACATTATGCTGATAACAAAACCTTGTTTGCTGAAAGTGAGAACTTGAATCATTTGCTGCAGATCAAACACTACAGACTTCAAAATTGATTGCATCATAACAGCAAGAAAACAAAAATTCTCACCACCAGACTGATATGCAACTTCAAGATAGATGGAGAAAGGATTGAAATTCCAATTAATTCATTTAACTTGGATCCACAATTAGCACACTTGGAACCAGCAGTTAGAAGATATATTGCATTGAGAAGTCTGCAATTAAGGATCTCTTCAAATTTTTGAGGAGCAACAATGTTAGTTTGAAGATGAATGTGTGCTTGATTTATCCTTTTGTCTTTTCAGTCATGACCAATTGACTTGTTTCAATTAACAGATGTAGCCTTGGATGTACCCACCAGTCTATGCCAGCAAATTTGGAGGATGGCTGTCTGGCCAATGAATTGGAAGTGGTCCATATTTGTTCCCATTTCCAAGAAGGATGATCCAACTGAATGTGCAAATTATCAAACAATATCATTGATACCACATGCAAGCAAAATATTGCTGAAGATCTTTCAAAAATGGCTGGAATAGTACATAGATAGGGAATTGCCAAAAGTTCAAACACGATTTAGAAGAGGTCGTGACACCAGGGATATCATTGCTGATGTGATATGGATCCTGGCTGAGAATAAGGAATATCAGAAGAATGTCTATTTGTGCCTTATAGATTATGCAAAGGTGTTTGACTAGGCGGATCATGACAAGTTGTGGCTGACATTGAGAAGCAATGGAATCCCAGAGTGCTTGATTGTGCTCATGAAGAAACTATACCTGGAGCAGGAGGCTGCCATGTGAACAGAGCAGGGGAATACTGAATGGTTTGGAAGAGAGGAAGAGAGTGCATCAGGGATGTATTCTATTTCCATATCTACTCAGTCTATATGCTGAGCAAAGTATCCAAGCAGATGGATTCTATAAAGAGCTATGTGGCATCAGGATTAGCGGGAGACTCATTAATAAGCTGTGTTATGCAGATGACACAGCCTTGCTTGCTGAAAGTGAGGAGGATTTGAAACAGTTGTTGCAGAAGATCAAGGAAAGAAGTCTTCAGTATGGATTGCGTCTCAATATCAAGAAACAAAGGTTCTTAACCACTGGACCAATAGGCAGTGTTATGATGGATGGAGACAGTTAACACCCTTGGTACAAGTATCCTGGAAATTTGGAGGTTTAGTGCAATGGGAAAATCTGTATTTACAGACTTTTCCAAATTATTGAGGAGTAGTGATGTCCGTTTGAGAACTAATAGTCTTTCTGATTACTAGCTATGCATCTGAGACCTGGACAATAAATAAGGATGACAGAAAAAGCATTCGTGCTTTTGAACTGTGGTGTTGGACACCGAATATCTCATGAACGGCCAAGACAATGAACAGATATGTCTTCGATAGGGTGCAGCTGGAGTGCCCTTTGGAGCAAGAATGATGAGACTTCACCTGGCATACTTTGGACATGTTGCTAGGAGGTGCTACTCCTTCGAGAGGTACATGATACTGGGGAGAGTGGAGGGTCGGCAAAGGAAAGGAAGACTCTCAACCAGGTGGATTGACAGAGTGACTGCTGCAACGGGCTGTTGTGTGTCAGGAAGTGTGAGGATGGTGCAAGACAGGATTAGGTTCAGATCTTTTGTTCGTAGGGTCACTATGAGCTGTACTCAACTCGCTGGCACTTAACAACAACATAACAACATTTTTTTCTATCACTATGCTTTTGAGCTGGAAGCAGGAGTGGCATCCACTTCCAAAATGGCTTGCCTCCGGAAACTCTATGTACAAACAGTGCTCAGGCCTTTCGTTCATAGGGTTGCTATGAGTCATCTACGACTGGCACCTAACAACAACAACATGCATTTGAGAGCTGGACAATGAATAAAGATAACAGGCAAAGAGTTGATGCCTTTGAGTCATGGTGTTAA
>NW_006399965.1:4379661-4412578 GCF_000299155.1 Elephantulus edwardii | reverse complement strand
GGAAACAGATTAGCACCTAGGGATGTTGGTAGTTGTCACAAATGGGTAGGAATATCCCTGGAATCTGGTGTACAAAGTTTAGGGTTGCTGCTAAAGTCATATTGTACATAGGATAGCTTCTTTCACAAGCAAAATACATCTGCCCTAAGACATTAACAGTGCCAAGGATACAAAACCCTGACAGAGTGTGATTCTGTAGACCATCAGTGTGATCCAGACTTAACAGAGGTTCTGTAGCTTGGCCAGGGATTGTTCATGTGGAGGAAAAGAATTCCAAGAGATCGTGAAGTGTTCAAGACCTCTTAGGAACCCCGTGGCAATGTACTCAGCTTGTTGCTTTAGTCACATTTTATGGATAGAAAAGCAAGTACTAACCACAGTGTAGATTCAATGCAGGTGGAGGAGAGATGCTGATGTTAAAATTGAATTAACCAAGATCAGTGAAGAAATAAATATTAGATTTGGCTACCTACCTTTGCCATCTGATCTTCAGAAGAAATTACACACAGAGAGAGAAAGAAAAAAAAAATCAGGGTGAAAATAGACCACTTTCTTTTTATCTGGGCATTTTTACTTAAATTCTAACAGTATTCTTTTGAATTATCTGTCCCCAAGAGAATTTCCTTTTTCAGGATTAAAATCCATGAGGAAATATGCTTCTTCCACGGAGAAAGGGCATATCACCTCCAGGAGTGGAAAGAGGGAGGAAGAGGAGCAGGGTGAGTGGGGAGGAGAGGAGACAAGGCAGCAACACAGAGATGCCTCTGAGCCATTACTAGTTTTCTGAGAAGACAACTACACTTTCAGAAAAACACACCTATGAATACTTTCCCAGGGGGACAAAAAAGTGTCCAAAAAAAGTGCATCTGAGCCCCATCAATCTTTGGGGCAATGTTTCTCCCTCAGGGGAATACAGAGGCTCTTTAACCGCCTCGAGGAGGAGTGAGCAGAAGGAAACCATTCAGCTTCAACTTTTGTCGTTTAGAAATTGCAACCTGTAAGACATAAGAAATGAGAGAGAGAGAGAGAAAGAAAACCAAGAATGTTTCCCAGTTCAAGTTGGCACTTAGGAGTGCAGAGTTTTGTTTGGATTGAGGCAAGTGTTTGGGATTCCTTTAGTGTAATTGGTGGTTGGTTTGTGTTTGAAGAAAATTACCTGGAAGGGTATGTGGAGAAGAAAAGCAAACCAAGAGCAGAACCTTGAAGAACATCAACCATGAAGCAGCAATATAAAAAAAGAGCCTAAAGAGTAGGCAACATAGACGAGGCAGCTACATAAACGGGAAGACATAAAGCATCCAAAAAGAATAAAGTTTAGAAAAAGAGGCTGTAGTCAACAGAGTTGAATGCAACCAAGAACAAAAGTAAGATGAAAGGGAAAACAATCACATTCTCAGTGGTTGTGGACAATCCAGTAGTTTCAGGAGTAAACGGAAGGTGAAATTAAGATTGCCAATAAGATTATAAGCAATGGTTACCATTTTCCTGCATTAGTATGGAGGGAAAACAAAGATATATTGCATTAGCAAGACAACTCCTTGTGCATGAACTACGTTACGAGAACATATGTGATACATTATATGTATTCGATATACAAGCATCTACAGAAAGTTCTGGTGGTCGAGTGGTAAGAAGTTGGTCAGCGATGGGTATGTCTGACTCTATGGCACACAACAACAACAGCAGCATATTGGGTATATAAAATACATAACATATATAGCAACATCTAATCAACCAACTCTTCTGTGGGAGGATAGTTGGTCTCCTCCTGAAAATTCACTGGAAGTTTGTCTCTGAGCCTTTTTCAACTCAATGGCACACAACAACAGCACTAGCAATATATTGGTTACACAAAATACATGATGGATAGATAGATAGATGATAGATAGATAGATAGATAGATAGATAGATAGATAGATGATAGATAGATATAGGTAGATAATAGAAAGATAGGTGATAGGTAGGTAGATAGATAGATAGATAGATGAGAAAGGGCAGAGAGAAAGAAAGAAAAAGATTTGCTAAAGACACTTTTGTTCATTTAAGAAGAAAGGGAATTGGCTAAATTTATATGTGGAGGGGAGGAAGTCACTAAGTGATTGAAAATGTGGAAAAAAGAATAAATTTTATAGAAAAACATTGAAATGTTACAGAAATGACATGCAGAGCATTTTAAGGAGATTATTGTAAAAGAAGAGGGAGGTAGGATACACAGTAAATGTAGTTATGAGTTCTGAGATTTCAAGCCAATAGATATCACTCTGCCAAGAAGGGCAGCCATGAGTCACTTCAGAATAAGATGAGGAAGAAGCAGAGGGTGGTGTTCCTCAGAGCTTCCCAGTGGTAAATGCAATACTGGATCTCACACATTCAGTTTCCACTTATTCTAGAAATGGATGGATCTCTCACCATGTTCACGTATCTTCACGTATCACTCAGTGCTGTCAAGTCAGAAGTGACTCCTAGGTGACCCTCCAGTGGATTTCTGAGGCTGTAAATTGTATGGTCTTTCGCTCATGGAGCTGGCAGCAAATTTGGACTGGCAGACAGGTGCAGCCTATGGATTAGTGCAGATCTCCCTAAGGCTCACCAGAGAAGAGTAAGTGGATAGTCTTTCTTCATTTGTTGAAACACTGCCCGGTCTTCCCAAGAAGACTTGCAGTTACTTAGGTCTAGCTACTGAATCAAGCTACATAATCAAAGAGGAACAGTATCAAATGAATCTGTTGGGGAAATGACATTCATTCAGTGATTCATGCGATGCTCTGGATGCAGAGGAGGGTACATTAACTATGCAGGAGAGGAGAGAGGGAACCAAAGAAAAATTCCAGAAAGAAAATTTGGGTTAATGCTTACAGATTGGAAGAAGTTGGCTGAAAGCCGGCGGTTGACACAGTTGAAGATCAGAAAGGACATTGTAGGAAATGGAATGAATATGCTCAAGTGGTGGAGTTGATATGTGCCATCAAGTCATCTCACAGCGACCCTATGAGCAAAGGATCGGAACGCTGCCCTATTCTGTGCTATCCTCACCACCTTGATTGCTACAGTCACTGTGTCAATCCACCTCATTGAGGGTCTTCCTCTCTTTCACTAACCTTCCACCTTTCCAAAAATTGATGTTCGAAAAGAGGAACCAACTGAAGATGGGGGGAGTAGAGAAAAAAGTGCAACAATGATTGAATGGAAATTCAAAATTTCTGTAAATGTTCATTAAAATTAATAAAATAAAATTTTAAAAATCTCCTTGTAAAGGACAGCTCCACAAGACAAAAATCAAAGAAAAACTCCTTGCAGGTGATTAAGGTTTTGAACATCCCTCATAAGAGAAGGGAACTACTCTGAACAACTATTGCATAATTCTTTGAAATATAAAATCCTCCCTTGTATCATTCTATCTAGCAGATGAAAAATAATTGTGCTCATAAAAAAAAAAAAAGATGTCCTTTTCCAAGGATTGGCCCCTCCTAAAAATATGCCCAGAGTAAGTGAGATGAAATTCCACCACCCTTGCTTCCAGGACACACCACTGCTGCACTTTCTCCAAGACAGACTTATTTGTTATTTAGAGGTCTGTGTGACATTCAGTAAGTGCTCCAACAGCACAGCTTAAAGGCATCAATTCCTTTTCTGCCATCCTTCTTCGTTGTCCAGCTCTCAGATGCATAGCAAGTGATTTAAAAGACCGTGGCTTGAATCAGGTGCACCTTAATCTTCAAACTGACAACATTGATCTTAATCTTCAAATGGATGTCATCGATCTTCAGTATTTTGGAAAAACATAGATAAGAAAATAGTGGTGTTAGGGGCCTTCAAAACTCATCCGGGCCCTATGAATCACAGATTGGAACCTTGGTCTATGCTCCATGCTCAAGCCCATTGTTGCAGACACTGTGTCAATCAGAGGTGTTTTCCTCTTTCACTGACCAAACATGGTGTCTTTTTGCAAGGACTAAAGCCTCTTGAGAACACACCCAAAGGATATGAGCTAAAGTTTCACCACCCTTGCCTCCAAGGAGCGGTCTTATTGCACTACTTCCTCCAAAACAGATCCTTTATTCTGTGGCAATCTTTAAGATATTAAATATTGTTTACCAACACTACAATTCAAAAGCAATTCTTCCAGGGAACTCTGGTGGCCTAGTGGCAAGAAGCTGCATGGTAATTGTGAAGATGTGTGGTTCAAATCCACCAGATGCTTTGCTGGAGAAGGCGGGGAAATCTCCTGTGCCAGTTGGATTCAATTCAAAGATACACAAGAGGGCTGGGGGGGAAAGTCAATCTTCCTGGGTCTCCATTATCCATTTACCCATAGAAAAAGCGATGGAAAATAACATGACCTGAGAGAGGTGTACCATGTTAAACTGTCATTTTTGCTCCTTAGCACTTTAGAGATGTCCTTTACAGCAGATTCGACCAACACAATGTATCTCTTGATTTATTGGTTGCTGCTACAATAAGTGCTGATTATGGATCCATGGAAAAGAGAATAAAAAAGTCAATCTCTTCTCTATCTATATTTTGGTCCAGTTGTGAGAATTTTTCTTTTCTTGATGCTGAGATGTCCATATTGACAGCTGTAGTCTTTGATCTTAAGTGCTTCCAGTTGCCTTCACTCCCTGCAAGCAAGGTTGTGTTATATACACACATATTTGTAATAAGTCTTCTAATCTTGATGCCACATCTTGTTCATATAGTCCAGCTTCTCAAATTATTAACTCAACACACACATTGAATAATTATGGAGAAGGGATACTATCCTGTTGCACATCTTTCCTGGTTTTAAAACACTTGGTATCTCTTGTTCTGTTTCAATTACTGCTTCTAGGTCAATGTATAGGTTTCCTTTGATCACAATTAAGTAGTCTGTAATTCCCATGCTTCTCAATATTATCCAAAATTTATTATGATCCACTATTAAATGCCCTAGAGTAATCAACAACACACAAGGAAAAATCTGTCTTGTATTCTCTACTTCGAACTCACACCCGTCTGACATCAGCAATCCTATCGTTTGGTCTATAGCTTCTTCTGAATTCAACTTGAATTTTGGAATATTCTTTGTTACTATACTGTCTCAGCTATTTTAAAAATAGCATTCACCAAGATTTTAATTGGGTGTGATATTAATGATATTGTTTCATAATTTCCACATTCTGTTGGTTTACCTTTGGGGTGGTGACAAATATGGAACTCATCTAGTCTGTTGTCCAAGTAGCTATCTTCCAAATCTCTTAGGATAGCCTAGTAGACTAGTAGGTACATGCAGAGTATCACCTGCTTGCCGATAGGCCTCAACTGATAGTCCATAACTTTCTGAGAGGGTTTTGTTCCTGCCTTCAGTGCAACTTGGACATCTTTTTCAGCTTTGTTGGTTTTTGATTGTATGCTACCTCATGATGTGGTTCCAAATCGATCAATTCTTTTGGTACAGTGACGCTGCTGAGAGAAAATGCTTCCGTCTTCTTTTTATGCTTCCTGCATCTTTCAAGATTTTGTGCAGAGGATCCTTCAGTATTGTAACTCGAGGCTCGAATTTGTTCTTCAGTTCTTTCACCTTGATAAGTATGAACTGAGTTAGAAACCTTTTCGTTTTCTAACTTCAGGTCTTTATATATTTTTAAAAATAATTTTTGTTGTGATTTTAACAAAATTTTACAAAAAAACTTGGATTTTCATTCTTTGATTATTATGCATTTTCCTCCCTACTCCAATCTCAGTTTGCTTTTATCTTTTAAAAAATCCATTCATTGTTGCACAAATATGTATACATTTTGTCATAATATTTTACTTAGCACTCACAAACTGCCCTTTGAAATTTTCTGATAAGCTCTCTTATTTCATCACTTTTTTTAAGGTTCTATCACTAATATCACACCCAAGCAAAACCCTGCTGAAGATTATCCAAAAACAACTGGAAGAGTACATTGACAGAGAAGTAGCAGAAATACAAACTGAGTTTAAAAGAGACCGTGATTCTAGAGACATTATCACCAATGTCAGATGGGTTTTAGGTGAAATCAAAGAGTACCAGAGGAATGTCTATCTCTGCTTCATTGATTATGCAAGGATATTTGACTGTGTAGATCACAACAAATTGTGGCTAACCTTGAGAAGAATGGGAATGCCAGAATGCTTGTTCTGCTCATGTGAAACCTAATCTTGGACAGGAGGTAGTCATCAGAGCAGAGTAAGGAAACACTGAGTGGTTCAAATTTAGGAAAGAAGTGTATCAGGGATGCATCCTGTCTCCATTGCTTTTCAATCTCTCTTTCAAGAGGCTGGATTTTGTGAGGAGGAGTGTGGCATCAGAATTGGAGGAAGACAACAACCTGCATTATATAAATGGTACAACCTTGCTTACTAAAACTGAAGAGGACCTGAAGCATTTGCAGCAGAAGGTCAAAGACTATAGCCTTCAATATGGATTGAAGCTTAACATCAAGAAGACAAAGATCTCACCACTGAGCCAACTGGCAGCACCATAACATGAGATGGAGAAGAGATTGAGGTTGTTAACAATTTCAACTTGTTGGCTCCACAATCAACACTCTTGGCACCAGCAGTCAAAAAATCAAGAGACGCCTATCAACAAACTAATAGGGAGAGAAGCTGTGGTATATTCACACAATAGAATATTATGCAGCACTGAAAAACAAAGAGCTCATGAAATATTATACAAAATGGGTGATCATGGAGGACATTATGCTGAGTAAAATATCTCAGTGACAAAAAAGACAAATACTGAATAATGCCACTGTTCTAGAATAGGCCTGATATGGGAGTTAGAGGGAAACTAAGAAAAGGGGATAAATAATACACATGACATTGAAACAGATGAGGGAGAGAACTGTACAAAAGGAACATATATGACTAGGTATTATTGGCATGGCAAGAGTCCAGAATAAGAATTGCATAATAAAGTGGTACAGGGTGGGAGGGACTGTATAACGACGAAATCACTTTTTTCCCCAAGAAAACAGTGAATTTGGGGGGTGAGGGTGGCAAGGAGACAATGTGCAACAATGAACTAATTGAAATCTAAGTTCTTTAAAAACTTTCATTAAACTCTAAAAAAAAAAAAAAAGGAAAAGAAAAGAAACAAATCGTACTGGGGAAGTCTGCTGTCAGGGACCTTTTCAAAGTGTAAAAGAACAATGATGTCAGTCTGGAGATGAAAGTGTGCCTGATCCAGGCCATGGGCCTCACAATTAGATGCTATGCATCAGAGAGTTGGACAATGATTAAGGATAACTTAAGAAGAATTAATGTGTTTGAGTTGTGATGCTGGAAAAGAGTACTGAACATACACTATGGACCTCCAAGAGAAGGCATGGATTTTGAAGCTCTATTTCATATACTTTGGGGACATAACCAGGAGGGACCAGTCAAGGGAGGACATCATGCCTGAAAGGTTGCAAGGACAGGGCAGGAAAGAAGACGCTAGAGGAGATGGATTGACATGATCACCGAGGCAATGGGATTAGGTGTGTCAGAATCAGTGAGACTGGCTCAGGACAGAGCAGGATTCAGAGCTGTTGTACAAAGGGTTGCTATGAATTGCAGATGACATGACTCATGACACATAACACAACCACAGCAACAATGTTCAAGAGCAAGTTTCAGATTCTCCTCTGACATCTATTTTGAGCTTTTCTTTCTTTCCTGTATCTTAATGACTTTTCATTTTCTTCATGAGTGATGTTATTGTAACTAGTATTCAAAAATATGCATCAACCGCTCAAGCCAAAGATAAAGAAATTGAGAATTTTATCAGCTCCTGCAATCTCAACTTAATAGAATATTCCATTAAAGTATACCAACAATAACCAGTGACTGGAATGCAAAGCTTGGAAATAGCTTTTGGAAAACACTATCAAAATATAAATGAATGAAAATCCAATTTTTCTGGAAACTTTAGTTTAAATCACAATTAAAATAAAACATTTTTAAAAGCCCACAAATAAGGAATACACATGAACTTCACTCAGCTGAAAACACAGAAATCAGATAGACTACGTTTGTAGAAACAGAGAGTGGAAATTTTTAGTATCTGTAGTCAAAACAATGCCTGCATGCTAACGTTGGAATAGACTATATATTACATGCAAGTTCAAATTGAAGTTAAAAAAGTAAAAATAAAAACTAGTCCCTGAGAGTCAAAATACAACTTCAAGTTTATTTTACTTGAATTTAAAAACGATCTTAAAAATAAATTTGATGCATTGAGTAATAAAGATCAGATGAGTTGTAAGGTTCAAAGAAGGACATCAAGCATAAAGGCATCAAAGGATCTTCAAAAAGACAAGATAATAAAATTAGGCAAAGAGAATTAGGAGTCATATTCTTCTACAATTCTTATAAATAACATCAATATCATTCCCAATTTCCCTCAGGTCTATCTAAGTGATCTGATAACTAACTACACTTCCATTGAGAAGTCTTAAGTTAATGATTGCTTTGCATTTAACCTCTTGTTAAGATATAGGGCTCTTAAAGCTTAGCCACTGCTTATCTGGCAGTGGAGATGTGTTTGTTGCTGAGCAGGTTTTAGCAAGATCTTCGAGATGAAGGAATTGAAAAGGAAGAAAGCTCTGGCAACCCACTGTCAAAAAAGAGTCACTGAAAACCCCAATCACAATGGTCAGGTCCAGTCCCACATGGGTTTGCAGGGAGCAGGGACTGATGCAACTATCACAACTAACAATACCCAGGACCTGATCCACTGCTGACCCTCCAAGGGATTTTCAGAGGCAGTTAATCACACAAGAGGAGATCGCCCATCCTCCTCCTCCGGAGTATTTGCGTTCCTTTCTCGGACTTTCTGACACAAATTTTCCCCCACATACATGGTTTTATTCATGTATAACAACCACTCATCTGTCAGTTTGCTCCACTTTGGTGACTTGCAGATTTGGTAGTAATCTTCAATTTCTTCATCTTTGGCTTTAATTGTTGGTGGGTGAATCTAAATAACATTTGTATTAACAGGTCTTCCGCAAATGTATATGGGTATTGTCCAATAACTGACAGTGTCGTACTTCAGGATAGATCTTAAAATGTTCTTTTTTAAAAAAAAACAAAAACTTTATACTGCTTTACTTATAGACTTTGTAAATTCAAGCTCTGAGGAAAAGCACAAAACAATGTCTCTCAGCCTTTCCCCTCATATCATATGTCACATCATTTAGCTACATTTTAATGCTGTCCCAGAAGAATAGAAATTTGCACATGACTTGGATTTGTAAAAGTAATACAATGTATAATCCACTCACTATATTAATTCATATGCAACCTCAAATAAATGGCTTTGAATAATTTCATTTACTATGTAGAGTTAACTGGGAAATACTCTGTCTTCCGTGAGGGAAACCTCTGAGGGAACATATTGAACTCAGAGTTTAAAAGTAATTAAAAGTGTGTATGAAAAAGAAAATAGAAAAAGAAATACAACTTAAAAGTTGGCTAAGAAATTGCTAAGCTTAAATTGAAGTGCTCTTATTTTAATCTTTCAATTAAAAGACAAAACATGATAGAAAAGATAAACTTTTTTCTTTTGGCTTGCATATAAAATGCAGCTTCTCAAACACACACATAAACACCATTTCAGTTGTTGAAAATGCCAAACTTTAATGCTTTCCCAGTTAAAAATAGTCTTTAAGGGGATACCGAGGGCTACAAAGCAGCATAGATCGACATGTGTTTAAGTCATTATCAGATCTAGTTTTACAAGGTCCTAGCCTGTGTTTGTCAGAGGTAGTAACAAAGAACATTAGTTTGGTTTCTGGTTCCATTGATATAAAATGATAGACTCAAGGATGATGATAAAATATAGGATTATGTTTTCTTTAAAATGTAAAGCACATATCAACATCTTGATGCTTTAAGTAAATAAATTTAAAAAAAAAGACTGACAACCCAATAAAATGGTGAAAGACATGCAAAGTCTTTTTACAAAGGAAGACGTTTGAATGGCCAACAAACACATGAAAAAATGTTCAAAAATCACTGGAAATCAGAGAAATGCAAATCAAAGCAACAATGAGCTATTATCTCGCCCAAGTAACAATAGCAAAGTTTAACAGCACAGCAGGCAATAAATGTTGGTAAGGTTGTGGAGAGATTGGAATTATCATGCACTACTAGTGGGATTTTATATTACAATCATTCTGGCCAATGTTAGATGGATCTTAGCTGAAAGCATAGAGTATTTGTGTTTCATTGACCATGCAAAGGCATTTGACTGTGTTAACCACAACAAACTGTGGCTAAAAGTGGGAATCCCAGAACATTTGATTGTCTTTATATGAAACCTATACTTGGACCAGGAGGCAGTCATCAGAACAGAGCAAGGAAATACTGCATGGTTCAAGATCAGGAAAATTGTATACCGGGGATGCTTTCTATCTCCAAATCTTTTCAATCTATATACAGAAGAGATTATCCAGGAAGCTGGACTTTATGAGGAGGACTGTGGCATCAGGAATGGAGAAAGACTCATCAATATTCTGCTTATGCAGGTGGTACAACATTGCTGGCTGAAACTGAGGAAGGTTGAAACTGCTGCAGAAGGTTAAGGACTGAAGCTTTCAATATGGATTGATGCTCAACATCAAGAAAACAAAGATTCTCACCACTGGGCCAATTGGCAGCACCATTGTAAATGGAGAAGAAATTGAAATTGTACCAGCATCAGCTTGCTTGGTTCCTCAATCAACGCTCTTGATACCAGCAGTCAGAAAATAAAAAGATTAATTGCCTTGGGAATATCTGTTATCAGGGATCTCTCCAGAGTACTGAAAAGCAATGATGTCAGTCTAAGGTGCACCTCATCCAAGCCATATTCTCTGCAATTAATTACTTGCTATGCATCAGATAACTGGACAATGACTAAGGATGACAGAAGAAGAATTGATGCACTTGAGCTCTGGTGCTAGAGAAGAGTACTGAATGGACTACTAACAGAACAAACAGGTCTGTCCTGTAGAGGGTGAAATAAGATTGCTCCTTGGAGGCAAAAATTTTGAAGCTCTATCTCACATACTTTGGGAATGTTACAAGGAGAGACCAGTCCTTGGAGAGAGACATGATGATTGGAGAGGTGGAGGGAAGCACAAGAGGGCAAGACCCTGGATGAGGTTGATTAACTCAGGGACTGGGGTAATGGGGATAAGTGTGTCAGAGGTGATGAAATTGCTCAAGATAGAGTTCAGAGCTGTTATACATAGGACCAGTATGAGTAGCAATAGACTCAATAGCACATTACAACAACAGCACAACCACTCTGGAAGGCAGTTTGACATTTTTTAAAAAGTTGGACATAGAAATTTCATATGACCCAGATATTATACTGTTATATCCCAATGAAACTAGAACTGAGACATAAATAGAAATATGTATTCCTATGTTTATAGCAGTGTTAGTAACAATAGCAAGAGTATGGAAATGGAAAAAATGTCCATTGATGAATGGATTGAGAAATTTTGGTACATTCACTCCATGCAACACTAAGGAGCAAATGGGAGAGTCTACAAAGCATTAAGCTGAGTGAAATCAGTCTTCTAAGGACAAACACTGCATATGATCAGTATTGTAAAAATAGAAGGATAGCTAGTAAGATGTGTATAAATGTCCAAATGGTGAAAGGGAAAAGGGAAGGAGGTAGGTGTAGATGGAAAAGTGGAATCACTGAGATAGAAAAACTTAGTGGGCAGATTGGAGAGGGGGGAGGAGGAGAGAATGGGAAAGATTCAATGGGAACTTGAAAAGATGGTGTAATAATATGCATAGATCAATGATAAATAATGATATGCAATGTAGTTAATATGATTACACAAAATACAACGTAAATGAGAGATTATATGGAAAAACCATATACAAATGAAACACAATGTAGATAAATTATTGTAGGAAAACTAATTTTTAAAAGAACTTTGTTATAAATAAAAATGTAAAAAATTAAAGTAAGTAATTAATTCAATTATTCAAAGCAATTTCTTTTAAATAATAAAAAGTTGACTAGGCTGCTGTTAGGGCCCTGTCCAAAGTACTTGAGAGCAATGGTGACTCTTTGGAGACTAAGGTGCATCTGATACAGGCCATGGTTTTTGCAATCACTTGTTATGCATCAGAGAGTTGGACAATGACTAGGGAGGATAGAAGGAGAATTGAAGCCTTTGAGCTGTGGTGCTGGAGAAGAGTATTGAGTGTACCATGGACTGCTAGGAAAACAAACAGATTCATCCTGGAAAGGGTCAAACTGGGTGGCTCCTTGGAGACAAGGATTCTGAGGCTCCGCCTAACATACTTTGGACATGTTGCAAGGAGAGACAGGTCCTTGGAGAGGGACATCATGCTTGGTTGGGTGGAGGGACAGCACAGAAGGGGAAGGCCCCCTGTGAGGTGGATTGATTCATTGATTGGGGTAATCAGGATGGGTGTGTCAGACCTGGTGCAATTGGCACAGGACAGAGCAGAGTTTAGGGCTGTTGTACATAGGGTCGCTATGAGTCACAAACGACTCGACGGCACATAGCAACAACAACAACAACAACAACAAATTAATACTATATGTGTCAGAAGAAAACTTTACTACATAAAGTCTTCAGTGGCTGAATTTTCAGAAATAAGTTGACCAGACATTCTTTTTTTCTGAGACACTTTGGAGCATACTTGAACCTTTAGGTTAAAAGCCAAGAATATTACCTGTTTGTTCAAATCAGAAACTCCTTGAGTAGTTTAAGTCATTATGATGCAAACTAACCTGCAACATCATTTTACTTTTAGTTTTAAGGAAAGAGAAAGCAACTTGCAATTGGTTGCTAACATAAAGACTGACAGCATAAATTCACCCAGGGGCACTGTGAAAGAAAATAAGTGGGAATAAGGAAGGATAAAGGGTAAAAACTACGGTACAGCAGTTTTACTCTGTTAACACGTTTCCTACCCAAATACGGAAATCTATTTGACAGCAAGTTTGGTTTGCTTGCTCAATTACTTTTTTTGGTGCTAAAAGAATCTATTTTGTTGTTAGGAATATGTGTACCATAGCACTTTAGACAAAAAATATCAATTATAATTCTCTTTTAAAAATTATTAAAAACCATTCTTATTGAGTCATTTCAAACTCATTTAGTAACCTGTGTTGTTGGTAGGTGCCACTGAACTGATTCTTAATCAGAGAAACTCCATGTACAACAGATAAAAACTTTGCTGGTCCGGATTATCCTTAAAATCTCTGCTGTGAGAGAGTGGAGCTAATTGCCAGAGGAATGTGGATTTTGGCTGTTGTGCTCATGAGCTCCACATACAACAATTCCTAAGTTTAGAAGAGGTGGGCATCAGTCAGGCAAGATTCTTGCAAGGCTGTACCTTAGAATAGAGACTTTCCCCACTGCACAGTCCTAGATGGGCTCCTGGCATAGCAAGTGGCCTTCCCTCAGAAAAGAAACACTTTAAGTCTGAAACTAATATGTAAAACCATAAAGATAAAGAATTGCCAACGAACTACACAGACGCAATAGAAATGGCTAACACATACCAAAAATAAACAAACAAATAAATACATAAATAAATAAATCAGATGACAATACAACATCAGGCAGCTTCAAACATTGTGGAAAAAATAAAATAAGCCTTCTCTTAAAAATCAAAGTGTACTGCAGACCCAATAAAGACCGCAGAAACAGAAAAGTAGAATAAATATACTGACATGGAGTGATATGAACAGCTACAGAAGAAAGTACAAATAATGGAAGAAAGAATGGAAGCCATATAAAGCAAATATCCCAGAGAGAGGGAGTCAGAAGAAATATATCGTGATGAACAAGTAGTGAAGCAATTTCAAAAGATGGATGAAAAACTTGCTACTATAGATGACAAAGCAGAAGAAATTAAAAAATCATTCAAGACAGATAGGATATACACAGTACAGTACTGAAATTGAAGAAACGCATGAAAACACAATCCCAATTATCAAATTAGATAATGTAAAAGTTTCTAGTGCTGGAGAAACAGAAATAAAAAGAAAACAAAACAAAAACAAACAGAATGAAAGATATGGAACAGTCAGTGACCTAGAAGATAAGTATCTCCCCCCTTATTCCAGGAGGTTAGTGTGGAGAGTGCAGAGTGTGTGTTCCGCGCTCGCAACACATATTTATTATTTAAAAAATAAAAAATAAAAAATTTTAAAAGCCTTTTTAAAAATTAAAGAGAAAAATTTACAAAAAAATCCACATCTCCCCTGCCGGAGACTTTTTTTTTAATTTCTCTTGTATAAATAATCTGGTGAAGCAGCTGAGACCCATTCGCCTGCCCACGGCCCTGCAGCAGCTCCAAGGAGGAACAAAGACTGCCAGTCTCGTGCCCAGTCAGCATTCAGCACCCAGCAACAGTGGCCGTGCCCTGCTGGCAGCCGTGCCGAGATGAACCCCAGCGCCCCCGGCTACCCCATGGCCACGCTCTACATGGGAGACCTACACCCCGACGTGACAGAGCCGATGCTCTACGAGAAATTCAGCGCTGGCCAGGCCCATCCTCTCCATCAGGGTCTGCAGGTACTCCTATGCGCACTTCCAGCAGCCTGCGCTTTGGACACCATGAATGTTGATGTTTTAAAGGACAAGCCAGTACACATAATGTGGTCTCAGCGTGATCCATCTAATTCGTACAAGTTGGAGTGGGCAACCTATTCATTAAAAATTTGCACAAATCCACTGATAATAAAGCACTGTATGATACATTTTCAGAATTTGGTAATAGCTTCTCGTGTAAGGTGGTTTGTGATGAAAATGGTTCCAAGGGCTATGGATTTGTGCATTTTGAGACACAGGAGGCAGCTGAAAGAGCTATTGGAAAAAATGAACGGGATGTTTCTAAATGATCATAAAGTATTTGTTGGACATGTTAAGTCTTGCAAAAAACAAGAAGCAGGACTCGGAGCTAGGGCTAAAAAGTTCACCAGTATTTACATCAAGAATTTTGGAGAGGACATGGATGACGAACACCTTAAGGATCTCTTTGGCAAGTTTGGACCTGCCTTAAGTGTGAAAGTAATGACCGATGAAATTGGGAAGTCCAAAGGTTTTGGATTTGTGAGCTTCGAGAGGCATGAAGATGCACAGAAAGCTGTTGATGAGATGAATGGAAAGGAGCTCAACCGAAAACAAATTTATGTTGGTTCAGCTCAGAAAAAAGTGGAACGACAGACGGAACTTAAGTGCAAATTTGAGCAGATGAAGCAAGATAGGATCCCCAGATACCAGGGTGTTAACTTAGATGGGAAAAACCTTGATGATGACATTGATGATGAACATCTCCGCAATGAGTTTTCTCCATTTGGTACAATCACTAGCACAAAGGTTATGACGGAGGGTGGTCGCAGCAAAGGATTTGGTTTTGTATGTTTCTCCTCCCCTGAAGAAGCCACTAAAGCAGTTACAGAAACGAATGGTAGAATTGTGACCACGAAACCATTGTATGTTGTTTTAGCTCAGGGCAAAGAAGAGTTCCAGGCTCACCTCACTAACCAGTGTATGCAGAGAATGGCGAGTGTCCGAGCTGTGTGCAACCCCGTGACCAACCCCTACCAGCCAACACCTCCTTCAGGTGATTTCATGGCAGCTATTGCACAGACCCAGAAGCAAGCTGTGTACTCACCTTCTAGCCAACTGCTTGATTATGACCACGTCCTCGCTGGACTGCTCAGGGTGCCAGACCTCATCTATTCCAAAATATGTCCAGTGCTATTCTCCCAGCTGCTCCTAGACCACCATTTAGTACCATGAGACCAGCTTCTTCACAAGTTCCACGAGTCATGTCAACACAAGGTGCTGCTAACACATCAACACAGACCACGGGTCCCTGTCTTGTGGATTGTTACTGCTGCAGCTACTCCTGCTGTTCCCCTTATGCCACAGTATAAATATGCTGTGGGCGTTCGCAATCTTCAGCAACATCTAAATGCACAACCACAAGTCACCATGCAGCAGTCTGCTGTTCATGTCCAAGGTCAAGAGCCTTTGACTGCTTCCATGTTGTCATCTGCCCCTCCTCAAGAGCAAAAGCAGATGTTGGGTGAAAGGCTGTTTCCTCTTATTCAAGCCATGCACCCTACATTGGCTGGTAAAATCACTGGCATGTTACTGGAGATTGATAATTCAGAACTTCTTCATATGCTTGAGTCTCCAGAGTCTCTTCGTTCTAAGGTTGATGAAGCTGTAGCTGTACTACAAGCCCACCAAGCTAAAGAGGCTGCCCAGAAAGCAGCTAACAGTGCCACTGGTGTGCCAACTGTTTACCGTGAACAGGGACCATGAAAGAAATCGCATGCTTCACCGAAGAAAAAGAACTAAACATTGAAAAACTCAAATACTGTGGGGGGAAAAAATTGCAAAATATAAAATTTAAAAAAAAAAGAGAGAAGAAAGGAAACTTTGAACCTTATGTACAAAGCAAATGTTGGGGCTAGCATGTGCTAGTCCTAGATTACTTACTTATTTAAAAAAAAGAGGAAAAAAAATAGTAAGATATAAAAACAAATTAATGCTTTATAGATCCTGGGGAAAAGAATTTTCAGCAAAGTACAAAGCTTTAAAGCATTCCTTTCTTTAATTTTGTAATTTTTTACTGTGGAACAGCTCAGAATGTCAGTTCTGTTTTAGGTAACAGAATTGATAACTGAGCACGGAAATGTAATTTGGATTATAAAATTCTTGCTTTAATAAAAATTCCTTAAACCATGAAGAAAAATAGATTGACTCAGTGACTAGGGTAATGGGAGTAGGTGTGTCAGAGATGTTAAGGTTGGCTCAGGATAGAGCAGGGTTCGAAGCTGCTAAGAGTCAGAGTCAACAGAACAGTGCATAACAATAACAACAACAACAACAATATGTAGAAGTGTAATGCATACTGAAGACTTTAAAGTCTGAGTTTCTTCAGGAAATTTTTCACATATTCTTCATTTTCCATAAGCCAAATTGAGCTATCTGGATAACTTGAGTCATTGATGAATTTTCCTCCGATTCTAATACTACATTCTTCTTCCTATAGACCAGCTTTAATTATTTGCTCACCAAGTAATTGAATAATTGAAGAGGTATGGTGGAAAAGTACATTACTTACATACCTATTTTTTTAGTTTAAACTATACAATTAACCCCTTGTTATATCCCAATAACTTCTTGGTTTATGTACATGTTCCTCTTCGGAATGTATTTACTAGTCAATAAAACACAAGTAAGCATATTACTGATACTCTGCGTTTTGGACCAAGATCTGTCTAGCATCAGTGAAGATCTTTCCATCCTATGACCTCTTCTGTATTGAGCTTGAGTTTCTTGCAGTTCCCTGTTTTTGCCACTCCTTTATTTTTTTTTTTAAACTTTCTTCTAAATTTTGTATTGGTTTGCATACGAAATTTGTATGCATGTGTTTCATTCATGTACATTGTGTTTCACACATTCCTTCATTCACATTGCATTTTTTATGATCATTCCCATATACTGTGTTTTATAAAATTAATTGCCACATCTATGTCCACATTTGAATAATCTTCAGCAAGAGTTTACTTATACTTGAAACAAATTACATTTTTCAATGGTTTCCATGTTCTGTTGGATAAGAACAAATATGGATCTCTTTCAGTAAATTGGCCAAATAGCTACCATGCAAATTTGTTGGTATAAATTAGCAAACAAGTCCAAAGCTGAAACTTCTCAACTGAAACTTCATCAACACCTGAAGTCTTATTTTCACCAGTGTCTTCAGTGTATCTTAACCTTTCTCTTTAGTTATTTTGGATTTTGAACATGTGCTACTTTGTGAAATTGTTCAGTGTCAAACATTTCTTTTTGATGCAGTAACTGTGTAGTCCTTTGATTTTCTTTGACACTTCCTGCATTATTCAATGTTTTGTCCATGGATCCCTTAATACTGAAACTCAAGACTTGAATTTTTTCTTTAGTTCATTCAACTTGAAAAATGATGAGTGTGAACTTCCATTTTAATCTTACTCCAGAACTGCGCACATTTTTTTAAATAACGGTTTACTTTGTCTTCTCAAACTTCCCTACAAAATCTTTTTTCAATTCTCTTATTTCATCACTTGTTCCTTGGTTTAGCTTCTCTATGTTCAAGAATTAATGTTAGAGTCTCTTCTAATATGTATTTTGATGTTTTCTTTCTTTTCTGTATTTTTAATTACTTTCTTTATGGATGATGTACTTGATGTCCAACTTGTTTGATCTTTGGCTGTTCATTGTCAATGAACATTTCAGTGACAATGACATGTTCATTGTCAAATCTATTCTTGAAATATTTTAAGATTCAAATTAGAATAAACTCAAGGTCATGTTCTAGCTCTTGGGGATTTGATCTAATATTCTTCAGCTTCAGTTCGCATTTGCATGTAAGCAAATGCATAGGTGATCTCTTCCACAGTTGGCTCCTAACCTTGTTCTGATCAAGGTTATTGAGTACTTTCCCCATCTATTTTCACAAAGGTTGTTAATTCAATACCTGTGTATTACAGCTTATAGAGTACATATGTAAAATTGCTGTTTAAATTTTTCAAAGAAGGCATTTTTGGTGAATAAATCACAAATTCTATCATGCATTCTGTGACCTCATTTCTATCACCAAGGCCATATTTTCCAGTTACCAATTCTGACTCTCTGTTTCCAGCTTTAACATTCTGGTCACTAATTAATATTAATGCATCTTGATGGTGTGTTCAATCAATTTTGGAATGCAAAAGTTGATAGAAATCATCTACTTCTTTGGTTTTATTGGTTGATATATGTATTTGCATAATATTAATCTTCATAAATTTTCCTTGTATGCATATGGACATTGTTTTATCACTGACAGCATTGTATTTCCTGACAGATTTTTAAATGTTCTTTTGGATGATGAATGTGACACCATTCTTCTTCAATTTGTCATTCCTGATAGAAACTATCCTGTGATGGGCCAATACCTGTGATCTACTTTGTATATGCCACATTCCAATTATTATAATTTCCAGCTGTTGCTCCTCATTTTGGTCTTACCATGTCATCAAATGAAGGTGTTTCAATTGTTTTAACTCTGTTTATTTCTTTAAGGTAGAAAATACTCCAAACGTGTTAGTGCCCACGTTTGTTGTTGTTGAGTACCATTGAGTCAGAACTGACCCATGATCCAAAAATCTTCCAGTGGGTTTTCCACTAATGGTTTTGCAAGAGAAAGATGTACAGTTCCTTCTTGTGCTATTTACAGCATCTAAAAATCCAATGGGGGATCTGCTGAGTCAACCTGAACTCAATGACAGAAAGTTGAGGTAAGGTAATTTTAGTTGAAATAAGTCTATAGAATAGAAAGACAAACGCACAAGACATATCAGTGGTGGATGGGGGGAAAAGAAGAAAATATTTAGAAGAATAGATGGTCATAACAATGAGAAAACATTTTTTCTTTTTAAAATTTTATATTGGTTTGCTTACAGTGTTCCCATATCTTGTGTTTCAGCCTATTTTTATTCATATTGTGTTTCATATAATAATTCCCATGCATTATGTTTTATTAAATTAGTCACCATTGGACCTTGTTCATCATTACCCTTTCAACCCAGATCCTTCCCGTTTCCTTTGCCCCCTCCCTCTCTCACCAAACTGTACAACCCTGTGATTTCACCTCACCCATTCTCACCCCTCTGCTACCACCCTTTCATCGTTGGGTTTCCATACATGTTTTACTAGTTATCCTTCTATTTTGGCAATAATGGTCTTATGCACTACTTGTCCTTATGAGACTGAGTTAGTTCACTCAGCATAATGCTCTCCAGTCTCTCTCAAGTAATGTATTTTTAAAAATCATTCCACCTGAGTGCTGAATAGGATTCCATTGTGTGAATGTACCACAATTTCTCAATCCATTTAGTTGTGGTTGCATATTTGGGCTGTTTTCATCTGCTTGTGATGGTGAATAATGCTGCTATGAATATTGGTGTAAAATTTCAGTTTGTGTCTCACTTTTAATTTCCATGGGATATCTTCCTAGTAGTGGAATAGCTGGGTCAAATATTTCCCAATAGGTTGGAAGAAAACCTACTGACTGGGAAAACAAACATTTGGCAATGCCATCTCAGACAAGAATCTCATAACAAATGTTTATAGAATACTCCTTAACCTCCACAAGAAAAAGATTGATAACCCAATTACAAAATGGACAAAAGACCACAGAAAGACTTTTTACAGAGCAATACATTCAAATGGCCAACAGACACACGAAGAAATTTTCAAAATCACTGGCAAGAGAGATGCAAATCAAAACCACAATGAGATACCATCTCACCCCAGCAACAGGGGCAAAGTTTAACAGGACCACAAGCAATAAATGTTAGGGAGGATGTGGAGAGGTGGCAACCCTCATACACTGTTGGTGGGACTGTAAGATGGTAAAACCACTATGGAAGACAGCTTGGTGTTTCCTCAAAATGTTGACATAGATAATGAGAAAAATTTTTTGGGTCCAGATCTTGATGTCCCTAACAACTACTACTATATGAAAGTCTTACTAAATTAAAATTT
The DNA here is from genome assembly GCF_000299155.1 of Elephantulus edwardii. Taxonomy (NCBI): domain Eukaryota; kingdom Metazoa; phylum Chordata; class Mammalia; order Macroscelidea; family Macroscelididae; genus Elephantulus; species Elephantulus edwardii. Next base: position 4,392,008 of record NW_006399965.1, on the reverse strand, counting down.
GTGATCACTCCGGAAAGGATTGAGCCAAAATATATTTTAGCTCTTTCAGAAAACTCACTGTCATTGAATCAAAATCAAGTCATAGCTGATTCTGCAGTGTGTTTCCCTAAATGCAAGCTCAATAGAAGATTTCCCATCTTTCGCCCATGGATCTGCGGATGGATTCAAACTACCAGAGAGGTGTGATTTTTTTTTTTTTTCGTTTACAGCACAACTCCTTAGGAACTAGGCCACCAAAGATCTATATAATATTACTATGTTGTTGTTGATTGCTGTTGAGTTGAACACGACACAGAGACCCTATGAAAAACAGACCTAAAGCCTTTTTATAACTATCGTCATTTCTCCAAGTTCGTCGAGTTTCCAGAGGCATGTAGTTTAGGTTGTTCTGTGCCATCGAATTGGAAGCAACCCATAGCTAACCCTCCAGCATATTTTCAGAGGGAATTAATTACACAGGATGAAATGATCCATCTTTCCCCCACATAATAACTTAACACTGTTTTTTGTTGTTGTTGTTGTTTATCATCAAATTGGAACTAGCTAATAGAGGCAGTAAGTCACACCGGAGGAGATTTCCCATCTTTCTCTTGCAAAGCAACTGGTGAATTCAAACAGCATGAATTTGGGTTGACAGTGAAACTCACTATCATTAAACCACCAGAACTCTTCTAGGTTAGCACTAGTCATAACTGCACTTTTTACTAATAGGTAGTTGTTTCTCTAACCAGAAAAATGAATGTTAGCTTTTTTCTTCCATGAGTTAACAAGTTAGTACAAAAAAGACTGTTCGATAGCACCACATTTCCCTCCCTGCATAAGACCAATCCTCATTCTACTCATTTACTCCTATAACTTTAGACAAGAGTTAGAAACACCCGAAAAGAATGATGACAAGATCCCATTCAAATAGTCACTGTGAAATCGACCTCCCTTTGAGAGCTCCCGTGTCATTACCCCACTCTTCCCTGCCACTTCAGTTACTTTACTTATTCCCAGTGGTCTGTACTTCATGGGGAAACATTTGTATTTTCTTATCTTTTCTCAATTATTTCTTCCCACAGTCAATTATCTGTTATTGACCTTGGACAACCTGGTCCTTTTTTTCTCTCCCTTGAATGCATGAAGTTTTTCAGGACTCGGGCACCAATTTCTTCTATTTGGAATGATTGATGGTTCTCTAAATTGCCACAGGCCCTGATTCAATTCTCACTGCTGTTACCACAAGAAATGGCAAAAGTTTTTTTGGGTTTGTTTTTTTTTTCTGGCCACCTTGCCCCAGTACTGTTTTACCATTTTATAATATTTGTTACAAATAAAATGTTCAAAGTATGTCAGTGAAGAAGAGAAAGATCCTCAACCAGGTTGACTGACATGGTGACTGCTGCAATGGGCTCTTGTGTGTCAGGAAGTGTGCGGATGACGCAGGACAGGACTAGGTTCAGGTCTTTTGTTCATAGGGTCACTATGAGTCATACTTGACAAGATGACACCCAACACCAACAAATAAAATGCATAAAAACAATAAAAATCTCCAAAACCGGACCAATAGGCAACATTATGATAGATGGAGAAAAGATTAAAGCTGTCAGGGAATTTCTTTTGCTTGAATCCACAGTCAGCACCCAGGGAAGTAGCAGTCACAAAATCAAATGATGTGCTTCATTGGGAAAATTGTCAAGAACTACTTTAAAGTGCTAACGATAAATAGTGTCAGTTTAAAGACTAAGGTGCGCCTGATCCAAGTCATGATCTCTTCAATTACTTCCTGTCCATCTGAAAGTTAGACACGGGATAGGGATGACAGAACAATGGATGATCTTGAATTGAGTAGTGTTGGAGAAGAGTACTGAGTATCTCATTGACTGCCAAAAGAACAAACAAAACTGTCTTGAAGAAAGTGCAACAGGGGTGCTCCTTGGAGGCAAGAGAGATCAACTTAGTCTCATATACTCTGGCATGTTGTCAGGAGGATCTAGTCCTTGGAACAACACATTATACTGGAAAAAAGCAGAGAGTGTGTATATGAAATTGTATGATGACTTCAAAACCAAGTCTGTATTTCAGGCTACCTTTCTTTCAGAACCCACAGAGCTGTCATTTATATGTAAGATGAAATTAGAAAAGTTGCCACGAGTTTCGTGTGAGTTCTCAAACAGAGTGCATCTGTCAGCACTAAGTTAGGACAGATGAGCAGACAGACGAGGTGGCATGCGTCAGTCACTGTGTGCAGGAGACGTGGAAGGACCCTTGCGGTCAAGAGGTGTTGCCACCGCATGGGAAGATCAATACACTAGATATGCTGACTGTATATTTTTTTAACCAAAAATTGTTTTAACAATTTTGACAGACGGAGATCTGACTCAGAAAATCTGGGACTAACAGTTGTAGTATTTATACAGAAATTGTTCTCAGATTCTTCCATAAGTTTATAAACTCATTGCCTGTCATGTTGGAAGCAGCTCATATAGCTAAGGCTTCATTGCTTTTCTGAGGCTGTGAATCACACAAGAAATTTCTCATCTTTCTCCTCCTAATAGTTGTTGTTGATTGCCTTTGAATCGAGTAAAACTCATAGTGACCCTATGAACAAAAGGCTTGAAGCCCCTCTACAACTAACGACATTTATCAAAGCTCACAGAGTTTCCAGAAGCATGTTATTTAGGAATTGAATGCCACTCCTGCTTCCAACTCTTTCTAATATTACTGGATTAAAACCTCCAGAGAGATTCAGTCTATGAGTTAGCAGGACACCTCCCTACAGACTGAATTACTAGAGCTCTGTGATTCTTCCATGTTGTTGTTGTTGTGTACAGTACAGTCAGAACTGAGCCAGGGCTGACCCCCAGTGGGTTTTCAGATACAGTCATTTCATGGAAGGAGATCACTCATCCTGCTCCCATGATAGTTAGATAAAATGTTCCATGATGCCTCTTACCTCTTTTAACACTAATTTATTTCACTCAGTTTTTTAACTTATAAAATCATCAAGAGAAGAGATAATAAAAAAGATAGGATACTAAAATCTGATGACTTTCTTAATCAAATTCAAGTCCCCCAAAGAGATTTTTCCTCAATTTATACTTTTGGGGCTAAAAGTCTATACTAGAAAAAGTAAGAAGTACCTGTTGTGTGTGTGTTGGGTACCGTCGAGTCAGAACCCATGCGTAGATGACTCTCCAGTGGGTTTTCAGAAGCAGTTAATCACATGGAAAGAGATGCCCATCCTTCCACACCAGTGGGACAGCTTGTGGATTTGAATCACATGCATTTGAGATTGTAGCCTGGCTTCTTAGCACTAGTAGGCTACCAGATCCCCCTAGCTCTTCTGTAACAGAAGTACCAAAGTGCATAGCTTTGTTGTTGTTGTTTTTAGGTGCCGTTGAGTCATAGACGACTCATAGCAACCCTATGAATGAAAGACCTGAACACTGTTCATAGAATTTCCGGAGGCAAGCTATTATGGAAGTGGATGCCACTCCTGCTTCCAAGCTTGTTTTAATCAGGAAGCTCCATCCAAACACTGTCCACCATGGGTAACCATTATCGTATTTCACACATCAGTGTCACCGTGTTTAGCATCACAGCAACCACGAATTAGTTCTAGCAAACAGAAATTGATTTCCTTACTGTGTAGAAGACAAGATCTCTAAATTCAAGTTACTATCTCTGGAGAACTCTGGTAGCCAAATAGGAAGAAGCTATTCTGCAATCTTAAAGGCATGTGGTTCGAGGCCACCAGTTGCTCTGTGGGACACGGATGGGAAATTTCTTCCTGTGTGATTAACTGCCTCTGAAAACCCACAAGAAGGGTCAGGTATGAGCTGGTTCCAAGAAGACTGTACACAACAACAACAATAGTAGTAAAAATGTCATTATATAGGATCAGGGTTAAAGCGTATTGCATTCCACCCTTCATCCTTTTACAGTTATAAAGTTCACACCCTATATCATTATATCCCTGTGTTTGGGGAAAATACAATTCAGTCCATGACAGCAAGTATGCGTGTAATTACCCTCCACTCCTGTTCCAGTGGACTCGTGGCTTCTAGATAGACCACTTCCTGTTCCTAGAACACTGGCAGCATCACTGGACCGTCAAAAGTGATCCAGCTTTTCTCCCCAGTCAGTCTTTCGCATTTGCCCTCAGCATGTTATTTTTTCTAAGTCATAATGGAGGAAGTAGCACACTGGCCGTGGAATTTATTAATTCGTAAATTTGTTAAGTTTTTGTTCCAAGTTGACTCAGTGATCAAAAGTGGTATCCAGCTGACATTTTCTGGAAAATAGTTGAACACACACAAAACTTGTTATGTTCCACCAGCAGAGACAGCCCTTATTTCTTCAGTGAGATTTCCCATCTTTCTCTCATGAAGCAGTTACTGTATTTTAACTGCATGCCATTGGGTTGGCTGCACAACTCCTTACATTTGGCTACCAGAGCTCCAAGCCAGACATCAGCAGAACAAGGAAGATTTAAGAGTCAACTGATGAATTACGTTTTCTCAAGTGAAAGAGGAACAGTTAACCAAGTTTGACTAAAAAGTCTTGGAATCAGTTTCAAAGCATGCATCAACATTTGATGAGAATCCAAAGAGTGATTGAAACTCCATACATTCATTCAGTTACTTTTGCCTTTTGGTCATTAAAACAGAGAATTACCAACCTACTGAAATGTGCTTTGTGAGGAACAGAACCTTCCTACTCAAATGAAACGAGCCATATGAAAGGAGACAGGGGCATTCAGGGTGGTGTGGCCAATATAGCCTGGAGGAACTTTCAAAATACAGAATATTGATACTTATCCTAAACCTCTTAATCCAAATCTGCATTTAAAGAAGATCCTCAAGAGATTTATATGTCCCTTCAAGTTTATAAAGGTATTTTGTGTGCTGTATTGAATAACATACTTAGCCACTAAGTGAGAGGTCGTGAGTTCAAGTTCATCTAGAGATACCTTAAAAGAAAGTCTTGGCTATCTACTTCTGGAATGTCAATCCGTAGAAACCCTCATGCAGCCCAGATCTACTCTGACAAGCAGAGTCATCATGCTTCAGGATTGACTCCACAGTAACTGATAACTGGTGAAATTTGGGACAGACTAGGCAAGAAGAGAGTCCTTACAGTGAGCTCTCCAACCAAGGAGTGTAAGCAACAGCTAGAGACTCTGGTGGCTTAGTGGTAAGAGAGGGTGCTGTCAACTCAAAAGAAATGGAGTTCAACTCCACCAGCTGCTCTGCAGGAGAAGATGGGCATTCTCTTCCAGTGCCTCTGAAAACCTGCTCGAAGGGACAACTATGAGTGAGACCTGACTTGATAACATATAGTAACAACAGCAGCAGCAAGACCCACTTCAGATTTTCTGAGTCCAAAATATAGTCGTGGGGTTCAGTAATCTGTTACAACAAGTTCTTCTAAGGATACTACCAGAACTCTGAGAATTTCTGCTTCTGGTCCCTTTTCCATTTATATTCAAAGGAAGTTAACTATTGAATAAAGCTATTTCAATTCTAAATTTCTTAAGTGGCTGGATGAGCCATATATCTGTCTGGATAATTTTTAAAATATGTTCAGTGCCCACTAGTATTTTCCTAAGATGTATTGTTATGACTTTATTTAAGCACCAGTCAGAATTGATGAATGTGGGTATTGAATTCCATTTGCTAATTCATCTGACATCTGGCAAAACCATGCCACGTTCTGATGATGGATGATCCTGCTACTTTGGAATGAGAAAACTTCCACTTGGAGGCACAGTAATTATTCCTGAAGGAATAAACATAATGTAAACTGTCATCAGGGGTAAGTTCTGTGGCAAAAGATGCCATAGGGAAAAGCCATAATTTTAAGCCACCACTCTTGACAGTGACGTTCTGCACTCTTGTCCCCAGCTGCTGTCAGAGCTGGGTACACCTTTCCACCATTCATAGCATTGGCTTCCATTTCTCAAGTAATGGACTCTTTCAAACTGGGTCTCTCGAACACATTTGGAATATTTTCTATGTTGAAATGTTTTTTCTTTCTCCTTCAAAGGCAAAATAATGTTGTTGCCATTGATTAGAAAAGAACTCATAGTGACTCTATGAACAATGGATCTGAACCTTGTCCTATCCTGTGCCATCCTCATTATCTCGGACATACTTGAGTCAATTGCTATAATCGCTGTGTCAATTCAGCTCATTGATGGTCCTCTTCTCTTTCACTGACCAAGGGGCTTTCCATGGAATAGCTCCTTCTAGCAACATGCCTGACGTATATGAGACCAGGCTTAGCCATACTTGCCTCTCTAATGGGCACTCTGACTGCACCTTCTACAGGATATATGTGTTTATTTCTTAGCTGTTCATGAGATAGTCAGCATTCTTTTCCAACACCACATTTCAAAGATATTGATTCTTCTGTCATCTTTATTCATTGTCCAGCTCTCAAATAAATAGTCAGAAACTGAGGAAAAGATGGCCCTTCCTGAGAACACGGCACTACTAATGACCAGGATACATGTAATCAATTCTCTAGTATCCTCCACAAATACAATTTTTCTTTGATGATTTTCTTGAAAAGAAAATCTACTTTATAAAGAGTATTCAAATACATACACAGTTATTTTCTGGAGTAACCAACCTACTAATTTCATTTCTAGAAATTCATACTACAATTAAAATATCCCCAGAAAAAAAGACATGGGCATATGTACAAGAAAATTCATGGCAGCATTGTTCATTTAGAAAGATGCAACATGCCCATTATTACCAGTTAAAGGACAGGGAAACAGAACAAGTTCCCAAAGGAAGTCCTTCATATGTGCTAGGCATTCTCTTTTTTCCAGATTACGCTAAAGAATGCTAGAAATCAGCTAGGCCTTCACAACAGGCTTAACCAACTGATTGAGGAATATTTTCTTCTTTTCAAAGCTAGTATAATAGTAATGATGAGTAGCAGTAGTAGTTGTTGTTGTTGTTATGTGCAGTCAAGTTGCTTGCGATTCATACTGACCCTACATACAACAGCCCTAAACCCTGCTCTATCCTGTGCCAATCTCACTGCCTCTGACACTCCCATCCTGATTTCCCCAGTCACTGAATCAATCCACCTCCTAGAGGGTCTTCCCTTCCTGCGCTGTCCCTCCACCCTCCCAAGCATGATGTCCCTCTCCAAGGACTGGTCCTTCCTTACAAAATTTCCAAAATATGTCCGAACAAGCCCCAGAATCCTTGCCTCCAAGGAGCCGCCCAGTTTAATCATCTTCAGATTGAATCTGTTTTCCTAGAAGTCCATGGTACTCTCAGTACTCTTCTCCAGCACCACAGCTCAAAGGCATCAATTCTCCTTCTATCCTCCCTAGTCATTGTCCAAATCTCTGATGCATAACAAGTGATTGCAAATACCATGGCCTGTATCAGATGCACCTTAGTCTGATGAGTGACACCATTGCTCTTCAGTACTTTGGAGAGGTCCCTAACAGCAGACTTTCCCATTGCAATACATCTTTTAATTTCCTGGCTGCTGGTGCCAAGAATGTTAAGTTGTTAACAATCTCAATCTCTTCACCATCCATCCTGATCTTGTCAATTGGCCCAGTGGTATAGTACTGATTAGTAATTCTAAGAAGGGCTTTGTAAAAGATGTTTTTGTATGCGTTGTGCATTTTATTTTTTTTCTACTAGTTTATTTACAAAATTTGAATTCAAATTCTCACGAATTCTTTCAATTTCCCTCACACGTCCCCATCAAATTGTAGGACACAATGATTAATCCCCCTCCCCCTGCACATCCACATCCCTCTGGACCCCTCCTGGATCCTTATACTCATTTTACAGTAATAGTTTTATACAATATTTATCCTTGTGGGACTGAGTTAGTTCACTCAGCATAATGTCCTCCAGTCCCTCCCAAATTAGGTAACAGTTTACAAAGTTAGTGCTCCTGCATGCTGCATTGTGTGACTGTATCATCATTTCTCAATCCATTTTTTTGTTGTTGTTGGACATTTGGACTGTTTTCACGATCTTGCTATGGTCAACAATGGTGCTATGAACATTGGTGTACAAATCTCAGTGTGTGCCTGAGTTCTCATATTCTCAGGGTATATTCCAAGTAGTGGAATAGCTGGGTTATAGGGAATTTTTCTATTCAGCTTTTTGAGGAAGCGCCAAACTACCTTCCAGAATGGTTGCACCATTTTGCAATCCCACTAAAAATGTGTAAGAGTTCCTTTCTTGCCACATCCTCTCCAGCATTTGTTACTTGCTGCCCTGTTAAACTCTGTCATTGTAACTGGAGTGAGATGGTACTTCATTGTGTTTTGATTTGCATCTGTCTTATCGCCAGTGATTTGGAGCATTTCTTCATGTGTCTGTTTGCCATTTGAATATTTTCGTCAGTGAAAAGTCTTTCCATGTCTTTTGCGCATTTTATAATTGAGTTATCAGGTTTTTTTCTTTTGGAGGCCCAGGAGTATTCTGGAAACTTTTGTTATAAGACTCTTGTCTGAGATGGTATTATCAAATATTTGTTTCCAGTTAGTAGGTTTTCTTTCCACCATGTTGGTAAAAGCTTTTGATGTGCACAGGGATTTAATCTTTAGAGGGTCCCATGCATCAATTTTATCCTCTTTAGATTGTGCATTTCTGTTTGTATTTGGCAGTCTCTTTACACAGTAGACTAGAGCTTCTAAGCTTGATCGCACTTTGTCTCTTATGAACATTATGGTTTGGGACTTTACTCCCAAGTCTCTGATTCACCTTGGAAGTGCAGTTTTGCCAGCAACATTTGTTGAAGAGGTTGTCATGTCCCCATTTGATAGGTTTTATTTCCTTGTCAAATATCAGTTGACCATAGAATGCTAGTTCTATTTCTGGGTTCTCAATTCTGTTCCACTGGTCTATGTGCCTGTCATTGTACCAGTGCCATGCTGTTTTGGTTAATAACACTATGAAGTAGGTTTTGAGGTCCCTTGCATTTCATTTTTCTTTCTTAGAAGTGCTTTGCTTATTCAGAGTCTCTTTCTTACCGCTACAAATAAACTTGACAATTTCCCTTTATATCTCTTTGAAAAATGAGTATAGTATCTATATTGGGATTGCATTGAATATGTAGATTGGTTTTGGTAGGACTGTCATTTTCACAATATTGAGTTTTCCTATCCATGAATAGGGTATATTTTTCCATTTCTTTAGGTCTTTTACTGTGTCCTGCTGAAATGTCCTGTAGTTTTCTTTTTATAGGTCTTTTGTATCTCTAGTTAGGTTCACTCCCAAGTGTCTCAATTTGTGGTTGGCTCTTATAAATGGTATTACTTTCTTGATTTTCTTCTCTGAGTTCTCTTTGTTACTGTATAGGAAGCCCTCTAATTTTTGGATATTGATCTCATATCCTACCGCTCTACTAAATTGACCTACTAGCCCTAATAGTTTGGAGTTTTGGTTTTTTGGGTTTTTTTTCTGAGTCTTTGTGGTTTTCTACGTACATTATCATATCTTCTGCATTTACTCACCTCTTTGCCGATGCCTTTTATTTCCTTCTCTTGTTGCATTGGCCTAAGAAACACTTCAGTACACTATTGAATAGAAGTGGTGTCTGTGGGCATCCTTGTCTGGTCCCTGTTTGCGAGGAAAATATTTTTAGTCTTTCTCCATTGAGAATGATATTGGCTCTTGGTTTTGCATATATATTTTTCACTATGTTGAGGAACCTCCCTTCTGTACCAATTTTGCTGAGTGTCTTTATCAAGAAAGGGTGTTGGATTTTATCAAATGCTTTTTCTGCCTCAATTGCTAAGATCATATGGTTCTTGTTATTTACTTTGTTAATGTAGTGAATTACATTGATTGTTTTTCTTACGTTGAACCATTCTTGCATACCTATTATGAATCCCACTTGGTCATGGTAAATTATTTTTTGATGTGCTTTTGGATTCTATTGGCTAGGATTTTGTTAATGATCTTTACATCTATATTCCTGAGAGATATTAGTCTGCAGTTTTCTTTCTTGATAATATCTTTGCTTGGTTTTGGTATTAGGGCTATGCTTGCTTCATAGAATGACATTGGGAGTGTTTCTTCTTTTTCACTTTTTTGAAATATTTTAAGTGGAATTGGTAATAGATGCTCTCTGAATGTTTGGTAGAAATCAGCTGTAAAGCCATGGGCAAATCATTTCATGATCTTTTCAATTTCTTCTTTTTTTGTTTTTTCTTAAAAAAGGTTTATGAAATTTATTTGTTGAAATGGTGTAGGTAGGAGAATTTAGACGAATAGCTGAGCTCCTAACATGCATCTTTTCAATAATAAACTGGTTCTTGTTCTTCTCATTTCACTAATTAAAAGCCAAAGTTCAAACAGAGAAAATTCTATAATATAGTAAGCACTAAATTTAAGACTTAAACAAACTCATCTCCCTGATCCCATAGTTCATATGTCTTAGATTGCATCCTTCTAGGCCAGTTAATGACATTTTGCTTTCTTCCTGGATGATATTTCTTCTTGGATGATATCCTTGATATCAGCCTATAGCTCAATTGGCCTTTTATTTTTACTGTTCAGTTCCTCAACTTTATCTTTGAGATGTTTTTAAATTCTGGAAGGATAGACTCAAGTTTGTAATCTGCTTCTTATGGACTTGATTTTGTTCCATTTCAATTTGAAATTGCATGTTAGTAATTGATGGCGTGTTCCACAATCAGCACCTCGCCTGGTTTTGACTGCTGACATTTAACAACAAGTCTTTCCACAGATGTAGTCAGCTTGGTTCCTGGGTAGTCTGTAAGTTGATGTCTATGTGGGTTTTTATTTTTATTTTTTTGTTAATGTTAATTAAGGTTTACAGAGACTTTGGATTTCGATTCATTCATTGTTGCACTTTTCTCCCTGCCAAACCCTCCCCCACAGTTCGTTCTTCTCTTTGAAAAGTAAAAGAAAAATTTTTTCATTGTTATACAAGCCCTCCCCGCAAGTCCACTCCATATTCAGCCTTCATTCTGGAATCATGTCATGACAACAATACCTAATCATATATCCCCTTTTAAACAGTTCTCTTCTTCATCTGTTTCAATGCAGTATACATAATTTATCCCATCTTTCTCAGTCTCCCCGCAACTCCCATGTCAGTCTCGTTTTACAACAGTGGAACTATGCAGTATTTGTCCTTTTGTGGCCAAGATATTTCCCTCAGCAAATGTTCTCCAGGGTCACCCATTTTGTGTAATATTTCATGAGTTCCTTGTTTTTCAATGCAGCATAGTATTTCATTGTGTGAATATACCACAGCTTCTCTATCCATTCATTTGTTGATAGACACTTAGGTTGTTTCCAACTCTTTGTTATTGTGAACAAGGCCGTGACAAACGTGGGTGTGCTTATATTTGCTTGGGTAGCAATTGTGGTTTATTTGGGGTTTATTCCCAGTAGTGAAATTGCTAGGTCAAATGGTATCTCTATTTGCAACTTTTTGAGAAAGCGCCATACTGCCTTCCAAAGTGGTTGCACCATTTTACATTCCCACCAACAGTGAAGACAGATTCCAGTTTCTCCACAACCTCTTCAGCATTTGTTGTATGCTGTTCTGTTAAATTTTGCTATTCTTACTGGGGTGAGATGATATCTCATAGTTGTTTTATGATTGGTCTGTTCAAAGCATTCTATATCTGTCCTTGTAAATCTGAATAGGGCATGAGTTTCAAGGAATTTGTCCATTTCCTCTACATTTTCAAATTTATCAGAGTACAGCTGTTCAAGTTGCTACCCATCAATATATTTCTTCAGGACTGTTGTCTTTGTGGTATTTGCCTTCTTAATTGTTTCTTCCATCTTTTTCATTTTCTTACATACTTGTTTAAGTTGCACCTCATTAATAGATTTCTCTGGGCTCCTATTTCTGGGGTATTTACTTTCTTACTTGTTTTTTTTGCATCTTCTTATGCAGCTGTTCAGATACCTCCACATCAATATATTTCTTCTGGTTTCCTCTATCTGGGGTATTCATTGGATCTGCTTTTTTAGGAGATGGGCTATTTGACAAACTGAGGCAAACTGCTACTTTCTTGACATTATGTGAGTCTTTTCTTAGTAAAGGTTAAGTCATTCTAACTACATAGTGACTAAGAGTATGGCAGTGTTTTGTAAAGGACCTGTATATTTGTGCTTTCTTCTTGACCCAAAGCCCTCAGGGCCAAGAAGTCACACAGCAGTGATCCCTACAAAGTACCTGAATGAAAACCAGGAAGCCTTGGTTTACCCTTTGAGAACTGAGCTGCCTCACTTGATCTCCAGCTGTCTTGTTCCCTTCTGCTTAAGCTCAAGGGGGTCCCATGTGGTCCAGCCAAACAGCAGTATCTCCACAAAGTACCTGGA
>NW_006399965.1:4345204-4372716 GCF_000299155.1 Elephantulus edwardii | reverse complement strand
TCGCCCTCGCGCTGCGTCGCCCTCGCGCTGCGTCGCCCTCGCGCTGCGTCCCCAACCACCTTTTCCATTTTGATGCAGAACAGGTTATCCAGGAGCCTGGGTTCTATGGGGAAAAGTGTGGCATCAGGATTGGAGGAAGACTCATCAAGAATCAGCTCTTTGCAGATGAAACAATCCTGCTTACTGAAACTGAGAAGTACATGAAGTGCTTGTTGCAGAAGGTCAAAGACTTCAGCCTTCAATATGGATTGAAGCTCAGTATCAAGACAACCAAGATTCTCACCAGTGGGATGACTGGTAGCATCAAGATAAATGGTGAAGAGATTGATATTAGAAACAGCTTTACTTTGCTTTGCTGCACAATCAGCGGCTAGGAAATTAAAAGACATATTGCTCTAGCAAAGTCTGCTGTTAGAGACCTCTCCAAAATACTGAAGAGCAATGATGTCAGTCTGGAGACTGAGGTGTGCCTGATACAGGCTGTGGTCTTTATAATATCTTGCTATGTGTCAAAGAGCTGAACAATGACTAGGGATGATAAAAGGAGAATTAATGCCTTTGAGCTGTAGTGCTGGAGAAGCGTATTGAATATACTATGGACTGCTAAGAGAATGAACAGGTGCATCGTGCAGAGGGTGAAGCCAGGCTGCTCCGGGGAGGCAAAGATTCTGAAGCTTTGTCTGACGTACTTCAGACATGTTGCAAAGAGGGCTATCCTTGGAGAAGGATGTCATGCGTGGGAGGATGGAGTGACAGCACAGGAGAGGAAGACCCTCAAAGAGATTCATTGATACAGTGACTGAGATAATGGGTGTAGGTGTGTCAGAGACAATAAGATTGGCACAGGATAGAGCAGGGCTTAGGGATGTTGTACATAGATTCGCTATAAGTCACAGGTGACTCGATGACACATAACAATGATATGCATTATTATATGCTATGTATCTTAATATATAATTAATAAAATGTTAATTTTTAGGAACCATTATGGGACAATCTTGAAGAGATATTGTTCAACTCCAGTGAAAAACATTGACCTATACACACCATACCGCCATATGTTAAAAATAGTTTTTCATTGCTTAGAGTTTTACCTTTTAATTTTTTTTAAAAAAAGACCCCCAAACCAACAAAATACATTTCTTTCAGAGTAGTATATAACACATTTCTTTCAGAGTAGTATATAACACATTTCTTTCAGAGTAGTATATAATACATTTCTTTCAGGGTAGTATATAACAGGAGAGAACAGATGCTCAAGATAGCATTTTCAAACAGAAATTCCAATCAACATTACTGGTAGCAGCTGCTGTTTATCTTTATTTGATACGGGCACAAGAGCAGACAGAAACCAAAAACAAATGATACGAAAAGTCATCTACAAAGATCAAATTTCAGGTTACTCTTATCATCATTTCCATTCCTCTAAGTCCCTGAATAGTTTCTCAGTGCTAAGAAATTCTGTGACAGTGTAAAGGACAGTAGATTTTGTGTAAGTCTGAGCTGAATGCTAATCCTAGTCTCCCCACTTTCTAGGTATGAAGGTGCAAACATGTGACTTTAGTGTTATTATTGTTGTATACCACCAATCTGACCTTCTAGGGTTCTTAGAATTAGTAAATCACATGAGAGATTGCTCATCTTTTTCCCCACAGAGCTGCTGGTGTATCCAAACCACGTGCCTTTAAGTCAGCAGTGCAACTTTTTACCACCAAGCCACTTTAGACTTAAAATTTCATTTTCATCAGCAGCAGCCACGGATCAAAATATTTGTCCTTCCACCATTTAGAGTAGTCATGAGTTTTAAACAAAGTGTGTGCAAGCATATAGAACCTCATACACAAGTGAGGGCTTCCTGGGTTCTTAGTAAGGCCTGCTAAAAAAGGCTTTGAAAAGGAAATAAGAAGGATGTTAAACATGCGGTAACCAAAAGGTCAATGGTTCCAAGCTCCCCAGTGGCTCCCTTCCTAAATCAAAGACCTGGCAATCTATTTCCTTGAAGATTACAGGTTAAAAAATAGAAGGAATGCTTTCTCTGAAGATGGTGCTGAAAGCAAAGAAGGAAGCTCCCAAAACTGAAGCCAAAGCAAAGGCTTTAAAGGCCAAGAAGGCGTCCTAAAGGGCAACCACAGACAAAAAAAAAAGAAGATCCACACATCACCCACCATCCAATGGCTTAAGATGCTGAGACTCTGAAGGCAGCCCAAATACCCCTGGAAGAGCACCCCCAGGAGACACAAGCTTGACCACTATGCCATCAACAGATTTCCCCCTGACCACTGAGTCAGCCATGAAGGAGATAGAAGATAACAACACACTTGTGTTCATTGTGGATGTCAAGGCCAACAAGCACCAAATTAAACAAGCTGTAAAGAAGCTCTATGACATTGATGTGGCTAACGTCAATACTTTGATTAGGCCTGATGGAGAGAAGACCTATGTTCCACTTGCTCCTGACTATTATTCTTTGGAAGATGCCAACAAAATTGGGATCATGTAAACTGAGTCCAGCTGGCTAATTATAAATAGACATTTTCTCACCAAAAAAAAGAAATAGAAGGAATGCAGTACTCATGGGTGACATCTTATTTTGTGATTGAGTCTGTTATTTAGATAAAAGATGACCTTGGAGATAGATTTAAGTTTAAGGCTTAAATACTCTCTAGTAATGTTGGGGAGTCCGTTGGTTGCAATAGAGATCATAATTCTTGATTTTTTTCCTAGTAATTGGAGGTTTGATTTTCTCCCTTCAGGTCCTCACCTCATGGCCAAATTTACCAATTCTTTGGTGAATGTAGATCCTGTCAGACACACTAAGAACACAAAAGCCAGGCTCAAAGACGAGATCTGTTAAAACTCAGTATCTCTAAACTGGAATATCTTTGTCCCCTTCAAAAACATGAGTGGGAGTTTTCACAAAATAATGAAGGTCTGGCTCCATTGTAGGAATGCTGATGCTCTCATCTGCAATACACCTGGAACAGGGAGCTCTACTGGGGTCCAGGGGTCCAGAGTTGTTCTGCTCCCCAAAGGCTGTGGTCCTCTGTTCTCCTCTCTGCAGTCTAAAGCCACCAGCAGCTTCTATGAGGAAAATGGATAATCTCCTTTCCCACAGCTTATTGTCTTCGAAATCCAATTGAGGGTCATCTATGTATGAGTCGGAATAGACGGGAGAGAAATGGGGATTTTCAGTTTGATATCTAGAAGTGTTTGGTGAGTAACTCTTAATTAAAAATGAATCCATTCCAAGTTTGGAAAAAATCAATGAACTATATCCTCTACCTTATAAGTAATGTAAATAAGCTCATATCCCAGTCTTTGAATAAAAATTTAAGTATCTTTTTTGTTTTTTTAACCCACTTTACCGAGTGACACTCGACTGTCAAAAATGAAGTGTCTTAAGAAGTTTCTGGAAGCTCTGATGGCTTCGTGGGTAAGGAGTTGCACCGCCCAGTCAAAGGCATGTGGTTTGATTCCACCATCTGCTCTGCTCAGTGAAACACGCGTGGATAATCTCTTCCCATGAAATTTACAGGTTCTGAAAACCAACTGGAAAGTCAGATATGAGTGAGTTCGGATTCAACGACAGTAAGTTGCTGGTTAAAGATTTTAAGGAATTTGAGAGTCTTTTTCAAACAAGGGTGATTTGACGCTGACTTAGTCTCTGCTCTTGGTACAGAAAGCTAAGGGGGTATTATTGGTGTTCGTTGATGTAATGTCACAACAGACGCACAGCTGACCCTCCAGCATATTTTTCAGAGTCTGTAAATCACACGGGAGGAGATTGCACATCGGAACGAATTTCTCCCGCAGAGTGGCTACTGGATTCAAGCCACTTGCCTTTGGGTTGGCAGCACAACTTCTTATACTAGGCCACTTGGAGCCTCTGAAACAAGTTCCAAACTGTGTGAGAAAAGACATTGCATGACAGTCTGATAAAAAAATGAAGCAAACACACCAAAGAGTCAGAAAAGTATCATCTGAGATGTAGAAGTTTTGTTTAGAACATGGTTCCCTAGTATGACTCACTTATTTTCAACTGTGAAGAGAAATTTGAGATGTGTCATGAAAAGATCTTCTGGTTTACATCTTACAACATGAATTGAATCTTTACGCTAGCCAAACCAAACAATCAGATACATTCAACAATATGTCAGAGAGTGAAACAGAAATGCTCTCTTTTCACCTGAAAGCAGAGTGTGAGATTCTTGAGAAATTAAATTGTGAATGCTCTTCTGTGAACAAGCTCTAGTACTTTCTGGCACCGGTTTTTTGAAATTGTGTTTAGCATACTTTCTAATTTTTACACAGGGTATCTGCATCTTAATTGCCCTACTTTAACTCTGAGTAATCTAATCCTGGGAGGTAAATTAGACCTTCCAGTGGTCTATTAACTTTCTCCTACCCCAGAGGGAAAATTTATTAAATTCTTTTTCTGTGTTCCAAGAAAGCAAACGCTGGATCTGGCCAGCAAGCTGGTTGTGACTCTAATGATGATCAGAGTGTGTTTCTAACAGCTCTCGTGTTATTTTAATTCATTCCAAATGTAGGCTTAAGTCATTATCCAACACTCTCTCTGTAGCCAGCTTGGGCTCCTGCTCACTCTCCTCTCTTTGCATGTTCTTACATGTTCTTACTTAGATATTCTTCCTCATTCACAGCATACACAAAGATTTGGATCACTTATACTCAATTTTTGGATTTCAATTCCTGTCAGAATGTCTCTCTTGACTCCTAAATTTATAGTAAGATATTCTTCCAATATGTTCCTATTAAAATTTCTTTTTTGTCCATCATCAAATGAACCTCTGATTCTCCTCTGGCTTCTGCCAATGTACATTATATGTGATAAGTTCTCAATACATTTTTGTTAAGTAAATGGAAAAAAAATGAGTGAATGAGTGTATTTATCTAGGCCTATTTTGCTTTAAGGTATAAAGAAACAACCTTCTATCAAGAAAGAAATACACTTATTTTACAAAACTAGATAGACATAGAGATGATAGAGATAGAGATAGAGATAGAGATAGAGGTAGAGATAGAGATAGAGATAGAGATAGAGATATATTAGGACTTGTGCATTTTCTCCCTGAGAACTTTTGCAATGAACAGTTTTAGGTCTCAGACAAACACAATGAAGTCATACTGCTTAATAATATGTTTTTTATAGTATTATAAAACAATTTTCCAGTAATATGATTAGCAATGGTATGCAAGAATTAGGTAGACAATAGCATTATCCTTGTTTTCCAGAAGTTAAAGATTTTCTGTATTCTTCATTTTATAAAAGAGATTTTTTTACATTGATTTTTTTTTTTACTCCCAGTTAAATGGCTCTTAAGTACACCTTGCATGTAGCTGAAAGGTACCAGAAAAAACAGGAGAAAAATTTTAAAACCTTATAATTAGTCTGAAGAGACTATCTTTGTTATAAATAAACAAGTAATGAAAGTTGGTGTTTACAAGTACACATTGAGAAATATAGGGAAAATACTAAATGGTAGTATTTAATTCCTACAATAAAACCTGTTTTCAGTTGTTTGCTGCATATGAAAATAAAATATTGCATTGGGGAAGTCTCTGATGCCAAAGACCTCTCCAAAGTTCTAAAGAGCAAGAATGTCAGTTTAAGGACTAAGGTGCACCTTATACAAGCCATGGTTTTGTTTTTTTAAAAAATTGCTTCCTATGTATCTGAAAGTTGGACAGTGTGAAGGATGACAGAACAAGAATCACTGTCTTTGACTTGTGGTGTTGGAGAAGAGTGTTGAATATACATACCATGGAATGCAAAAAAAAATGTCTTCTTGAAGAAAGTACAAGCAGAGTGCTCCTTTAGAGACAAGAATGACGACATTCATCTCACCTAACTTTGGGCATATTTTTTTGGAGGAAACAGTTCTTGGAGAGACACATCACACTGGGAAAGATAGAAAGAGGGTCAGTAAAAGTGAGGAAGGTCCTCAGTGAGATGGACCGGCATAGTGACCACAGCAATGGGGTGAGCACAGTTGTGGGGAAAGGGTGGCTGTGAGTCAGACTGGACTTAACGGCACCTAACAGCAACCTAGCAGACACATCTGACTTAGAGTGCTACTTTGAAGGAAGGTTGGTGAGATTTTGTGTCATATTAATTTTGACATATTGTCAGGAGGTCAGGAGGGCTTGGTCCCTAGAAAAAAAGTTATTAGGCTTGGAAAAGTGTGAAAGGATGGCAAAAAAAAAAAATCATGTCCATTAGGAAACAGGCTGATGCAGTGGCCACAATCAGCTTAAGAACAGCATGGATTGTGAGGACAGGGTGGGATCAAGATAAGATTTTGTTCTAATATACACAGGGTCGCTGTGAATTAGAACCAGCCACCTAGCACTGTGAGAGAGGCACTTAACAACAAAATGGGTACTGACAATCAAAACTTCACAGCATACCACTGAATTTCATAAGATCACACACTAAGAAACTCAAAGTCTCAAATCTTGGAGAACTAAATAAACCCATGGTTTACCTCCCAAGGCCTCTTCCTGGTCTGTACTCACTGGCAGCAGCAGCAGCACTGGAAGGCCGCCGTGAAACCAAAAACTCACAATCTGAAACTGCTTATGTCAGACCTTTCTTGAGGGTGAAAATAACATTCAACAGCTTTCAGCATATGCTTACCACATCTGCACAAATTTTGGGTCAATCAGATAAAAAAAAAAAAAGAACTGCTGGGGAGAAATAAGCTACCCATTCAAAAGTGAAAGCAGGGAAAACCAGCTGCATGAAAGCCCCACAGATTATGCTGGGTGGGCGGAAAGAGTTGGTACATTAAAGAAAAAGCTGACTTCTGAGCAGAAAAGGCTCAGAATATTGATGGACAGAAGCACCTACTCTCTTGTTCTGTTTCCTAGTGATACCATCCCAAAGTATCATAATGTAAGTCACTTTAAAAATCAGGACTTTTGCTATAATTTTTATAGTTCTACAGGCTAGAAGTCCAAGCTAATGTATTAGTTGGGCCATGCTCCCTACGAAGTCTCTAAGGAAAAACCTCCTCTTGTGACTCCAACCTTCTATCATACCAATTCTTCCTTAGCTGTAGAAGCATCTTCTTAGGGCCTTGTCCCTCTGACAAGATATGTTTGAATCTTTTATGAGGGCAACTCTCATATTGGATTAGACATCACCTATCTCCATCCACTATGACTTTATGTTAATTTTCAATTGAAAATATCTTCAAAGGCTCTAATTTATTTTTTTTAATGTCACATTCACAGGGATTAAGGGTTAGAATTTCAACATTTCTTTGGGGGATAAATAATTCAATCCCCCATATAATAAGCAATTCTTAGAAATTCAGTAAAGGAAATTGCATTCTATCTCAAAATAATTCTCAAAACATTTTTCTATGTATATTGATTGATTGTCCTCAATGTAGTATATTTTTGTTAGATAAAATATGAAGAAGCAGAAAAGGAGCAAATATAAACAGTCACAATTCCCAACATTCAATTATAACCATTGTTAAATTTCCACTGATGGTTGAAGTCTTGTCTGTGGTTATGAATAAATTGTTGAATAAATTGTTGTTGGTGTTATTGTTGTTACATGCTTCTGTGTTGGAACCAACTTAGAGCTGATCTCCATAGGGTTTTCAGAGGCTCTAATCACATAAAAAGAGATTGCTCATCTTTCTCCTGTGGAGAAAACTTGTGAATTTAACCTGTATGCCTCTGAGTTGACTTCTTAGCACTAGGCCACCAGTTGTTATTGCTGTTGTTATTATGTGTCATCTAGTCAACTATGACTCATAGCAACCTTATGGACGACAATTCTAAACTCTGTCATGTTCTAAGCCAACCTCACCATCTCTGACAAGCCTGACAAAAGTGCAGTAGTCATTGTGTCAATCTATCTCATCAAGGATCTTCCTCACTTACAAAGACTTTCTATCCTTCCAAGCATGGTGTTCTTCTCCAAAGACTGGCCTCACCTAACAATGCGGCCAGCATATGAGACAGAGTTTCAAAAACATTTGCTTCCAAGGAGCAAACTGGTTTCATTCTCTCCTAGACAGACCTGTTTGTTCTCTTGGCAATCCATGATGATCAATACCCTTCTCCAGCACCACACTGAAAGGTAGAAATTTTTCTTCTCTCATCCTTAGTCACTTTCCAGCTCCCGGATTCATAGAAAGTAATTGTGAAGACTATAGCCCACATCAGATGTACCATAGTCTCTATACTGACATCATTACTCTTTATCACTCTGGTAAGTTCCTTGACAGAAGATTTTCCCAGTGCAACTCGTCTTTTTATTTTCTAATTGCTGGTTTCACGGATGTTGATTTTGGATCCAATCAAGATGAAATCATTAACTTCAATCCTTTCTCCATCTATCATTATGCTGCCTATTAACTCACTGTTATGGACTTCTATTTTCTTGATGTTGATGTGAAATTATATGACTTCTAAGGAAGGATATTTTTTAATTGAGATTTTGATGAAAGTTTATAGAGAACTTGGATTTCCATTTATTCATTGTTGCACGTTTTCCCTCCCTGCCCACCCCACTCCCATTTCGCTTTTCTCTTTGAAAAGAAAAAAAAAAATATATTTCATTGTTCTAGAATCTCCTTCCTCTAGTTCACTTGACTATGCAACTCTTATTCTGGACTGTTGTCATGCAAATAATACCTAATCATATATTCCTTTTAAACAATTCTCTACCTCATCTGTTTCAATACAATATATATGATTTATCTCCCCTCTTCTTAGTTTCTCCCAAACCCCAATGTCAGTCCCATTTTACATCAGTGGCATTATTTAGTATTTGTTCTCTTATGACAGATGTCTTCTTTGGTAAAGTGTCTGTTCACATCCTGTGCCTATTTTTCAATTGGGTTGTTCACCTTTATTTTGTTGTGGTGCTCAAGTATTCTATAAATTATAGATATAAGTCCTTTATCAGACATATCATTGTTGTTGTTGTTGTTGTTGTTATGTGCCGTTGAGTCGTTTGCGACTCATAGCAACCCTTTGTACAACAGCCCTAAACCCTGCTCTATCCTGTGCCAATCACATTGCCTCTGACACACCCATCCCGATTACCCCAGTCACTGAATCAATTACCAAATATTTTTTTCCCAGTCTGTGGCTTTCCTTTTTACTCTGTTGGAGAAGCTTTGGGATGTGCATAGGGATTTGATTCATAGAATGTCCTATTCACCTATTTTATCCTCTCTCCTGTATGTTTTTGAGGATGCTTGGAAGACTGTTCATGTTGTGGATTAGGGCTTCTAGAGTTCTTCCAAGCTTTTCTCTAAGAAAGTTTATAATCCTTGGATTTAGTCCTAGATAATTGATCCATATTGAGATTGTGTGTATGGTGTGAAGTGTGGGTTCTTGCCTGATAGTTTTCCAATTTTGCCAGCACCATTAGTTTAAAAAATGGCTGTCATTTTTACCCATGTCACTGATTTCATCTCCTTGTCAAAACTCAGTTGTCCATAGGTAGATGGGCTGATTTCTGGCTTCTCAATTCTATTTCATTGATCTATATGTCTGCCATTATACCAGTACCATGCTGTCTTGATCACCACAGCAATGTAGGAGGATTTGAGATCAGGGAGTGAGGTGTCTCCTACGTTGTTTCTCTTTTTAAAGAGTGCTTTGCTTATTTGGGGTCTCTTTCCATTCCATTCCAAATGAAGTTGGAGATTGTCTTTTCCATCTCGTTGAAGAATGAAATTGGTATCTGTAATGGGGTTGCATTGAATATGTAAATTGCTTTTGGTAAAATTGTCATTTTTACAATATTGAGTCTTCCTATTCAATAGCAAGGTATATTCTTCCATTTCTCCAAGCTTCTTTGTCTTTTTTGTAGTAGTATTTTGTAATTTTCTTAGAATAGAGCCTTTGTGTTTCTAGTTAGATTTACTCCTAAGTCTTTAATCTTGTGATTAGCTATTGTGAATGGTATTGTTTTTCTTAGTTCCAGCTCTGTATTCTCTTTGCCACTGTAGAGAAATCCAACTGAGTTTTGTATGTTGATCTTGTATCCTGCCACTTTGCTGAATTGATCAACTATGTCCAGTAGTTTTCTTGCTGAAATCTTTAGGGTTTTCTAAGTATACTATCATATCATCTGCATAGAGAGATAGTTTTGCCTCCCCTTTGCCAATTTGGATACCTCTTATTTCCATCTCTTGTCATACTGCTATCTCTAAGACTTCTAATACAATATTTAAAATATGGAACGCTTCACGAATTTGCACATCATCCTTGCACAGGGGCCATGCTTATCTTCTCTGTATCGTTCCAATTTTACCATATGTGCTGCTGAAGTGAACACAGGAAGGATTTTTTAATAAACCTTCTTCCAAAGAATTTGTGTCAGTTCTTTCTCCAGCCAAAACTTTTTCTCAATGTTTGAGTTTTTTCATCAATGAGATGGTAAAACCTCATGCACATCAGAGTTTTTAAATGTATTTAATTGTTTAATTGTGTTCCATTTTCACTAGCCTAGTGCAGCATATCACCAGGTTTGGCATCTTCTAGTGCAGTAACTCAAAATACCAAGGTTTATATGAGCTAGATCAGCCAATAAACCATCCTCTCCCCAATATCTAAGAGATTTGAGGAAAATATAAGTTTCAAAACTGCTCTAAGGATCCAGATGATAAATTACTCAACCATATTTTTTATTTGCACACAAGCTTAGAATTCCAAGTTTGATGCAGGGATGGACAACTCAGTTTCTTCTTTTCCAAAATCTACAAAATTGCATTGTTAACTTGTAATTTCACATTGTCAAAGATTGTCTGGATGCACTGAAATAAGTTCATTCCAACAGGAACTTTACTCTTCAAATGCCTCTTGTATGCTAGGCAACTTTCCTATATTATTTAAAGCTATAAGAGGTAAAAGCTATACAAAAATACTTTTTTAAGGGAGCTCTGGTGGCCTAGTGGTAAGACGCTGCACTGCAATCCCAGAGGTACATGGTTCAAATCCACCAGATGCTCTGCTGGAGAAGGAGGGGCAATCTTCTCCTGTACCAGTCAGATCTGATTTGACAGTACACGCTAAAAATAATACAATAAAAAATACTTTTTTTTATTATTATGTGAAGAAATGAGACTTAATAAGATTAATATGTAACATGTAGCTAATATGTTACAGAACCAGAGTTCAAAACTCTAAGATTGTGTTTCTTCTACCACACCATCCTACTTCATTGGAAACCAGCATTAAATATACCCTTTTTTGGTAATAGACGAGTAAGACTTCTTTATCTTATGTAAGGGAGTGTGTGTGCATGTGTGTGTGTTATTGTTGTTATCATCGTTGTTGTTAGCCACTGTCACATTGGCTCCAGACACATGATAATAACACACATAATGAGATTGTACTAATGTGGTACATATGATTTCACACCTGGCTTTTCTTTCTAGTTCATCCTAGTCTAGAAGTTCCAATGAAACGTGCTTAACATGATATCATAAGCCTTTAGTGACAGTTTGGCAGCTGTTGTGCATAAATATAAGCTGAGATTCCCTTAAAGAAGGCTAGTATTCTACCACCGAGCAAGAAATGCCATACAGTCACATACAACAGTATATACAAGTAACTTTGGTTTCTTAATAGATAGAGAGTTGTGCTGCTAACCCAAAGATGCCACTCCTTAGTAGCTCAGATTCACCAGCATCTCCACAGGAGAAAGATGAGCAATCTCTTCCCATACAATTTTAAAAGAAAATCCAAACTCATTGCTTTTAAGTCAGAACCATCTCAAAGCTAGCCTTTCAACAGACTTTTGCAAGCTACAAATCGTATAGGAAGAGATTGTCCATTTTTCTTTCATAGTGAAGTTTTTGGGCTTGAACTGATCCCTTTGGCACTGCAACACCTTAAACAAAAAAAATGCATTGGACAGATATGAGTGAGTTCTGGCTCCATAGAAATGAGTGAGTAATATAGATATATACCTAAATCTAGATGTACACAAAGAAAAAACGAGAGAAAGAGAGAGAGAGATTGATTTTATATTTAGTTATATGTATATATGTACATATAGGATGTTGTGCTGGTATTGTATTCTGCAGGAATTGCATCACTAAACCAAGCCCAATGCTGCTCTGGCAGTTAGGAACCATGAACAACACAAGAAATGAAGATGGACCATCTTCTATTGTACGGTCTACAGCTTTCAAAACCCACTGGAAGATCAGCTATGACTTGATTCCCACTTGATTACAATATGTAAGTGTATGAATGATAATCTAAAAAATAGTATTATTTTCAGGGTCAAAGCTAAGGTAATAAGACAAAAAATCAACTTCCGGCTGATAATATTGAGAATGTAATGTAAAAAAAAAACACCAACAAAACAACAAACACCTAGATTTCTCTTTTATCTAAACTACGAACATGACTTTTAAAACCTGCTCACTCAATCCACAACTGCTTATTGATTTTCCTTTCTCTGAAGCAAGAATCTGTACAGATGCTAATTCCTGCTTCATTTTGATGGGGTTTCCGCAGGCAGCTGTCTCTAAACCTGTCCAAGAAGACAAGGAGAGTGTAGTTAACCTCTCAGGTTTCCATCAGTCAGTGCTATGTGACGTGGAATAATGCCAACATCAATCTCTCCACTGGCACGAAATGGTCTTCTGTCTTCTTTTCATTGAACCTCTGGAAATGTAGCAGGAAAGTAGATGTACTGGCCTGGTCAACAGGACTGTTCCTTTAGCCAATAGCATGAAGTAACCAAATGAACTGAAAATTGGCCGTGATAGCTGACTTCCATCAATAGAACGAATTAGTTCCCTGGATCAAAATCTGTGCTCAAAAGAGCTGAGCGTTGTAAGAACTGGCTGACATTTTCTCGAAAGTTGCCCAATATGACATGTACCGATCCTGTGGAGTTGCTGAGAAAAATCACAAACAACTAAACTTTGGGATTATTGGCAGTATGGATTGGTGAAATAATTTGTTATTAAAAAGAAGAATAAAGAGTTGAAGAAGTAATGGAAAAACAAGGAAGGGAAACGGGTGTGCGGATGGAAAGAGAAGAAAATAACCCAAGGCCAATCCACTTCAATCACTACCAATATATCAGATGCAAGGGTTCTTACAAGGAGACTACAAAGACTAATAAATTATATTTATTCAGCATATATTTATTAAGGTAGAAGCAGAGAAGTTATTTAATATGCAAAACTAATTGGAAAGAAACAGAAGAGTATCTAAACAAGAAATAAAAAGTGAGTTTTGAAAATGTATCCTGTTTTAATAGACATTTGCATTTTATGAGATAAATTAATTTGGTCTCTTCCTTGAGAAGAACTGGATGGTGGCTGTTGTCTGTGACTAATCAGTTTGGCCCAGATCCAACACACACATAGGTTTACTCCATTACCTGGTGGCATGCCAACAGTTTCATTGTGGTGACCGTTTTCCAGAGATTTTTTTTTATTTTTTTATTTAAGTGTGAGGTAGCACAGGGACATGTGAACCACAGACTTAGAAAACTGAGTTCTAAATTTGGCTATACCACAACTATTCTTGAGATAGAGCATGTGATATTAATGAAATTGTTCGATAGTTTCCACATTCTGCTGGTTCACCCTTCTTGGGAATGGGAACAAATATGGACCTCTTCCAATCCATTGGCCAGACAGCTGTCCTCCCTCCTAATTACCTGGCATAGACTGTTGAACACATTCAAAACTGCATCTGTGTTAATTGAAAGAATCCAATTGGTATCCCATTGATTCCTAGGGCTGTATTTTTTGCCAATGCCTTCACTGAAGCTTCCACTTCCCTTCCTCCTTCACTACTACTGACTCCACATTATATGGCACTTCCTGAAATTTTTTAATTTTCTTTCTTTATTTATTTATTTCAATGAACATCTACAGAGATTTGGGGATTCCATTCATTCATTGTTGCACTTTTCTCCCCGCCCATCCCACCCCCAACCCCCGTTCGCTCTTCTCTTTGAAAAGCAAAAATTTTTAGTTTTTTTTTATATTGTGATTCTATGTATTTCCTCCATCTTCTTCTGATGCTTTCTAGATTATTCAGTATATTGTCAGTAACGTCTTTCAATATTGCTTAAATATTATTTAACGCTTAAATTTGTTAAAGCTGAGCACTTAATTGTGCTCATGAGAAACCTATACCTAGACTGGGAGGCTATTGTGTGAATAGAGTAAGGGAACACTACACGGCTTCAAATTAAGAAGGGAGTGTGTCAGAGTTGTATAATCTCTCCATATCTGTTCAATCTGTATGCTAAGAAATCCTTTTTTAAATCTTCTGTTCAGCCATTTAATGTCTTTAATTCCTCCCTCTGCTTTGGCTTCTCTAAGCTGGAATGCAATATTCAGAGTCTCTTCTAACATCTATTTTGGTCTTTTCTTCCTCCTCTGTCTTTGTAATGACCTTTTGAACTCTCCCTGGATGATACTTTTGATATCCTCCCACTACTCATCAGGTGGTCTTTGCTCATTGGTGTTCAAGGCCTCAAACCTGTTCCTGAGATGGTTTTGAAATTCAGGTGGGAAAGACCCAATGTCATATTTTAGTTCCCATGGATTTGATTTAATTTCCTTTAGCTTCAGATTGAACTTGTATTATGAGTAGTTGGTGGTCTGTTCCACAATCAGCACCTGACCTAGTTTTCACAGCTGATATTAAGCTTCTCCAGTGGTTCTTTTCATAGATGTAATCAATCTGATTCCTATGCATACCATCAGGTGAAATCCATGTGTATAACCTGCATTTATGTTTCTTATAAAACATATTTACAGTGAATAAGTCATTCATTGTGCAAAATTCAATTATTCTATCTCCAGCTTCTGATACAATCCATGGTCTTTGCAATCATTTGCTATGTATCAGAGAGCCGGAAAATAACTAGGGAGGATAGAAGAATTTATGCCTTTGAGCTGTAGTGTTGGAGAACAGTATTGAATATACCACGGACTGCTAAGAAAACTAACAGATTCATCCTAGAGAGGGTTAAACCAGGTTGTTCCTTGGAGGCAAGGATTCTGAAGCTTCATCTGACATACTCTGGACAGGTTGCAAGGAGGGACCAGTCTTTGGAGAAGGACGTCATGTTTGGGAGGGTCGAGGGACAACATAGGAGAGGAAGACCCTCTGTGAGGTAGATTGATTCAGTGACTGGGGCAATTGGGGTAGGTGTGTCAGAGACAGTGAGATTGGCATAGGATAGAGCAGGGTTTAGGGCTATTGTTCATAGGGTCGCTATGAGTCACAGGCACATAACAACATGAGTCGATGGTACATAACAACAACAACAACATGCTAAGAAAATTATTAAAGAAGCTGGACTCTATGAAGAGGAATGTGGATTCAGGATCAGAAGGAGACTCATCAATAGCATGCACTGTGTAGATGGCACAACCTTACTTGCTGAAAGTGAGAACTTAAAGAACTTGTTGCAGAAGATCAAAGAATACAGCTTTCAATATGGATTGCATCTCAATGCCAAGAAAACAAAGACCCTTACCACTGGGCAGATAGGTAACAAGATTGAAACTGTCAACAATTTCATCTTACTTGGAGCCACAATTAACACCTTAGTACCAGCAGTCAGGCAATCAGGAGATACATTGCACTGGGAAATTCTGCAGTTAGGAACCTCTCCAAATTATTAAGGAGTACTGAAGTCAGTTTAAGGACTAAGATGTGCCTGACCCAGGTATGATCTTTCTGATTCCTTTTTATGCATCTGGGAGCTGGACAATGAATAAGGATGGCAGGAGAAGAATTGATGCCTTTGAGCTATGGAGTTGGAGAAGAGTTCTGAACATCCCACGGACTGCCAGAATAACAAACAAATATGCCTTGGAGAGGGTACAGCCAGAGTTCTTTTTGGTTGCAAAAATGACAAGGCTTTACCTCATATACTTTGGACATGTTGCTAGGAGGGGTATATCCCTTGAAGAGGGATATGATGCTAAGAAAAATGGAGGGTGAGCGAAGGAGAGGAAAACTCTCAACCAGGTGGATTGACACCATGACTCACACAATGGGTTCTAATGTGTCAGGAAATGTAAGGGTGGCACCACATAGGACAGGATTCAGATCTGTTGTTTATAGGGTTGCTATGGGTCATACTTGACAGCACCTAGCAATAAAAAAACTTTGGTTGTACAATTATGAATGCATCTTAGTTGAAAGGCTTAACTCTTAAGCTGTTCAAACATTAATATTATAAATATTATAAAATAACTGGAAGACTCAGATTAATTATCTTTCTCCTGTGTTTTCTTTGAATATATCCACAAAACTGCTAGTTAATGCACAGAACTTAAGACTCACTGTCTCAGAGATTTACTACTATAAAGCAAATTAAGTATTATGAAAAGAAACCAAGATGCTCTTGTCTGCTGGTGTCCAAGTGTAGCATACAATTGTGTTTTTACTAAACGAAGTTCAAATATTTATTACAACCAATATTTATTCAGTACATGTTTCCAGTGCCATTGGGAATGAAACTGTATCTAGCAAAGACAATGACTAATATTATAAGGAATGAGCAAATGGGTAACGAAGAAATTGCCAGAAAACAGCTGAAAGAACTCTCTTTAAATCAAAAGAAAATATCACCAAATTTATGACTTTTTAAAAAAATATTTCTATATTTATTTTCTAAAAATAAGAGTTTTGTAACATGACCCAGAATAATAATAAAAATTGGAAAATTAACATTGATAGGTTAGTCAATCACATTTACTAACATTTTACCAATTATCTCAATGACTTTTACAGGAAAGGGAAATTCTAGACCCTAAATGACATTTATTTGTTATGTTCCTTTGTTGTTGTTGTGACATGTTTTCTAGAGAGCAAAAAACTGGACATGGGGCACTGGACCGTGAGCATCTCTCCAATAGGGCCAGTAGGAAAGAGAATAGCACAACCTCTCACCACCTCGAGGAGAAAGCAGATAAAAAGCCTGGAGTCCAGCCTCATGGTACCTCTAGAACCACACCAACAGCAGAAGGGTTTGTTTATTTATTAGTGACTCACAGCTATGGTACTAAGAATGGAGTTTATTAGAGAAGTAAATTGGAGAGTGAGGGAAGCAAAAAATAACAAGCAATACAAGTGCAAGATTTAGCTCAAGTTCTAAGGCACAATTCCTCGATTAGTTCAGGTTCTGGTTTCAGTTCAACAGTCAGATCTAAATCATCCAGCAAGGTTTCCTTCAGAGCAGTTATGAGTCAGCTTATCCTTCAAGCACTCGGTAAAGTGGCCATCACAAATGCAAGAAGCCTGAGGTCACAACTAGCCACAGTTTCTCCAGAGCAATGCCACAATCTCTCTACCATCGTTAACCGGATCGTGCTCTTACCAGTGTATTCCTCGTCTTGCCACCATGAGTCTTGATCACCTCAAGTCTTGCTGCTCAGAGTAGGAAGCGCTCTTTCTCTTATTCTAGTTGCACAGATGACGATGATTTGCAAGACCATGCTGATTTGCAAGGCCATGTGTCTGCAGTTAAGGAAGGTGGAGATCAGAAGATGCTAACTGTAATGGCTAAGAAAAAGTCAGCTGTTAGGCCAATACCACAGATGTATATTTTCATTTTCTTAATTTAAAAACATGACTTTCTAAAAAGATATCCTGTCTTACAGGTAGTTCTAGTTAAATGCTATCTGTGTTTTCCTTTCGTTATGAAACATCAATTCACCTATTTTTAAATATGTGGCAAGCATTCTTATAAGAGCAAAACAAAGAAAAGGCTTACACAAATTAAAAATATACTCATCATTATTCATGACGTGAAAAAGAAAGAGAGCTGTTATGGAAATATTTCTATCCATGAGAAAGCTTTATTTATGAAAACAATACAAAATGTTAAGCAAGCACAGAATAAATCCTCGGAATAGATTCCACTTACAAAAAGCCTATATGATCATTTCTAAATATTTTGGAGCACACAAACCTTAGATGAATGAGAAAAATAGGGACTATTTGTATGTCCTTAGGGCTTCACGTATTGGTTGACTTCAGCCTCGTAGAAAGACCAATACCTCACAAATACAATAGCCTTAAGGCCGCTCTAGGTCACTCTGGAAAAAGACTCTTAGAAATTTAAGCTTACCTCCCAGCATCTCATCCTGTTTTCTGCAGAGTAAAAAAGAGTAGATATTAACATTGTGACCTTAGTCACAAGGCCACAATTTTAATCAGCTGTTATTACTT
The DNA here is from genome assembly GCF_000299155.1 of Elephantulus edwardii. Classification (NCBI taxonomy): domain Eukaryota; kingdom Metazoa; phylum Chordata; class Mammalia; order Macroscelidea; family Macroscelididae; genus Elephantulus; species Elephantulus edwardii. The sequence continues at coordinate 4,354,488 of NW_006399965.1, read as the reverse complement.
TAAAAACAAATAAATTAACTTGTTTGATTGATGTGTTCATAATTAACATTATTATTGCATAAGGCAGCGTGTATGCCTACTTTACTCTTCAATGAAATTATTAGGATTTTATTTTTGTTTAGTATAGTCAAAATAGTCTGTGTTGTCTCCTCTGCTCCAGACCCTATGAAAAAGAACGGTCACTGATAACTAAGACAAAGCAGGGAATTCAATCCCTATTGTGGGTGTGGGGTTCATGGTAAGGTAGGACAATAGGAAGGACTCAGTAGTATCTAGATGGAGGAAATAATGGGTAAAACAAAGAAGGAACCAATGACTAAGACTTCAAGTCTCAAGCATTCAATCTCATGGCTGTAGAGTACGTTCTGACTCATAGTGATACTCCATTGAGTTACCAACACAGTAAATCTTGATGAGAGGAGACGGACTATCTTTCTCCCTTAAAATTACTGAGGAATTTGGATTTCAGATTAGCAGTGCAGTTCTATAGACTACAGACAGCACAATCTTGTTTATTGCTGCATTATTCAAAATAGCAAAGAGATGAAAGCAATCCAGGTGCCCACCACAAGCATGGATAAAATGGATAGAAAAACTATGGTACATTCACACAATGGAATACTATTCAGCCCTGAAAAACAATGAACTTATAAACACATTACACGTGTGGATTACCCTGGAAAACATTATGCTATGTGAAATATCTCAGCATATCTCAGAGCATAGAGGTAGAGGAACTAAAACAAGAATGAAAATGCAAACACATTGACAATACTGATAAGAGGAAAGAAGTTAAATCTAAAAAATAGTCATGGGCCAAGTTATGTATATAGATAAGGGTGAACAAATGGCTGATGAGCTTGGTTGCTAACCAAAAGTGTAGATATTTAAGTTCACTAAGAAATACCTGTAAATAAAGACCCAGAGTTAGGCCTTTGATAAATCAGTCATTAAAAATCCTACTGTAAAACACTCCAGCGACAATAGCAAAGTTCAACAGAGCTGCAGACAATAAATGCTGGTGATGTTGTGGAGAGATTGAAACCATTCCTTATTCACTGCTGGTGGGAGTGTAAAATGGTGCAAATTCTAGCATTTTCTCTAAAATTAGGAAATAGAAACATCATTTGACCCCCCCAACTTCACTACTGATAATATGTCCTAAAGAAACCAGAACCACGACTCAAACAGAGGCACAATCTTGTTTATTGCTGCATTATTCAAAATAGCAAAGAGATGAAAGCAATCCAAGTGCCCACCAACAGACATGGATAAAATGGATAGAAAAACTATGGTACATACACATGATGGAATACTATTCAGCCCTGAAAAACAATGAACTTATAAACACATTACATATGTGGATGATCCTGGAAAACATTATGCTGAGTGAAATATCTCCGTTACAAAAGGACAAATACTGCAAAACATCACTATTAAGAGCAGGAATGACATTGAGAGGGAGAGGTGTTGTGGGAAGAATAGGAAAAGAGTGAATAGATAATGAATGCTTCATTGGAACAAATGAGGGAAAGAACCATTTAAAAGAAATATATGATTAGACAATACATGTGTGACAACAATCTGGAATTAGAGGTGCATTGCAGTGTAGACTGGGGAAGAGGGAGTAGAGAGGAAGGAGGAAAATGCACATCAATGGATTAATTAATATCTAACTTTTCTGTAAACTTCCATTAAAATCATAATAAAATAAAGTGTATTAAACAACAAAACAAAGAAGTCCTATGGTGCCGAGTTCCCTGACACATCAGAACTGCCATGAATCAAACATTCCTCGTTAGGCATGTGGTGTTTCATGAGCTTTATGTTGTTTGTTTATTTTCTTGTTTTCTTTTTTGCCCCTCCTTGGTTATCTTTGAAGGTATGATATTTATTTTTGCTTTGGTTTATCTCTAAGCAGACAATAAATAATTGTCTATGTCTAGAAGTTAATAATTTCATTCTTACTGCCTACAAGGAGTAATATATAATTAAAAGATAACAAAATACATCTGAAAGAGCATTTGAATAGCTATAAAACGTAAAAGCTTAAGTTATAAAAATGAATTAATCATTTCTTTTGTAGCAGCTTTTGTTTTGACTTCTTTTTTTTTCTGAAAACAAATTTTATTTAAATAAGTTTAAATACATAACATTAAAACTGAAAAGGGTGGTGGGGGGAGAACAAGTTGTTCCTTCACAGGGTATTGGGCCGCTGTTGCTATCAAGCTGCAAGCTCTACAGCTAGCTAGGACTGATGCCAGCTTGTTCCCTTGTCAAAAGTTTAACTCTGAAGTTTGCCTCACATCCTGGTGTTTTCTGGGACAGACAAGGCTTCAGGATTATGTCTGGTCAGAAAGAACTAAGACCCTGATGGCAGATAGATGTCCCATCTCACTCCTAAGCTCTGCCTGCTTTGCTGGTCTGAAGACACCAATGATCTTTCGTTACCACAGCTCCTTCTAGGGGTACAGCAGCCTCACCCCATCCTCTCAGCTCCATCTAGGGGTGCTCAGGTGCTGGGTTGGCCTTCTTTTGGAGTAGGGGCATTCTGGGCTAGACATAGCCATCTACGATCTTGGGGATCTGAGTTTGGCTGAAACATCACGTTATTGCTTTGTTTCAGGCAGAGCACTGTCAGGTGCCTACTGCTTGACCTCCGTTTAAATGAGGGACTTCCAGACTAGATAGCATGGCTCTTTTCAGTTTATTGCATAAAAGTGTTACACTAGTCCAAGTTAAAAGTGGCCCCCAAATGGTTACATTATACAAGCTGTGAAGTTTTAAACTTGTGACAAGGGACAGAAGGGAAATTTTCTACTCATTGCAAGGAAATCCTCACTTAAGTTTCAGTGAGCCACAAGCACTTAAAAACCCATGAACCTTCAGCTGGTCGTCCTTAGCCAGTCCAATCTCTACAAGGAACTGGCATATGTTCTTGCGTTGGTCACCCTGTAGCTGAATTACTTCTCCATATTCTGGATGCTCAATTACAGTACCATTGCAGGCAAACTTCTTCTTAAACGCCTTCACTAGTTTCTTTTTATCGTAATCATCAGCGATCCCTTGGACAGTTGTAAGGGTCTTCCTGCCGTTTCTCTGTTGAATTCTTATATGGATATAATCCTCAGTCCCGGCAGGAAGCAGGTCATCACCCTTACTTGCATCAGCAAAGGGGTCGAAAGAGTGGAGGTTCTGGATAGCGGACATACGATACGATTCCTTTTCCTCGGTGGAAACGGCCTGCGGAAGGCGGTGGCGGGAGAAGGCGGGCAGGGGGCACGGAGCGTCGGGAAGCGAGGGGGCTTGAGGGGGAGGCAGCTGAGTCCTCGGCGGCGGCTCAGTGATTGGGGCCTTGACTTCTTTTTTAAGACATCATTGTGTCTGAAATGAGTGTGACTATAAGCGAATCGATGTGCTAAATGCTTCAGCAAGGAGGTGATGTAGTCAAACTTAAAGAATATTTAATATGGAAATAGCAAAGGAATTCTTGAGAAGAGACAAAAAATGAAGTCTAATGACAAAGCTGAAGTCTGTTCTAATCATAAGTCAATCAAGGAAAGATGTGATTTGGATCCTGACCATAGCAACACAAATTCAAGATCCTAGATTTATTTTAAAAGACACTGGATGAGATAATGTGACTAACATGGAGAAGGAAATGGAAGTAATTTTTTTAGAATTTTTAGTTCATTGTTGTTTGCTTATTGGTTATTTATTGTTTACAATTTTTTTTATTCATTGTAAACAAAGTTGAAGCTCAATCTCATTATTAACCACGGACTTTAGAAAAAGGAAACACAATCATCTCTGCCTCCTGTTCTGTGAGCAAACCTTATAAATCCTCGATTAGTGAGAGCTGCCACTTGATCTGCACAGGCCCCATGACATTGAGGCTGGCCTGTAGCTAACAGTGACCATCTGACGCAGTAAAGTAGTTATATAGACAACCAGCTGAGCTGTCAACTCAAATTTCCCTGGAGAACAAGAAACCATGCACTAAAGACACTGAAAGTGCTGTGGAACATCTGGGTCATCTTCAGGGTAATTCTTAAGTTATTTGAGGAATTAAAGTCCTGGTCTTCACCATGCATAGCTTTCTGGAACTCACTAAGTTTCTCTATAAAAAGATAGCTGTCATGGCCATAATGAACCTTCAAAAAACCAAACAAAAAACATCCCTTATTCCCATCAAGTCAATTCTGACTCATAGCTACCCTTTGTATTCAAGAGAACAACTACATAGGTTTTCTTGGTTGTAGTCTTAATTATGAAAGCAAACTGCCAGGCCAAAGGCCTAAATCTTCCATGAGCTTAGTTCTGGAAAACTGCCAGTTATTGTTGTTATTGTTGTTATTGTTGTCATTATGTGTCATCAAGTGGCTTGTGACCCATAAAGACTCTATATACAGTAACTCTGAAGCCTTCCCTGGCCTGAGCCAGTCTCACTGATTCTGACACACCTACCCCCATTATCCTAGTTACTGTATCAATCTGTCTCATCTGGGGTCTACCTCCCCTCCACTGTCCCTCCACCCTTCTGAACATAATGTCATTCTCCAAAGACTGGTCCCTTCTGGTCATTATATCTAATGTATGTGAGATAGAGCTTCAAAAACTAGCCTCCAATGAGAAACTTGGTTTCACCCTCTCCACAACAAAGCTATTGTTTTCTTGGCAGTTCATAGTATGTTCAAGACTCATCTCCAGCACCATAACTCAAAGGCATCTGTTCTTCTTGTCATCCTAATTCATTTTCCAGCTCTTTGATGCATAGCAAATAATTACGAAACCATGGCCTAGATTAAGTGCACCTTAGTCTCTAGATTGACATCTGGAGGACAGCTACCTGGCCAACTGACTGGGAGAGATCCATATTTATTCCTACTCCAGAGAAAGGTGACCTGACAGAGTGTGGAAATTATTGAGCAATATCACACACTAGCAAAATCCTGCTAAAGGTTATCCAGAAACTGATGGAACAGTACATTTGACTGAGAACTACTAGAACTACAAGCAGAGTTTAGAAGAGTTTGTGGCACCAGAGACATTATCACTAATGTCAGATGGATCTTGGCAGAAAAGTAAAGCGTACCAAAGGAATGTTTATCTGTGTTTCATTGACTGTGCAAAGGCATTTGACTATGTGGATCACAACAAATTGTGGTTAACCTTGAGGAAAACTACCAGAGTACTATATATGTTGTGGTGGTGGTGGTTATGGTTGAGGTTGTTGCTATGTGCCATCGAATAACCTGCTACTCATGGTGTTGTTAGGTACTGACGAGTTGAGTACAACTGACAGAAACGCTATGAACAAAAAAATCGGAACCCTGTCCTATCCTCTGCCACCCTCACACTTTTCTGACACATGAGTCCGTTGCAGCAGTCACCATGTCAATCCATCTGGTTGAGCATCTTGCTCTCCTTTGCCGACCCTCCACTCTTCTGAGCATCATGTCCTTCTCCAAGGAATAACCCCTCCTAGAAACATGTTCAAATTATGTGAGACAAAGTCTCATCATTCTAGCCTTCAAAGAGCACTCCAGCTGCACCCTCTCCAAGACGTATTTTCTTGTTCTTTTGGCCATCCATGGACTATTCAGTGTCCTCCAAAACCACAGCTCAAAAGCATCAGTTCTTCTGTCATCCTTATTCATTCTCCAGCTCTTGGATGGATACTGAGTGATTAGAAAATCTATGGCCTGAATCAGACAATTCTTAGTCCTTAAACTGCCATCATTACTCCTCAATAATTTGGAGAGGTCTAAGGATGTAAATTGTGGATCTGAGCAAAAGGAAGTTATTGACAGTTTCAATCTCTTCTCCATCCATCATAATGTTTTTTATCAGGCCAGTGATAAGAATCTTTGTTTTTGTGACACTGAGTAGGCTGCATTCTTTCATCTTCTGTTTCAAGTTTTCTTCATTTTCAGCAAGCAAAGTTGTGTCATCTGCTTAGCACAGATTTTTGTTGAGTCTCCCTCCAATTCTGATGCCACATTCCTCTTCATAGAATCCAATTTCTCAAATCATTTTCTCAGCATTCTGATTAAATAGATATGGAGAGAGAATACAACCTGGAAACACTCCCTTCTTAATTTTAAAGCATGCAGTGTTCTAGTGCTCCTGGTAAAGTTTTGCATGAGCATAATTAAGTTCTCTGGGATTCCCATCCTTCCCAATGTCAGCCAAAACATGTTACAATCCACATAATTAAATGCCTTTGCATAGTCAATAAAACACAAATAGGCATTCTTTTGATATTCTTTCCTTTCAGCCAAGGTCCATCTCACATCAGCAATGATAACCCTGGTGCCACTGCCTCCTCTAAACCCTGGTTAAACTTCTGGAAATTCCCTATCCAGCCAATTTTTAATGATCTTTAGCAGTATTTTGCCTCTCGTTGCAATATTGAAAGATGCTATGGGTAATATATTGAATGACCCAGAAAGCATCAAAAGAAGATGGGGGGGAATACACAGAATCACTGTACTGAAAATAGTTGAATGAGACTGAAAATTCTCAGGAAGTATTTTGCTTGTTCGGGGTCTCTCGCCTCTCCAAATAAATTTTATAATTTCCCTTTCAATCTCCTAGGAAAATGAATTTGGTATCTGGATTGGGATTGCATTGAATATGTAGATTGCTTTTGGTAGGACTGTCATTTTCACAATATTGAATCTTCCTATCCATGAACAGGGCATATTTTTTTCCATTTCTTTAGGCTTTTTATTGTGTGTTGCAGAAATGCTCGGTAGATTTCTTTCTATAGGTCTTTTGTATCTCTAGTTAGGTCCACTAGCAAGTATCTCAATTTGAGATTGGCTATTGTAAATGGTATTGCTTTCTTAATTTCTTTTTCTGAGTTCTCTTTGTTATTGTAGAGGAATCCCACTGATCTTTAGATATTTATCTTATATCCTGCCACTCTACTAAATTGGCCTATTAACTCCAATAGTTTTTGTTGAGTCTTTCGCGTATTCTGAGAACACTATCATATCATCTGTATATAGCAACAGATTAACCATCTCTTTGCCGATCTGGATGCATTTTATTTCCCTTTCTTGTTGCATTACCCTAGCAAGCACTTCCAATTAATATTGAAAAGAAGTAGTGACAGTGGGAATCTCTGTCTGGTTCCTGTTTGTAAGGAAAATGTTTTTAGTCTGCCTCCACTGAGAATGATGTTGACTCTTGGTTTTGCATTTATATTTTTCACTATGTTGAGGAAATTCCCTTCTATTCCAATTTGCTGAATGTCTTAATAAGGAAGGGGTGTTGGAGTTTTTCAAATGCCTTTTATGCATCAATTGCTAAGATCATATGATTTTTGTTATTTATTTTGTTAATACAGTGAATTATGTTGTTTATTTTTCTTATGCTGAACCATTCTTGTATACCTGTCTCCCACTTGGTCATGGTAAATTATTTTTTTATGTACTTTTGGATTTTGTAAAGGACTTTTGCATCTATATTCATGATGGATATTGGTCTGTAGTTTTCTTTCTTTGTACTATCTTACCTGGGTTTTGTATTAGGCTTATGCTTGCTTCATAGAATGACTCTGGAAGTGTTCCTTCTTTTTCAATTTTTTTAAATAATTTAAGTAGAATGGGTGCTAAATCTTCTCTGAATGTTTGATAGAATTCAGCTGTGAAGTCATCTGCCCCAGGACTTTTCTCATGAGGAAGTCTTTTTATGGCCTTTTCAAGGTCTCCTCTAGTGATGGGTCTGTTCAAATGTCCTATATCTGTCCTTGTCAGTCTGGGCAAGGATGAGTTTCAAGGAATTTGTCCATTTTCTGTAGGTTTTCAAATTGATCAGAATATAGATTTTTTTTTATAGTATTCTGATATTATTGATTTCATTTTCTCTGGTTCTATTGTGATGTCATGTCTGAAATTTCTTAATCAAGTTATCTGTGTCTTTTCTTTTTTCTTTTATTAAATTTGCCAGTGGTTTGTCAATTTTATTGACCCTTTTGAAAAACCAGCTCGTGATCTTATTGATGGTTTCAACTGTTTTCCAATTTTCTATCTCATTGATTTCAGCTCTTGCCCTTATAATTTCTTTTCTTCTAATTAGATTGTTGATCTTTTCCTTTTTGCTGAAAGTGTTGAGTTAGATCATTGGTTCTTCTTCTTTCTTCCGATTTTTATGTGTGTACCTATTGCTATGAACCTGCTTCAAAGGACTGCCTTAGCTGTGTCCCAAAAGTTTTGGTAAATTTTATTTTCATTATCATTTGTTTTAAGGAACTAGAAAAAGGATAAAAGTCATGTAATTGTCAAGGACTTTCTTTTTTTAAGGTCTCTATGAATAGCCTACAACTCGACAGCACTTACCAATACAGAGAGCGACCAGTTGGTCTAGCGGACCGAAAGTGATGCTACCAAGCCAAAGGTGGGAGACTCTAATCCATGGCACTCAGGCCTGTTTTTAATTGGTTTTGGTCAAACTTTCTTCCAGGTCGGATAGCCCTGGTGTGTCCACTTGCCATACAGAGGTAACTTGTGGTTGCTGTGAAGCTGAACACTGTGACACTGATATGTCAAATGCATTAATGGTTCCCGATGGTAACAGTGTTTGGTGGATCTCACCGATTAAAACGATCTTGGAAGCAGAAGTGGCATCTACTTCAGTAAATACTTTGCCTCTGGAAACCCTATGAGCCTGAAAAAAGGATGAAAGTCACGAAACTGTCACAGAAAGAGAACTTTTATTCATGAGTAGCTTACAACTCAATGGCACTTAACAACATTATTTCTTTTATAATCAAGTTATGTTTTAGTAGATAGTTATTAAGTTTACACATGAATGGTTTTGTAAGCTTTACTCTTCTGTGGTTAATTTCTAGTTTTATGCTATTGAGGTCTGAGAAAATATTTTGTATTATGTCAATATTTTTTAATTTGTTGAGGCTTGCTTTGTGTCCTAATTTATGATCAATTCTAGAGAATGTACCATGTAGACTTGAGAAGAAAGTGAATTGCGTTTTACTTGAGTGCAGTACTCTGAATACACACGCAAGTTCAAGCTGGTTGATTGTAGAGTTTAGGTCATCTGCATCTTTGTTGAGTTTCTTTTTAGTTTACTTATTCTTAAGTGAAAACTAGGCCAGGAGCTATGGAACAGACCACCAACTACTCATATATAAGTTCAAGCTGAAGCTGAGGAAAATTAAATTGAATCCAAGGGAACCAAAATACGACTTTGAGTCTATCACACCTGAATTTCAGAACCATCTCAGGAACAGGTTTGAGGCCTTGAACACTAATGAG
>NW_006399965.1:4337062-4343354 GCF_000299155.1 Elephantulus edwardii | reverse complement strand
GTCAGAGACAGTGCGATTGGCACAGGACAGAGCAGGGCTTAAGGCTGTTATACATAAGGTCACTGTAAGTTGCAAGTGACTCGACTGCACATAACAGCAACAACATCCTTTAGTGAACGTGATGTGTTGAAATCTCCTACTACTATTGTGGTACTGTTTATTTCTCTTTTCAATGCGGTTAACCGTTGTTTTATGTATTTTGCAGGTCTATCATTTTGTGTGTAAATGTTGACCAAGGTTAAAAAATGTACAGATACAGTGACCTTTACCATGGACTAGGGCACAGCAGAGATTTTGAGGATGGAACAGGAGAGGACAAGACTCAGATCTTTTATTCGTAGAGTATTCACAGCTTATTCATAGCTGTACTCAACTCAATGGCACTTAACAATGGCATCTCTCCTCACTTCCTTGTTTAATATCTTTTATATCTCAAGAGACTAATTTAAAGGTAGCTCTGGTGGCCTAGTAGCAAGAAGCTGTACTGCAATCCCAGAGGTGTGTGGTTCGAATCCACCAGATGCTCTGCTGGAGAAGGAGGGGCAACCTCCTCCTGTACCAGTCAGATCTGATTTGACGGTACACACACAAAATAATTTAAAAAAAGAGAGAGAGAGAGACTAATTTAAGATACATCCTATACTACTGCTACTGACTCATGAGAATAAAAAGGAAATTCCATTCACAAATAAGACTATAACCATCGCCAATTGTGAGTTGCATTTATAAATTAAAGGTAATGCCTCTCTGGTGACTCAGATCCCCCAGCTCTATGAGAAAAAGTTGAGCAATCTCCTCCCATGTGATGAGAGCCTCTGAATCCCTGCCAGAGCTATGAGTAACTTGAAGATCAAAGACAATTGCAGAGAAAGTGAAAAAGGAGAGTTAGGATTTGGGGAGGACATACTCCAATTCATTACAAAACCGGAAATTACCAGAAGCCTCTGCATATGACTGGCTCATTGAAATTTCAGGAGTAAATAAGAAGGATAACAAAATGATTTTTCTGAACAATAATATTTTGTAGAGTGGAAGAGAAACTACTAATAATCTCCTAGTGACAATCAATGCAATTTGACCCAGAAAATAGTCATATTCCATATTAATCACAGGATAGTGACATCACTATATTCCCAGCCTCATTTTCTTGTCCATATGGAAATTCTTTCTTCAAGGATAGAAATGTTCTGTTCACGTAATAATTTTAGAACTGAGCAAAGTTTTTTATATAAAGTATTTTTTTTTATAAAATACTTCTCAAGAGGTAATTTTTTAACCCTTAAGCTATCTGAGTTGAGAAGGAAAATATGTGTTCGTATTAATCTCATTTTATGATCTCACATTCCTCTGGGACAAGATGAATATTTAAAAATGTAGCATTCCCTACATATGTGCCAGAAAAACTTTGCTAGTGAAGTTAAAAAATAGTCCTGTGTCTCAAGGAATAGAGAAAACTTAGGTTAAATGCCATTAATGACATTTTCCCACTAAAAAATTTCTTGAAACTACTGACTGTTACTCTCCAAGAGAAAGGTGAAGTATGTATTATTTCCTGAATTTATGAGATCTTAAGAAGTCATTCAAGGCACTTGACCGCAACGCAAAAGGAAGAAAGACCTGGTGATCTATGTCCAAGTCATCAGCCATTGAAAGTTATCTTGTGCACTGTTTTGCTCTGATACTTACAACTTGCAATCAGCTCAAGGACCACACTAGTATGAGAGCCTCTGGATCTCTTTTCAAGAAGACAAATATTTCTTCTTTTCCATGGAACATTGTTTGACAAGGCAGGCCAAGAAAATAAAATTACTATTTACCCCCAGCTAGATCACCTTTTGCGAGAGAGAAATCTCCTCCTGCGCAATTAAATGCAACAATATCGACTGCACCCCATAGTTAAGGGCTTCTGTGTGTATTACGAATCCCAAAGTGGTATTTTAGGCTGATTTGAAGGTAATTATGATGTAAAATTTATTTCTCAGTCATCTCATACTTGAACTTAGGCTTGAGCAGATACGTAAATGTGACAGTGAGTTTTGGGAGATAGAAAAATATTGGTACAATATGTTTATAAGTGGCAGTTTCTTGAATTCTATAGGCAAGTTTTATGCTCTAAAGAAGTTTTATCACTCCTCTCAAGCTGTCTTTAATAAGCAGTTTCCTCTTTTCTTTTAAAGCAGTATTGTAAATGGACTGAAATGAACATAGATATGTCTATTAGGAGATGGATCATTCTCTTTCTTAGTTTAGAAACACTAATAGATTGTGGTGGAGCTCCAGAGATATAATGAATCATTCAAGTGCCTTATATTTTGGTGTCTAAGCAAAAAGTTAGCAGTTTTAATCCACCAGTATCTCTGAGAAAGATGTGATAGTTGACTTTCATAAAAAATGTTATTGTTAGACACTGTCAAGTTGACTTTGATGAAGTAACCTTATGTGCAGCAGAACAAAACCCTGCAACTGTTGTGTGTGTAGAACTCATTGTTGGAATCATTGTGTTAAGTCATCTCATTGAAAGCCTTTCTCTTTTCCATTCCCTTCTTGGAACCATAAGACACTGTTCTGCATTATCCCAAATGGTCACTATGAATCTGAACTGACTTCATAGCAATGAATTTGCTTTGGACTTGGATCAGGTTGCATAAAGTATTTCTTGGAAAAGAGACTGAAATAAATACTTAACAAACTTAAATAAGTCATATGCTAACTTACTAACTATATGTCATTATGAGGGGGGAAAAAGCAAATTTGCTATGTTCCATTGAAAAATTTAGGATTGGGAAATAATGGCAATTTTTTTTTAAAATGGACATTTAGAACCATTGTCTCTTGAGAATAATTTCTACAAAATCCATGGTTTAAACATGAATCTCTTTTGATAAGTGGATGAGTTCTTTCACTCAGCCTTGGAGTTTTAAAGTAATGTTCCATATTTCATCTGATAAAATGTCTGCACTTTAAAAGGACCCTAGAGCCAGACCCCTGACTCTCGTCCTCAACCCCAGGGCTACACCTGCTCTGCAGCGCCATGAACCCCTGCAAAGAACAGTGGTGAGAAGAGCCATCTGGCCGTCAACCAAGTGGTGACCAGAGATAACACCATCGACGTTCACAAGCACATCCATGGAGTGGGATTTAATAAGTATACCCCTCTGGCAATCAAGGAGATCTGGAAATTTGTGAACCAGATGTTCTCATGGACACCAGGCTTAACAAAGCTATCTAGGCCACAGGAATAAGAAATACCCATACCACATCATGTTGTCCAGAAAACGTAATGAGGATGAAGATTCCCCAAACAAGTTGTATACACTGGTTGCCTATGTACCTTTCACCACTTTAAAAAATCTACAGACTGTCAATGTGGATGAAAATGAATAGCTTTTATTATTTATTTTATTTTATTTTATCCAATGAAGTTATAGAACTATCAAAAACTCCCACTAATAAAAAAAAAAAAAGGACCGTAGAAGATTTCTTGTGGCCAAATTGATTTATTTTCCCTCACTTTATTACACTTATTTTTCCTTCACTTCCCAAAGTACAGCGAACATTTTTATTATCCTTATTCTTCAGGTACAACTTTTTAAAATTGTAATTTCACATCTTTCCAAATAAAGTATTGAAAATAATCAGCTTAATGTCATAGTATTGAAAATAGTAAGATGGCAAACATTGCCACCTTACTTGGAGAGGTCATATTTCAGCTGTTAAGCAAAGGTCAGGGCTTTGAATTCACTAGTTACTCTATAAGAGAGAGACGACTCGGTTTCCTTTTGTAAAGATGTACAGTACTGGGCATCCTAGGGGCTGTTCTGCTTATAGTGTCCCACAGGGTCTCTATGAGGTTGCATCAACTAAGTGGCAGTGGATTTGTGTTCTGTGAGCCTAAAGCTGACTTTTTTTTTCTTTTTTTTTTCTTTCTACTGATTTCCTTTTAAAGTTTGTATGCGTTGTGTTTCATCTTGTGCTTCATACAATCATTCTTATGCATTTACTTAGTGTTGCAGACCGAGGGTAAAGTATTATTATAAGTATTAATAATAAGACAGAACACCATGAATGTAGGAGAAAACCAGAGGTAAAGCAGGAGGCAAACAGTTCTCGAACCACTGAAGGGAACTGCCTGCCGATTCCAGCTTCCCTGTCCTTATTGAAAACTGCCAGGAAGTAAATCACAAAGAGAATCCAATACAGGGGAAGCTAAGTTTTCTGTATTGACAACCTTCTGCTTGACTCAGGAGGGAGGGGCGATGCAAAAATCTTGTAAATGCTTAAGGATTGCCTTAGTGCTTCAGGATTAATTCCAGCTGATATCAGCCTCCCTCATAACCAGAAGTAGTATTGTGGTTTTTACAAATATTTAATATAAAATTTGGCTTCCCATAACTTAGCCATTACCTTACCCCCCTGTAGTCCCAAACTGCTTCAACTGAAGACACATGGTCTTGAAAATCATTAACAGCTGTGGGATTAGGGAGAGAGGAAAGGAGAGGTGGGGGGGAGGGAAGAAGGAGAAAGAGAGAAGAGAGTGCGCTTTCCATACTTGGCAGCAAGACTCGAGGAGGACTGGAGCAAGAGCCTGTTGAGAGCAAAATCCTGGTGATAAGACCCTGATGCTGGTGGAAAGACTGTGGCATTGTTGTGGTGAAACTGTGGCATGTTGCGACCAGGAGCCATGAGATAAAGGTCACAGTTAAAGGCTTTTGCTATTCTTACCAGATTATGAAAGGAGAAGCTGCTGGGAAACCTGTAATGTGTTTAACAGCCTGTGAAAGCCCACTGGAGGGTCAGCTATGGGCTGATTCCAACTCCATGACACTCAACAACAACAACAAAGCAACCCTTGCTGGATGATTTGGAGTTGACAGCAGAACTGAAACCAGGACTTTTACTGATTAAGGAATTGTATTTTGCTGTTAACCTGGCTTGGGACTGCAGGACCAAACCTGGATTTATTTTGAGAAGCAGGAGTGGCATTCACTTCCATGAATAACTTGCCTTTGGAAATCCTATGAACCTGGAGAAAGGGTGAAAGTCGCACAAGTGTTGAGGACTTTCGTTCATAGGGTCGCTGTGACTCATCTATGACTCCACGGCACTTAACAACACAGAGATCAGCTGGCCCAGTGGATCGAAAGCGATGCTACCAAGGCAAAGGTGGGTGACTCTAATCCACGGCCCTAAGGCCTGTTCTTAATTGTTTTTGGTCTAATATTCTTCTACGTTGTATAGCACTGGTCTGTCCGCTTGTCATACAGAGGTAACTTGTGGTTGCTATGAAGCTGAACACTGTGACACTGTGTCATATGTGATAATGGTCACCCATGGTAGACAGTGTTTGGTGGAGCTACCCAATTAAAACAAGCTTGGAAGCAGGAGTGGCATCTACTTCCGTAAATAGCTTGCCGCCGGAAACCCAATGAACCTCGGCAGAGGATGAAAGTCCTGCAAGTGTTGAGGACTTTCATTCATAGGCTTGCTATGAGTCGCCTACAACTTGATGGCACTTAACAACAACATTATTTGCCTCCTCTACTCTGCAATTTACTTTCTCACTCTTGGTACCACAACTGTGAGTAAAGTCTGTAAGTCAACAACAAATAAGCGAACATCTTATTACTGGTATGACTCCAGAGGTAACATGAATCTGGGCTACTCTGGAGCTCTCTATCTGCTTTCTGTTCCGGGACAGTGAGGGATTGTGCTATTCTCACTCCCTCTGACCCTTCCAGAAAGACACTCACAGCCCTGTGCCCCCATGTCCCATTGTCTGCCCTCAAGGCAATTTGGTTTTATTCTTAATTTTCGGATTTATTTCTGGAGAAAATGCACAGTGTTGTAGATGACTTTAAAAAGAATTGCAAATTCTATATCTGTCTCTCAATACTATAATATTCGTATTTTTTATATTCTTTTTTTTTCTATATCTGTCTCTCAATACTATAATATTCGTATTTTTTATATTCTTTTTTTCTAAATTTTATTTTATCAATTTTAAAGAATATTTACAGAGAGTTCGGATTTTCATTCATTAATTGTTGCATTTTTCTCCCTGCCCATGCCTCCCATGCCCCCACCCCTGTTGTTCTTCTCTTTGAAAGTTAAAAGAAAAATTCCTTCATTGGTATACAATCCCCCGCCCCGAGTACACTCCACTTATGCAACCTTCATTCTGGACTCTTATGATAACCATAATACCCTATCATCTCTCATTTTTAAACTGTTCTCTCTCTCATCTGTTTCAATGCAGTATACATAATTTATCCAGTTTTTCTCAGTCTTACCC